>NC_022031.1:52344635-52364221 GCF_000317375.1 Microtus ochrogaster
TAATGGGGTCTGGTGCCCTCTTCTGGCCTGCAGGCATACACACAGACAGAATATTGTATACATAATAAGTAAATAAATATTTTTAAGAAAAAAAAAGTTCTTCCAGAAAATAATGATTCATTCTAATATCTACTCCAAATACAGCGACTTGGCTTAATTCCTCCAATAGGCCTTCTGAACGAGCTTGTTGGGGGAACGTTGGAGAATTTAGAGCACTGGGTTAAAGAAGCCTTACTATACTGTCAACCTTCCTAATGCTGTGACCCTTTAATACAGTTCCTCATGTTGTGATGACCTCAATCATAAAGTTACTTTGTTGTACTTCATAACTATAGTTTTGCTACTATTATGAATTGTAATATAAATATCTGATAAGCAGAATATCTGACATGTGACCCCTATGAGGGGTCTTTTGAATCCCCAAAAGGGTCACAACCCACAGGATGAAAACCACTCCTGCAAGCAGAGCCGAATGGGTCATTCTGGTGGAAGCTGGGAAGATCTGACCACCAAGAGAAGTGACGGTGAAGGAAGGCCAAGCTCATGAGGTTTCAGAGAACAAGGGTTCTGTTAGGATTGAGCAAGGGGCTATTTGTGCTGCACGCTGTCAAAGAGTATTGTTGGAATGCCAGAATGGTATTTGTTTTCACTCTTTCGCTCTTTGGACTCTTTGGAGGCCCATCACCCAGCTCCCAGATAAATTACACATGGAGGCTTATTCTTACTTATTTATGCCAGGCCTTAGCTTGGCTTGTTTCCAGCCAGCTTTTCTTAACTTAAATTATCCTGTCTACCTTATACCTCTGGACTTTTACCTTTCTTACTTCTGTATATCGTACTTTCGCCACTCTTACTCCATGGGTGGCAGGGTTGGATTCTGTACATGGGGCTCCTGGGTGAGCTGTGCATGAAGCTGTGATGGTCATGGTTGATGCGTCAGAAATGTGGCTGTATGCCAGAACGCCTCCAGGTACCAAGTAGAGCTGGCCCAAGAGAAAGGACACTTGTACTTCAGGTACCAGAGCTGTATGGGGTGGAGCTACTCAAGGCCCTTGGAGTCCCAGATGATGGTACCACAAGCTCTGGATATTGGATACATAGCTTCAGAGGCTGGTGCTTCCTCAATGGCTTTCAGCCTTGGTTTAGTGTAACCTTTCCTTGCTATCATCAAATTTCTCCATTTGGGGATGGGAAGATTTCCTCTGATAGCCAGTGTGTACTGGAAATACATAAGTTGTGTTTTGACTTCACAGGCTGAAGTATGCCTATGGCTCACAAAAAGACTTCAGACTGGAGACTTTTGACCAGTGTTGAAACTGTTAACATGACAGGGATCCTCGGAGTTGGGCTAAATGTGTGTTTCACTCTGTGATGGCCCTGAGCCTTTTGAGGCCAGTAGTAGAGGATTATGATTTCAGTGTGACTTGTCTCTCAGAGGCTCAAGTGTTTGAAGACCTAGTTCCTAACTTGTGGTACTCCATTGGGAAGCTGTAGAAACTTTGGGATACAGACCCTTCCTAAGTGACGTGGGCTACTGTGGGCTACTAGATCTTGAGGTTTGTTATACAGACTGGTCCTGACTCCAGCCAACCTCTCTGCTTCCTCACCTTTGCGGACACAACAAACTACTTCATAAGTTGTCACTGCCATGAATCCAGACTCTTCGGCCACAGTGCCTTCCTCACCATGTTGGGCTCTCCCTCCCAAAACATGACCCAAGAGAAACCACTCATCCTTGGAATAGTCTGTGACAGGTATTTTGTTGCTCGTATGATGACATACTTCCCCTGTCTCTACCCAGAGAGAACTCCTCTGGATCAGTTCTTAGTAGAGGCCTTAGACGCCCACATTTTTACAAAACTCGGCTGATTTTGATGCACATCCCCAGCTGGAATTTGGGGTGAGATTTTTGTTTTTGCCATTTGTTGCTTTGATTTTTCTTGTGGGGCGGTTTGTTTGGTTTTGTGTGTGTTGTGTGTGTGTGTGTGTGTGTGCGCACGCACATGCGCCCACGTGCGTGCACGCAAATGCTCATGCATGTTTTTGCAGTCTCTTCCTGTGTGGACCAGGCTGTCCTAGCTGGAGCTCACAGCAATGGGATCTGAACGAAAGGATGGTGTGAATGAATATCTTTAATCATCACGTGAATTTCCAATAGGACTCACAGACTAAAGAATTACTGCCCATAGCAACCCTCTATGGTAAGGAGGAGCATTTTCCCACCATACAGGTGGACAACAGGCACTCAACATCACAGAAGTAATTAGGGGAGGTCCCAGAGCTCAAGAGCTGCTCCGTCTCTGAGATGGTCCAGTATTTTCCCCTCTACCTATCCTTGCTTTTGCGGGAGCACTTTTTCTCTCAGACCCAGAGGAATCCTTCTCTAGGACTAATCCTCCTGACTGATAGAGCTGCGGGTTCCCTCCTCTCTTGTGGTCTGTGCTAATTTGTTCAGTGCTGCGTCTGTCTGTGGAGTAACTAGTTCATGCTGGTCACTTTGGCACTGAACACATGGACAAAGTTGTCGCTCTCACGGAACCTAGCGGGTCAGTAGACAAAAAAAATCATCAGATGAATTCAGACTGTGGTAACAGTTAAACATTAAGTAAGAGAATGTGATGGCATTTCCAACAGAGGACCAGGAAGAATCTCTGAACTCTCTGGAGATGGAACCTCTTCATTAGGACCCGAGGGATGATCCAGCCATGTGCAGAACTGGAGAACACCTCAATCAAATAAAATAGCCCAAGACAACAAATGCTGACTAGGATGCAGGGGGAGGAATCACTAAGTGTAGCTCACTGTTGGTGGGAGTATAGGACCTCCAACATGGCAGGACAAGGTTCCTCAGAAACTTAAAACAGAATATCATGAGATATGGCTATCCCATTCCTGGGTACATGTATTGTAAGAAGTCTAAGTCAAAATGCTACAGAGATACACACTTGTTTGTATTTATTGATGGGCTATTTATAACTATCAAATAAGGAATCAGCCTGTGTGCTATACACACATACAGAGACACAGATTCATTCAATAGAGCATCACCCAGCCTTAAAGAACAATTAAACCTTTAGGCTCCAGGGTACTGTCTGGGACTGCAGAGCACCATGTTAAGCAATGTAAGCTGTTCTCAGAAAGTACCTCATGTTTTCCTTCAGAAGTGCAGTCTGTATTTTTTAATATTTATTTATTTATTTATTATATATACAATATTCTGCCTGCATGTATCCATGTGGGACAGAAGAGGGCATCAGATCTCATTACAGATTACAGATGGTTGTGAGCCACCATGTGGTTGCTGGGAATTGAACTCAGGACCTCTGGAAGAAAAGCCAGTGCTCTTATCCTCTGAGCCTATCTCAAAAGACAAAACAAAGCAAAACGAAAGAAAGAAAGAAAGAAAGAAAGAAAGAAAGAAAGAAAGAAAGGAAGGAAGGAAGAAAGGAAGGGGAAAGAAAGGAAGAAAGGAAGAAAGAAAGGAAGAAAGAAAGGAAGGGGAAAGAAAGGAAGAAAGGAAGAAAGAAAGGAAGAAAGAGAGAGAAAGAAAGAAAGAAAGGAAGGAAGGAAGGAAGAAAGGAAGAAAGGAAGGGGAAAGAAAGGAAGAAAGAGAGAGAGAAAGAAAGAAAGAAAGAAAGAAAGAAAGAAAGAAAGAAAGAAAGAAAGAAGAAAACCAACTCCCTGGTTCGTCACGCTGGACTTGAATGGAACTATTTCTTTGCTATGTCATGCCACAGATATCCCCACAAGCTTAAAGTCATTCCTATTAACAGTCCATCCAACAAAGTACTAAATTAAATTTCTATATTAAAACCTTCTAAAGCCCGTACCATCACAAGGGAATAAACATTAGAACAGTTTATATGCAAAGGAAGAAAGATGAAGAGCACAAATTTGCATGGCACATGCATGCGGCTGCCTGTTAAAGCGCATGTTTCCCTGGCTAATTACAATATTAAGTAAGGACGCCTGCACCTGTGCTAGAATACAGTCGACTCATTATGAGCATGGCCGGGAATTTTCCCTGTGTCTCCCATTGTCTGCAATGTTATTTGAATAATCAGCTTCAAAATAGGTCTCCCTGGTGGGAGGACTGTATTGTGCAGGTTCCAGAGATCACATTCATAGTAGAAAGTCACATCTTATCTTGAGGTGTGGGTGTCTTCCTGCTCATGAAAACACTTCCAGGAAGAGATCTGCCTGACGAAAGCTACAGGCAATTCATGTACGGCATTTAATCAAAACTGACCGCACCACAATGCCCCCCCATTGGCTGCTGTTTATTAGAAACATTGGCACAACGGTGGGGATTGATGATGGAAGCAGCAGAGTAAGAGAAGGCTTCACCCAAGACTGTTTAGAAATCAATCGATGATAAGCTAAGAAAGCAAAGAAAGTGACCAAGAGTGCCCATGGGTTGGGGCAGGTGACTTGCCAGTCCCCAGGTGAATGGATAATACAGTCATTGATTGTACTGATGACTCCAACTCCCCCCCAAAAATAAATTTTCCCAGAAAAATAAGTGCATATAAAACTCTACAAAAGAGCCAGGGGGGTGGTGGCACACGCCTTTAATCCCAGCACTCAGGAGGCAGAGGCAGGAGGATCTCTATGAGTTCGAGGCCAGTCTGGGCTACAAGAGCTAGTTCCAGGACAGGCTCCAAAGCCACAGAGAAACCCTGTCTCAAACAATCAAACAAACAAACAAACAAAAGTGTGCGTGCAAGCTAAAAAAAAAATCATATTAAAGTCAATTTTTATTTTTAATCCAGCAATAATTGGATCAAATCAAAAGTTTAGAAGGCACCTGGAGCGTAGTGGAACACGGGGTCTGTAAGGGTCCAAGTGATCTACGCAGACTGAGCCCAGAGTCTACAGTACCCTCGTATTTGGTTTTGTTTTGTTTTTTATTTTTTTTTGGTTTTTCGAGACAGGGTTTCTCTGTGGCTTTGGAGCCTGTCCTGGAACTAGCTCTGTAGACCAGGCTGGTCTCGAACTCACAGAGATCCACCTGCCTCTGCCTCCCGAGTGCTGGGATTAAAGGCGTGCACCACCACCGCCCGGCTTTTTTCTACCCTCGTATTTGGAATCAGATAAACCAACACAAGTCCTAGGCTTTGTGGACTGAACCTACCGTCCTATATGCTGAAATACCCCTGCAGGTGTGGGGTTACTACACTGTGAAGGGCATTGACCTTGTCCACCTGCAAGTGATACAGCCTGAGGAAAGAAGCTAAAATCTGTGACTGGCAGCAGAGCTCCTCACAAGGACCAGCACGCTCTGAATTTGACTGAGTGTCATTAGACCCTCCCCGCAGGGCTGTTTGGGCACTACGTGTATCTGCCATGGGTTGGGGGCAGGGCTGGAATACAATGCTTCAGGCTGGGGGAAGCTGGACTCGGGAGGCAGAGGCAGGCGGATCTCTGTGAGTTCGAGGCCAGCTTAGTCTACCAAGGGAGTTCCAGGACAGGCTCCAAAGCCACAGAGAAACCCTGTCTCGAAAAACCAAAAAAAAAAAAAAAAAAAAAAGAAAATGCCATTGTAACTGTCAGAGGGAAACGAGAGAATTATTCAATGCCATGACTCTCTCTGTGCACAGAGGCTTATTAGCTGCCCTAACGAAGCTAATGGACTCATTAGTACCCAAAAAGCCACTTGCCCTTAAGGCAGGAGGAAGGCAAAAATTTCTTTTGGTTGTATTTTGTAATCTGGAGCCTTCTGTCACTTTAGTTCTGAAGAACAATATATCTTCTCTAAATCATGTTCATAGAGAGAGCTCGTTTGGAAGAAAAATATCCCATTTCACACAATGACTCGCACTGTCAATAACTAGTGTCTAGTTTGGAAACAGCTAGAACTGAAGCACTTCTGAAGTTGCGGAGGAGGTGACAGGGTGGGTAAACGTGTGTTAGGAGCGAGAATGGTGTGGGGGGGGGTCTCTGTATGCTTGTCAAGATCTTCTATTGGTAGAGGTGTTAATCATTTGTAAGGCTTTCAGACCGCCGTGTGGAGGTTTCTCTTCTCAAAGGGTAACATTACAGCCCTTCATTTTAATGTTCCACTTGTAAACAGACTCTCTGGGTTAACAACAAATAATTGAGAGAACATGAAGATTGAAGAGTTTCACATCTAGCCAGGCATGGTGGTGCACGCCTTTAATCCCAGTACTTGAGAGGCAGAGGCAGGAGGATCTCTGTGAGTTCGAGGATACCCAGTCTACAGAGTGAGTTCTAAGACAGCCAGGGCTACCCAGTGAGCCCCTGCCTGCCCGCCCCCCGCCCCATTGTGGATGGTGCAATGTCTGGGCTGGTGGTCCTGGGTTCTATAAGCAAACAGGCTAAGCAAGCTATGAGGAGCAAGCAGGTAAGCAGCTCCCATCCATGGCCTCTGCTTCCAGGTTCCTGACCTGCTTGAGTTCCTGTCCTGACTTCCATCCGTGATGAACAGTGGAAGCAAAAGCCAAATAAACCCTTTCCTCCCCAGCTTGCTTTAGGTTATAGCAATAGAAAATCCTAAATTAGGAGCCCAGTTACAGTAATCCCCTCCCCTCTGCTCACCACTGGGTCGTAATTCAAACTGTAAGTCCTTTAACCTGCCTCTGGCAGCTTGTGTCTTCTCTGAAAAAGACGAAATAACAGGCTTATGGGAGGTTCAGGAAGGCAGTTCTCGCGTTTCCCTTGAGCTAATGAAAATGTGTGACAGGTGTTTCAATACAGTCACCTCGGTGGGAAGGGGGACACTGGGGCTGCCGTGGAAGCTCTTAGACCTCACGTTCTCGTACCATTTCGGGTCAATAGAATGGAGGGCTCCATACTTCCGGCCCTACTCCAGGGGCTACAGAGACCGGAAGACCAATGTCAGCCATTTACTCCTCCTTTTCTGATAAGGGAAGCCCATCACCAATCCCCAGAGCCACAGCCTGACACCCAGCTGTCCCCCTCACAAGCACCCTGCTCCATAGCAGCCAAATTCACAGTTTCCGGGTGTGTTTGGTGGAATTCCCAATTCCCGTAGTTTTAGAACCCAGCTAAAAATACAGTGTCGACAGGCACATGGCCCAGAATTGGGAGCCAAGAGAAGGCTGAGGGGTAAAAAAAGAAGGGTGATTCTTCAAGGGGAGCAGAGGAGGCAGCGAGAAACTGGGGCCCTGTGGTGACACAGGGGTGGAGGAGGCTGTGGGCCTGCAGAGGGAAAAGGGAAATGATTCTTTAACAATGCCCTGGGGGAATGGAAAAGCTCCCTCTTCCAAATTACCTTCCTTTGCTCTCAGTTTATTTTTTTTAAATATTTATTTATTAATTATGTATACAATATTCTGTCTGTGTGTATGTCTGTAGGCCAGAAGAGGGCACCAGACCTCATTACAGATGGTTGTGAGCCACCATGTGGTTGCCGGAAATTGAACTCAGGACCTTTGGAAGAGCAGGCAATGCTCTTAACCACTGAGCCATCTCTCCAGCCCCCTTTACTCTCAGTTTAAATGGCCTCACAGAGTCCTCTATATGAGCCCCAGGTTTTGGATTTCCCCCCCACACACAGGGTTTCTCTGTGTAGCTCTGGCCATCCTAGAACGCCACTCTATAGACCAGCTAGCCTTGAATTTAGAGAGATTGTCCACCTCTGCTTCTTGGGTGTTGGGATTAAAGGTGTATTCCACCACTACCCAGCTAAAGCCCAGGTTTTATAGATGCAGTTTTGTTGGAGAATGTTATTTTCAGGAGTGTTACTTTTGTTTAGGCTGCATTTGATTAACTGTGAAGCTGTGATTCTTTGCCTGTCTAAAACACATGATGGTCTAATAAAGAGCTGATCGGCCAATAGCGAGGCAGGAGCAAGGATAGGCGGGGCTGGCAGGCAGAGAGGATAAACAGAAGGAGAAATCTGGGAGGAGAGAGAAGAACGACCAGGAGAACAAGGAGAGGAGGACGCTAGGGGCCAGCCACCCAGCAATGGAGTAAGAAGGAAAGTAAGATATACATAATTAAGAAAGATAAAAGCCCAGAGGCCAAAAGTAGTGGGGATAATTTAAGCTAAGAAAAGCTGGCAAGAAACAAGCCAAGCTAAGGCCGGGAATTTATAACTAGGAATAAGCCTCCATGTGTGATTTATTTGGGAGCAGAGTGGCGGAACCCCCCAAAAGCCAAAAGAGTAAAAAAAAAAAAAATCACACAACACAATTTGCTATATTTTTTCTTCTTTGTACTTGACCTGTGTCTTAGTTAAGGTTACTTATTGCTGTGATTAAAACACCATGACCAAAGCAACTTGGGGAGGAAAGGGCTGATTTGGCTTACACATCCTTACTCTGTTCGTTGTCGAACAGGGCAGGAACCTGGAGGCAGGAGCTGTTGCAGAGGCCAAGGTGGGCGCAGCTATCTTCCTCTGGCTTATTCAGCCTGCTTTCTTACAGAACCCAGGACCAGCAGCCCGGGGATGACACCACCCACAACGGGCTGGGCCCTTCCCTATCAGTCATTCATAAAGAAAATGCCTTACAGCCGGATCATTTGGAGACATTTTCTCAATTGAGGTTCCCTCTTTCAGGTAACTCTAGCTTGTGTGTCAAGCTGACATAAGACCAGCAGCACAACCCTAACCATACTTGCGGATGCAGTACAGACTGATAACTCAATCCAATACATGTACACGCAATGTGCCATGGTCAAATTAGAGTGGTTAGCAGTCCCATATCCTTGAACATTTAGCCGTGCCGTGTGATGGAAACTCTGAATTCCTATTCTCTGGTTATTTTAAAAATTGTGTTTTTTCCCCCCAAGGAAGATTGAAAATGTTTAAAGACTGGTCCAAACTGTGGAAGACAGTTCGGTCAGCAAAGTGCTTGCTATGCGCACAGGGCCTGCCTGAGTTTGCTCCTCAGAGCATGGTGGTGGGCACCAGTGACCCCTATGCTGGAAAGACAGAGATGGACGGATATCTGGGGCTCACCACAACTCTCAGGTCCCAATGAGAGATCCTGAATAAAAAGCAAAACAAAACAAAAATCAAAGCGGATGGCCCCTGAGGAACACTACCTGGGGTTGACCACCACCACCGCACACGCACCAGGCATGATGGTGCACACTTGTAATTCTTGTGACTCCAGTGCTAGGGAGGGAGAGACAGGTGATCCCTGGGGCTGGCTGGCTGGGCAGCCCAGATGAATCAATAAGGTCCGGGTGAAAGTGAGAGACTGTCAGTGGAGCGGTGGACCACATGCACCGAGTAAACACTACACAGTCCATGCTCTCCCCACCCCAAGGCTCAGAACCAGAACAGAAAGGGAGGCAGAAAGCATGGAAACTCGAGCAAAACGGTGTCTTCTGGACCCAACAGGATCTGCACACCACTGTGCGTGAAGTCACAGCAGCTGTGGCTGCCGGCGCATGACCTGCGGGAGATCAAACCAGACAACATTCTAGCACTGTGCAGGAAGAGGTCCATGGAGCTCCACCCCTGAGGCACTGTGGACAGCTGACAGCCTCGGGGAGAGGAAGAGTCGGTTCTCTGTAAGGGTGTGGCCCCAGGTGTGCTGACCACCCTGCGAGGAATGGCCCGCAGTCACACCACGTGCGTGAGCAGCACGAACTGGATTCAGGGGCTTGTTTTGAAAAAGAGGACATGGAATCAGAATGGAGTCGGGAGGGAAGGGGAGGGCCCAGGTGGAAAAGGAGTCGGGAGGTGAATATAATTAATGCATTGCATGAAATTCCCAAAGAATTAATTACAATATTATATTTAAAAAAAACAAGTACGTTTTTTTTTTTTTTTTTTTTTTTTTTTTTTGGTTTTTCGAGACAGGGTTTCTCTGTGGCTTTGGAGCCTGTCCTGGAACTAGCTCTTATAGACCAGGCTGGTCTCGAACTCACAGAGATCCGCCTGCCTCTGCCTCCCGAGTGCTGGGATTAAAGGCATGCGCCACCACTGCCCGGCAAAACAAGTAGTTCTGAAGCAAGAAAATGAAAGTGAGAGCCAGTCCAGCTTCAAAGAACAAGGTAGATGGTGTCCCGTGGAACCTTCAAGAACACTTCCCAGTCTCTGAAGACCACCGCTTAGTTTCTATTTCCAGGAGGTGAACTTTACATTGTTTTAATATTGAGTTTTATTCGTTTTGAGGCGGGGTCTCTTTACATAGCCCTGGCTGTCTGACACGTCACTATGAGACCAGGCTGGCCTCAAACTCAGAGATTCTCCTGGCTCTGCTGGACTTAAAGGCATATGTCAGCAAGCCTGGTTTAATTTTAAACTCTTTTATGTCAAGGCTCTGTGTGTGTAGGTGTGTAGGTGTATGGGTAGGTTTAAGTATGTGTCTGTGCGTGTATATAAGTGTGTGTATATAGGTGTATGGGTAGGTGTGTGTTGTGTATGTAAGTGTGTATATATAGGTGTATGGGTAGGTGTGTGTTGTGTATGTAAGTGTGTATATAGGTGTATGGGTAGGTGTGTGTTGTGTATGTAAGTGTGTGTATATAGGTTATGGGTAGGTGTATGCATGTGTCTGTGTGTGTGTATAGGTGTATGGGTCGGTGTGTGTGTGTCTGTGTGTGTATATATAGGTGTATGGGTAGGTGTATGCATGTGTCTGTGTGTATAGGTACGAGTCGAGATACCCATGTGGAAGTCAGAAGACTGTTTACAGGAGTAGGCTCTCTCCTTCCACCATGTGGGCCTTGGGGGTCAAGCTCAGATCGTCTGGCTCAGTAGTAAGCACTATTACCTTCTGAGCCATCTCACTGGCCCAAGATCAACTTTTCAGATTCAACATGTAAGGAAGATAGTGGAGTGTTTGGCTTTCTGCGCCTGGTTCATTTCCTTTAACAACCTCTTCCTGTCCTATTCCTGTTGATACAAATGACAAGATTCCCACCTTCTTGTGGCTGTACAATAGTCTGATGTATATATGAATATGGAACACTGTTCCTTCACTGATGGATACCAAGATTGATGACATCTTGACTCCTTGTTGGGGCCAGTGATTGCACTAGGAATGCGCGTGCAGGTGTCTCTTTGATTTGCTGAGTCATTTCCTTTGGGTGCCTGCCCAGCAGTGGGGTAGCTAGCCCGTGTGGTCGTTCTATTTGTCGTTTCTGAGGAACCTCCTTAGTGTTTTCTAGAATGGTTGCACTAATTAACATTCCCATCAGGAGTTCCCTGTCTTCCTCACCCTCCCTGCATTTGGTATTATTTTTTTTTTGTCTTTTAGATAATGGCCGGATAATGCGATAAGATGGCATGACTGTGCAAATCGATTTGCATTTCTCTGATGATTAGTGATGTTGAATTTTTTTCCACAGAGCTGCATGTACTCTTTTGAGGAAGGTCTATTCAGATCATTTACTCGTTCTTTTAAAACTATTTACTGTATTATCATTATGTATATGGGTGTGTGTCTGTGCACGTATGTGGGATTCCCTGGAGCTAGAGTGGATATGCATGTAGATACTGGGAACTGAATTCAGGTCCTTTGTAAGAGCAGTTCAGGCTTAACTGCTGAGCCATTCTCTCCAGCCCCAATTTGCCTATTCAGTAACTGAATTATTTTTTTCTACTGTTTCAAGTTCCTTATATATTCTAGATACTAAGACCTTGTTGGATAAATAATTTGTAAATAACTCATTCTGTAAGTCATCTGTAAATCCTCTCAGTCTGCAAGTTCTCTCCCCTCAGCTGACTGCCTCTTTTGTTGCTAAAGTACATTTTATTCTAAGTGTATGATCTTAATTGATCCATTGAAAGATAATCTGAGGACTAAAATGTACCCTTAGAACTTCTTAACTCTGAGGATGGTAATAAAGTGTCTACATGTGTTTAAAACCCCAACAAGTAGAACAGCAGCAAGATTAACTTAGTCCCATACAACACTACTTCTTAGGTGTGCAATGGATTTAATGAATATCGAGATGTCCCTTTGCCCATCATTGCTAAATTAGATACTTTTCTTGTTGTGATAAAAATACCTGACAAAAGTGACCTAAGGAAAGAGAGGGTTTATTTTGTCTCATGGTTTGAAGGGATACAGTCTATTCAGCAGAAGGCAGAACAGCAGAAGGGGCCAGCTGCTCACACTGTATCCACAGCCAGGAAGGAGAGAGGGATGGACATTTGTGCTCAGTGAGTCCTCTGTTTTTAATATAACCCAGCCTACGGAATGTGCTCCCTGGAATTAAGGTGAGTCCTCTCATTTCAATTACCCTAACCTAGGAAATCACAGACATGCCCAGAATCTTGTCTCCTTGTGACTCTAGATCCTGTCAATTGACAATTAATATCAATTATGACAATTACTCTTTTTTTGTATATCAAAAGTCCCTTCAATCTAGAAAGTAAATAAAGATCACTCGGGATTGCTGCCCACAGACGTGATCCTTTGGATCGGAGCTTTTAAAACACTTCAAGGGCTAACTTGTGCCCAAAAGTGACACATCCAGATGGTTTTCCAAATGGAGTCTCCCAAATCTCTAAAAATTCTATAGAGCAAGGAAGAAAAAAAATGCTTTGGTATTTTGAAATTCAGAATGTCATTGGTCTAAATATAACAGAAACGGCACCCTTTGAGTATCAGTGAAGAATCCGAAGTAATAGTTAGCAAATATGATCCTCATTAAAATAATAAGAAGCCAACGCCTCAAAATAATTCATCCTAACAATACTAATCATTATCAGAATATTTATTAGTGAAACTCGCATTACAGATTAAAAGAAAATGTATGTAGATCCATGCTTAAAAGACATAAAAATCGCTAGTGTCTGATTAAAAAATAGTAAAAGGAACATGGATGGATACTTCCTTAAGATTATATGGAAACCCAAGAACCGTTAAAATGGAAATAGAAAAAGTAAAAAGAACAAAAACAATCACAGTAGTAAACAGAAAAGTGAATAACAGAGTGACTGAACACACAGTCTCTGAAGTTGGCATCTCAGGCTCCTACGTCCAGTTCCACCCCTGGCTGTGTGGCCTTTACTTAATCTCCTGATGCCTGAAGAGCGCAGCCTTCGCGTCTATGCACAGGGATCTTCTAAAGACTAAATGAGCCAATCTCAGGGGCTTTGTTTAGAATGTACTTGGCACATAGTGCCATATGCAGTGTATAAATAGATACACACACATCAAAAAGCTGAGATCATGGCCAGTGACGTGGCTCAGTGGGTAAAAGGCGCTTCTATTTCCAAGTCTGACAGCATTAGTT
Source organism: Microtus ochrogaster (assembly GCF_000317375.1). Lineage (NCBI taxonomy): Eukaryota > Metazoa > Chordata > Mammalia > Rodentia > Cricetidae > Microtus > Microtus ochrogaster. The sequence continues at coordinate 52,357,824 of NC_022031.1, forward strand.
GGATCCCTGGGATGCACATGACAGAAGGAAAAACCTGATTTCATCAAGTTGTCTTCTGATCTCTATGCACACACATTGTACACATACACGCACATACACACGCACATGTACTTGTACACAAGCAAACATACATATGCACATATAAATAAATAAAGGTAGCTTTACATTTTTTTTAAAAAAAAAAAGCTGAATTCATGTTGAAACACCAAAATCATTTCCATACAAGTCAGAATAAGATTAAAACATTCAATGTTAATTCCACTATTTAGGTTTTCATTCTAGAAACATTAGTCAAGACCGCGTAATAAAAACTAGAATTTTGTGCCAGGCGGTGGTGGCGCATGCCTCTAATCCCAGCACTCGGGAGGCGGGTCTCTGTGAGTTCGAGACCAGCCTGGTCTACAAGAGCTAGTTCCAGGACAGGCTCCAAAACCACAGAGAAACCCTGTCTCAAAAAACCAAAAAAAAAAAAAAACAAACAAACAAACTAGAATTTTATAAATGCAGATGAACAAAAGGTAGGGCCGTTGTTTTCAGACAAGATACAGACCCTGGAAATACTAGAGACCCAAGTAAAGCCTGCCGGAAACAAATATGACGTGTTGGATTTATCTAACACAGTTACTATCCCAAAAGGAAACTGAAAAAAAGCAACCTCAGGACACTCTATGCAGGAGGCTAAGGTTTTGAAAATCTACCTTGGCAACGTAACGTCGGAGATTCCCACGTGCCCAGGGCCGTGCAGCGTGAAACTCCATCTCCCGAGACGCTGAGAAACCCCTCTTTGCAGCTGTAACGGACCTGACCGCCCAGCGTGGAGCTGTAATTCCCTGTGATGTAGCCGCCAGGGACTTCCGGAGGGGGGCCACAGTCTATTTCTAAAACACAAAAACATGTCGCGTTCTTTACGAATGCACGTTTTCAGAATCCTCCACCTCTCCACCCACAACCCGTGCCTCACACCCCCAGGCCCTATTTTAAGAGCACTGGTCCGTTTCCCTAAGGCTCTGAGTGTATTTCCAGCGATTGTCCTTACTGCTCTTCCGCCACCCCCCACCCCCCCCACCCCTCGTAATACAACAGCATCTACACAAAGCAGAAGGAATTACCTATCAGCCCCGACTCATGTTCACTAATGAGATGCCTTGGCCAACGAAGTAAAAATCTGAGGCAAACTCCCTTAAATTTCGTGCACTTTCTTAATTGTCAAGGTCACCTTTGAGATGCTGGGTTCTTACCAGACCTAACAGGCAAGAGTTAATACCAAAATATCCATGAATTGCTAAAGTTTATAAACCCTTGAAGTTGACTGATCAGTTTTTTTGCCTTAACATGACTCTATCTTGACTGGGTCGTTTGTTTCATTTCATAAAAAATATGTGAAGATGATATCTACTCGTGTCTCCAATGCAGACCCATAAACGTCGGAACACGAGAAAATGATACCCACCAGGTCTCACCTCCCGATGCTGACTCTCTGGCAGATGCCTACCTGTGCACGCTGTGCCATCTGTGCTTGGGTGGAAGGGCTCAGGACCGTCCTTTGCCACGTATCCTTCCACGCAGTAGCATTCAAAGCTCCCAGGAGTGTTGATACACTGACCTCCATGACGGCACAGGCCAGGAACTTCACACTCATTTACGTCTGGAGACCCATCCCAAGATAGAAAAAGAGGGGAGAAAACCAGAAAAGACTGAAGAACATTGTGGTGGTCACGTTTTCACATTGTCTAGCAACACCAATAATGCATGCGCTTGTTTGCCATCATATTCTAATTTAATTTTGTTCCTTAAAGGTTCTTTGTGTAAATTCTTCATACCAAAGACACTGAAAGCATAGGAAATGTTAAATTATTAGATTATAAATACTTCCCAGTGTGTTGAGAATTAAAAAAAAAAAAAAAGAGCTAGGCAGTGGTGGTACATACCTTTAATCCCAGCACTTGGGAGGCAGAGGCAGGCAGATCTCTATGAATTTGAGGCTCGCCTGGTCTACAAAGTGAGTTCCAGGCTAGCCAAGGGTACATAATGAGATCCTGTCTCAAAAATTAAAGAAAAAAAATTAATGGTTTACAAGAGGTGGCTCACTTATAGTTTCAGAGGTTCATTCAGTCCATTATCAACATGGCAGGGAGCATGGCGGCATGCAGGCAGACAAGGTGCTGGCTACATCTTGATCAGAAAGCAACAGGAAGTGGACTGTCTCATTGGGCATAGCTTGAACATATATGAGCCCTCAAAGCCCACTTCTACAATGACACACTTCCTCCAACAAGACCACACCTACTCCAACAAGGCCATACCTCCCATTAGTGCCATTTCTTTGGGGGCTATTTTCTTTCAAGCCACCACACATGGTCTATAAGAAGCCTGGCTTCCTTTTTCTTTTCCTTAGAATTTTGTGGCTATGCTGTAAGGAAGTCTTGTGCTTAGGAGAAGCCTCAAGGAAGATCCCTGAAGAGGATCTTCATGGAATGGAGAAGCCATGTGGAGAACCAAAGCAACCAAGCCAGTTGTCAGTTTGGAGTTCTAAGACACAAAAGGCCTCCTTTAGTGTGTCATCTAAGCCACCAGTTCAGTGTAATCATTCAGTCCATAGCAGATATAAAAAGAATCATATGACCAAACCAGAAATTGTGGGAAATACCCAATTGTTCAGTGTGTGTATGTGTGTGTGTGTGTGTGTGTGTGCGCGCGCGTGTGTGCGCTTGCACGTGCATCTATACATGTTCGTGTGTGTGAGGGGAGGCATACATATGCCATGGTATGTAGGTGAACCAGAGAACAACCTCATATACCCATCCTTGCCTTCTGCCTCATTATGGGCAGGGTCCCTCTGCTGTCCAGTGCTGTATACGCCACACTAGCTGGCTCAGAAGCCCACAGGGATCCTTCTGTCTCCACCTCACCATGAGAGAACTACATTACCGCTACCATGTGTTACCACTTCTGGCTTCACATGGGCCTGGGGATCTGAACCCCAGCCTCCACCTTACCCAGGGAACCTTGTCCTCCGCCCATAAATTGCTCTTTAAAGCCACTAAACCTAAGGGGATCTTTGGGTGGCGTAGTAAACAATCGAAATTCCCCGAACGCATGAAGAGCTCAAATAAGTGCCATTAAGAAAATAATACATCAATTTTTCAAGGGGGAATTTCTAGGAATATAATGAAATCTTACAAATTGAAAACAAACTGTGAATACCAAAAATAAAAACTCAAAAGGGCATTAAACAATAGAGAGGCCACCACTGGAAATCAGGTTTGCGAATCCAACTGGAGGAATCCTCCAGAGACACAGTGGGAAAAGTCGGTGTGAGACAGAAGTCATGAGATAAAAAAACAAAACCTTACAGTGAAAAAGAGCCGACAACTGAAGAGAAACTGAAGAAGGTAAAGGGGTAGGTCTTCAAGAGCTCATCTCCTAGCGAGGGAGAGAGCACCCCAGCTTACACATCCTGATCCAAACAGTTTGAAGGTGACAAGCGTGAACGCTGCACACAGAAGCTATTCTCCTGGGGCCAACACAGCCGACTGACTGAAAGAGGAGACTTAACCCTGGCCATCAGGAGGAGTGCCGGCCACACCCTTCCTGCTGGCTCTCTCTGAAGCTCTGTACCTGGTACCTGGTCTCCTGGGCCCAGTCTCAAGCTCTCCCATGTCTCAGTACAGGGCACCTGCTACAACCCTGACCCATCTCCAGGAAGAAAGACAAGCCTGTAGCTGATAAGGAAGGCAGTCTTTGATATAAGTGCCAGAACTACTTCAGAAGGGATAGTAAAGGGAGGAGGACCATGACCACGTTCAAAAGCAGTCTCCACAAGAGGCAAACTACAAAGACAAAGGAGGGCTTCTAGTTGTCTTAGTCCATGAGAAGTGGGGAGACAACGGGCTTTGGTGGGAAGATGGAAGATCTTCAAAAATCAGAGGTGATACCATGGAACTCTATGAATATAATAACCACCATTGTACTGCACAGTTTAAGTGGGCAGGCACGTTTTAGGAATGAAGCAACTAGAGAGAAAAAGAGCAAACCAGGTATGGGGGGGGGGGGGTCATACTTGTAATCCTAACACTTGGTGGGGGTTGGGGGCTAGAGCAGGTGGCTCACCACCACCACCAGTTCAAGGCCAGCCTGGCCTACTTAGTAAGTTTCAGGCCAGCATTGACTACAAATTCATTTTCAGCCCAGGGAACAAAGGGAAGGAGGGTGTGAGGGAGGAAGTGAAGGAGGGAGGGACAGACAGGCAGACAGGAATATACCCTCAGGATGGGTCATCAAAAACAAACACAAATAGTGGTGTGTGTATGGGTGTTATTTAATGGTAGCTGTTGAAAGAAAAGGAAAACAGAACACGAAAGCCATTTTGAAATCCATAAATAAGAGAATAAGACCCCTCCTTGAGAAAAGGAACGGGAACCCGGGAGGAATCACTCGACCTGACCTAGGACTTCCTGTCTGGAACACAGGGCTTCCCAGCAACTGAGTAACAGTTCGAGTTCTAAGAAAGGGAACAAAGCATCACGCTCTGGCTAGGCAGCGAAAAGACAGTTCAGAATCCAGAGGATTTCAGGGGCTGCACCGCTGACATTTCTGTTCTGAAAAAGAAGAGCCGAGAAAACACACAAGGCAGTGAATCAGAGCTGAGTAGACAGTGTCAAGGGAAGTGGTTGAGAGCCTCGCTCAGAGGCAGGGCAAGCCCTTAGCAGGCAGGAGGCCTGGGTTCATTTCCCAACACTGCGAAAATATGGAGGGAAATTAAAGATACCACAAAGAACGAGGAGGTCTAAAACTAGTCAAACAATATAATCACAGAACAAGGGGCTGCTGTTATGAAAAGAGTTTTAAACTATTAATAACATAAAAAACAACATCAATGTAAATCAATTTATTTCTTTTTAAAAAAGATTTATCTATTTTTACTTTATGAGTTTGTTTGCCAGCATGTGTGTCTGTGCACCCTGAATGTGCCTGGTGCCCAAGGAAGCCAGAGAGGGCATCAGATGCCCTGGAACTGGAATTACAGATATGGGTCTGAGCTGCCACATGGGTGCTGGGAATCACTCAGATCCTTCGCAAGAGCAACAAGCTCTCTTAACTGCTGAGCCGTCTCTCCGGCCCAAAGGACCAAGTTTAAGATGATTTTGTCCCTGCAGACATCAGCCCTGTTGTTAGCTTTGACGCATTCTAGCTTGGCACGAGTTCCTTGCCAGTTAGGAATCTGTCCTTCTGTGGCTTCTTCTCACCTGTCAATTTAATGAGAAATGTCTGACACTTTACCCAAGCCACTGACAAAGCAACTCAACAGACCACAATGGTAGCGACAGTCACCCCACCTTCTCTAATGGACATCTTAAAAAATACCAAGTGAGAATAAATGCAGTGCTTTTCATTGGACCTTCAAACATGGGCAAGCGGCGGAGGTATGGGATGACATGGGACTCCTGGATGCTGACCAACACTGTAGGACTCACCACAGCCATTATCAGTGAGCTTTGTGTACAGTCACTCAGCAACCTAATAGCCATAATTGTCATAATTATTGCTAATAACGACAACCGTCACATGCCACCTTCCACATGTCAAGTACTGTCCTAAACACTTCGTTGTTTATTAAATACTATATTCTTATTTAATTTCCACAACAGCCCATTTTTGAGGAAACTAAAGCCAAGACAAAGTGGTTAAGCAATTGGTCCCAGCAGCAATGGAAACTCCAGGATTTGAAGCCATGCACCTACCTGGAAGTCCATATTCAAAACCCATTATCATCCAATTGTGCATCATGAAATCAATAGTTCTCTACCTAATGGAATCGAAGATGCAATTAATTGCCTTAGTTAAGTTCAGGTGTGCCTATCACAGACAACTGCAATACTGTAACATAATTTTGACCTTTTTTTTGAGACAGGGTTTCTCTGTTGTAGCTCTGGCTGTCCTGGGACTGGACTCATGCTGTAGACCAGACTGACCTCAAACTCAGAGATCATCCAACTCCTGAGTGCTGGGATTAAAGGCATGCACTGTCATCCACTGCCAATTTTGACTTTTTTAGGATTTATTTTTATTTATGTGCATGCCTGTCTGTGCATTTCAAGTAGAGTGCAGGTGCCCTGGAAGGCCAGAGGAAGATGTTGGAAACCCTGGAGCTAGAGTTAGGGGCAGTGGTGAGCTATTCAGTGTGAGTGTTGGGACCTGAATCCAGGTCTTCTAGAAGAGCAAAAGTGCTCTTAACTACTGACCCTTCTCTCTAGTCCCATGATGCAGCACAAATTCTAGTTGGGCTTAACAATAAAAACTAGGAGTCAGCCGGGCGGTGGTGGCGCACGCCTTTAATCCCAGCACTCGGGAGGCAGAGGCAGGCGGATCTCTGTGAGTTCGAGACCAGCCTGGTCTAC
>NC_022031.1:52364321-52368033 GCF_000317375.1 Microtus ochrogaster
ACCAGCCTGGTCTACAGAGCTAGTTCCAGGACAGGCTCCAAAACCACAGAGAAACCCTGTCTCGAAAAAAACAAAACAAAACAAAACAAAACAAAAAAAAACTAGGAGTCACAGATTATGGGGTAAAATCTGAGAGGTCATAGAAGCAGAGCAGCCAGACACTAGAGTTCTCACCTCTACCAATTCTCAAACAGAAAGGGCAATCCTGTCTTCAGACTCCATTCTCAGACTGCACTGAGCTCCTGTCTCCTCCCGCCTTATATTCCTCTCTCCGCCCAACCATATCACTCCTATCTCTACCTCCTTAGTGCTGGGATTAAAGAAATAGGATCCCAAATTCTGAGATCACCTTTTTTGTGAGCTCTGTTTCTTTTAGACAGATTCAACTAGGGCAGCCCAGGGTGGCCTTGAACTCTCTACCTCTGTCTGCTGAGTCCTGGGATTAAAGGTATGTGCCACCACTCCCTGGCCTCCAGTGGCTCAGCTCTGTGCTTTAATCTTCAAGCAAGCTTTATTTGTTAAAACACGAACAAAATATCACTACACAGTGATTTTGATTTTCAATCATCTGCTGGTTTATAATATTTAGAAACTATCCCTTTCTAGTCCATTCTATAATCTTAGCCAATTGACCTATCAAGTTTACCAGCACGACCTCCTGAGGCCAGACAGATTCTATGTCATCACCAAGACTTTGTGTTTAATGATATACTACGCCTTTGTTGATGATTTATACTGCACTTGAGTGTTGTAGCTGAACATTGGCACAAATATACAACCTTTTAATGATAATAAAATAATGTAAAAAATTACCACCTTAACCATTTTTAAGAGTACAGTGCAGTGCATTAGGAACATTCACGGGGTTGTGCCAGTCCCCAGAAGCCGTCTTTGGGACTCTTTTTATGGTGTACAAGTGAAGCTCTAAGCTCATGAAGCATTAAAGCTCGCGTGTCCCCTCCATCCCATCCCGGGGCAAACACTATCTATTCCCTGCCTCTATACATTTGACAATTTTGTACCTCGGTGGAATGGTCCCTCAACATCATGTCCTTAAAGTTCATCCACACTATAGCATATGTAAAGTTGTGTGTGTGTGTGTGTGTGTGTGAGAGAGAGAGAGAGAGAGAGAGAGAGAGAGAGAGAGAGAGAGAGAAGAGAGAGAAGAGAGAGAAGAGAGGTGCTAGGATTGGCTCTAGACCATTGCCCATGCTAAGCATGTGCCCTACTGTGCCCGCTCCTTCCTTTTTCAAGCTGAACAACACTCCCTGATATGCACTACCTTCGTCTTTCATCTGTGGACGAACATGGAGAACCTCTGTGCTGCCTTGACTGCCGTGGACAAGGCTGTTGTGAGCGTGGTTATACAAACGTCTCTGTAAGGTGCCAGTTTCCATCGTTTGGGGGCAAATGTCCAGAAACTGAATTTCAGAACCATGTAGTAATTTTATTTTTAATTTTGAGGCATTGTTTCATAATTTCAAAATATCATATGGTTTTTCACACTTAATACACTATTTTACATTTCCACTTGGAAAAGTTGCTGCGGAAAACCCTAAGGCAAAAGAAAACCAAATGGGCGGGTCCTCTCAGAAAGCAAGCATTTTGAGTGTGATTACACATTTGGGCCGAGGCCAGGATGGGCTCAGGCACCAAGCGGCAGGAGCAAAGGAGCTTTCTCTTAGAAAGAGGCTCCTGCCCTAGGCAAAGGCCAGTAGACCTAACCTGACCTGGGAAACGGGTAAAAACAGAGTGGGAGGCGTGAAGGTGTGAGGCAAACTGGCAGGACACAGTGGGAGAGAAGTCCCCAGGAGCTGGGGGATGACAACACTCCCGGGTTCTTTTTGGTCACCTTCTCCTTTCTCAGCCAGGGCTGAAGGGCTTCCATTTCTCCAGCAGCAAGAGCACAGTGCTCTAACATGCAGAAAATTCCTGTGAGAAGGTTACTGTTGCCATTCAGGATGGAACACGTGACTCAGGGACTCAAAAGGCAAGGAGGTCACCCTGAAGCCATCAGCAGACCCTAGGAGACCCATGCCTACTTGGTGGCCCCTGTGTTGGAAAATGACAGTCCCCAGTCCTAGCCACACGGGTGTTGATTCTCTCCACCCACTCTCCGCCCACTCTCACATCACTGTCGCTGGAGATCTCTTGGCCAGGTTTCTGTGACTTGCAAGAGTCACTACAGGCATCTCTGGACACCAGAGCATCTTCTGATTCTTTAGAATTGACTGACGTCAGCCCACTCTAAAACCACTATAGGAGGCTGGAGAGATGGCTCAGTGGTTAAGAGCATTGCCTGCTCTTCCAAAGGTTCTGAGTTCAATTCCCAGCAACCACATGGTGGCTCACATCCATCTGTAATGAGGTCTGGTGCCCTCTTCTGGCCTGCAGGCATACACACAGACAGAATATTGTATACATAATAAATAAATAAATATTTTTTAAAAAAACCCACTATAGCTCATTCCTCCTCCTCTAGCGCCAGTGACCTCCGAAGACGTCTGTCATCAGCTCTGGAGCCTGACTTAGATTCTACAAATTACAACATATTCCCGAAAGAAGATCCCTCAGGGTGAGGCTCCAAACAAAACTGGATAAAGGCCGATACCCCCCAAACTTGAACTATATCCCAACCAGCATCCACTCATGTCTCTCTGGCAACTGATTCTGAGGCATTGGGCTCCTCAACACCAATAAGAAAAATTACAGCTTTTACAAGGGGTCAACAGAGACCCCGAAATGAAAAGTCAAAGGAATGATGGGCAATGAACATGGGCTTCCTTGTGGGGTTACAGCAATGCCAACAGTAGTAACCTGACTTTGTAAATATTCAAAACCCACTAAATTAACACTTCAAAATAAGGGAAATTGGTGAATGTGAATTGTGTCTCTTTTTCCAAAAAGGGAAGGATCACCAAAAATTGCCAGAAATGGAATAAATCTGTCAGGGCCTATGCAGGATTTTGTTCCAGGCAGGTTGGCTTTGGTTTGGCTGACACCTCTTTGACCCTTGCAGAAAACATTTCCTTCTCTCTCTTCCTGTTCTTTCCCACCACCCTTCATCTTTCTAACTTCTGTTTAGTGTGCAAACCAGAGATCAAACCCAGGGCCCTGCTTATACTGGGTAAGAGTTCCACCACTCTTCAACCCAGCTCCATTCTTTCTTCCTATCTTTTGGGTGTTTTTGTTTCTTTGTTTGTTTTCTTCTTTTCTTTTAGAAATGGGTACTTACTGTGTAGTGCAACTCTGCCTGGCCACGAACCTGCTGTGTATAACAGGTTGACTTGGAACTCACAGAGAGCCTCCGCCTCTCAAGTGCTAAGGTTAAAGGCGTGAGCCGTCACACCTGGTCAGTCTTCCTAACTCTTAAAAGTTGAATGCATCCTTCAGCACAATACTGATACAGTTTTGAAAGAGCGGTTTCAGGTATCACGTGTCCTAGAACATCCCCCCAGGTCCGTCCCTCGCTGCTAAGATAAGGGCTACCCTTGGGTTCCAGATAACACCTTTGCTCATCTTTCTCTAGCACCAGGACAGTGAAATTAACTGTCCGCCTGTCACCTCCCAGTGGCACTGCCTTGGCAGAAAAGAAATGTATGTGAACGAGCCAGATAATAGATCATCATCTGTTAGGAGCCATTTTTCTCCTAAAATCATTGCAGAAACCATCACCCTAGGGGAGTCTGCAGAGAACCTCACACCCCTAATT
>NC_022031.1:52370312-52371924 GCF_000317375.1 Microtus ochrogaster
CCACCCCCCAACTCCATACCCTATATAAGTTGTACCCCTTCTCTAATAAACGGAGGCTCTGACAAATGTAGCATGGCCTTCTTCTTCTCTCCTAGCCCATTTATCTTACAGATAGTGCCTCTCCGGGACCCTGGAATAACTGACCTGCCAGACGGTTACTGACCCTAGACTGGTGACCCGTCGAGGCAATTACAATCATCATACATGGTTTTTAAACTTAGCATCTCACCAGGCATAGTGGTGCACGCCTTTGATCCCAGAACGAAAGAGACAGAGGCAACCCAATTCCAGTCCCAATCTGAGTTTGAGGACAGCCTGGTCTACAGAGTGGGTTCCAGGAGAAGCTCCAGGACAGTCAGGACTACACAGACAAAGCCTGTCTCCAAAAAAAAGAAAAAACAAGACCCCAAGGCCAAAAAAGCATCTCTGCCTTATAATGTCCTAATTTAATGTGGCAACATCACAGTTTTAAAACCACACAGCCAGTAACTTGTTGCAGAAACAACAGGACACTGGATACAATGTGTTCTTTGAGAGGATACATTTATTCTTACTAAGAAAAGGCTGGATGTATGAATTTATACTTCCAGGAATTTTGTCTTAGCACAGATCAAGCAGCACGGCAGAGGCCAGATTCTGCAGTTCCTAGCCACAGAAAGATTAAAGATGCTCTGTTTTCCTTGTTTCTCTGAAAACCTTGTTAAACGACACCAAGCCTTTAAGCAGTCAGAGAGTCTACACCAAGATCTCAGAACCAAGAGGAGTTTCTGGCTCTCCCCTTTGTGACCGATCTGGAACCTGAGAAAGCAGAAGAGCTGGCCTATTGGGATTCGCTACCTAGACGCAGAGTTCACCCAGAGTCATGAACATGAGGAGGGCTTTGCTCTGGCTTCTGTTCAATCAACATGCGCCCAGGAATCTCACTGACAAGGTTACTTGTCGCCAAAAGTCACGTTCCTCACAGAGTCCTGTGGTAGCAAGCCCCCTTCACAACAATGCTTAGACCTCCTAAGAGGCACAGAAACCCTTGGTGCTTAACGGGTGTTGTGCTTAGTTACAGGAAAATAGAGCTGGCACACTGGCTCCAGAGAGGTCAGCCTGATTGTCCATTGTAGAAAGGTTAAAACACAGGCCATCACGATGGCTCAGTGGGTATGAGAGCCAACTGCTCAAGCCTCAGTCTGAGTTCAATCCCCAGATTGGGCAGTGAAAGAACGGGACTCCTGAAGGTAGTTCTCTGAACCCCTGCCACACAAACACACTGTGCACATGCAAGCACACTCACTGTGCACACAACCCATTTCTCTCTGTCTCTGTCTCTCTCTCTCTCTCACACACACACACACACACATACACACATACCACACATACATGCACACACAAACACACATACTCAAACATACATAATAAATTTAAAATTTTTAAAGACATAAAACTTGAAAAACAGTACAATCAATTACCAGATGCCCACCCTCCAATATCATAAGTTATTCAATTACTGTTCATATTTCGTCTTTTAAAACAGCTCACAGGCCGGGCGATGGTGGCGCACGCCTTTAATCCCAGCACTCGGGAGGCAGAGGCAGGCGGATCTCTGTGAGTTCGAGACCAG
>NC_022031.1:52372739-52377004 GCF_000317375.1 Microtus ochrogaster
GCCTCTCCGGGACCCTGGAATAACTGAACTGCCAGACGGGTTACTAACCCTAGACGAGGTAACCCGTCAAGGCAATCAACAGGAAGCCATGGAGGAATGCTGCTTACTGGCTTGCTCTCCGTTGCTTGCTCAGCCTGGCTTCTTATAACAAGCAGGACACCCTGCCCAGAGGCGGCATCATCCAGTGAGCTGGGCCCTCCCACATTAACCCCTCATCAAGAAAACGCCTGACAGGTTTGCCTGTCTGCCATGTTTGCCAGTCTGATGGAGGCATCTTTTCAGTTGAGGTTTCCTTTTCCCAAGTGACTCTAACTTGTGTCAAGTTGACATAATGCTAGACAACACATAATGTCAGCATTAATTCTCTAATACTGACTAGTACTACTAGGTGTCTGTTCAAGTTCAAGGCTTTCCACCGTGATTCTACCGTGCCATCCCCAAGTGGTCATTAACGCGGCCCCGTTTAGTACCTGTACAGAAAGTGCCATCGTTGGGAATGAACGTCCTGTTGTTATTTGTAGCCCGATAGCCTTTGTGGCAAATGCAGTAGAACCCTCCAGGTGTGTTGTGGCAGGAGGTGTGGTTCCCACAGATCACAGTGGCTCCGAATTGGCACTCGTCTTTATCTGCAGATGGATACACGGAAACAACTCACATGGAAGCCATCTACCCACACCACGCATCCCTCCCAGAATCCTCTCGCTCTCTGTAGACTACGGGATCTCTCCTCTCTGACAACAGCTTACTGGTGTATTTGGTTCTCCAGTCTCATGCTTTCCAGACTAGAAGGAACTGGACTCACAGAATTACATACCTGGTGCATACAAAACCACGTGAGAAATACAACTTTATAATCTGGGAATCGAATCCATCTTACTTGAAGATTGGCAGCAGGTTATTTTTGAAGTTTTTTTCACATTTGAGAAAAGAATCATAAAAAGTTGAGGATGGAACTCTGTGAAGAGGTCCCTGTTGCTAAGATCCATGAGGTTCTGGGTTCAATCCCATGAGCGTGACAATGCTTTTAAAATAAGACATTGGTGGGTCAGCTAGGCAGTTTAGAGAATAAAGGTGCTTGCCAGAGGTTTGACAGCCTCGATTCTATCCTCAGGACCTACAGAGGGCAGGAAAAGAATTCCCCAAAGTTGTCCTCTGACCTCCAAGTGGGACACACTGACATATGTGTGCACACACACAGATAAAATGTAACAAAAATAAAATTTAAAAGCGTAATGACTGGGAGATGTCTCCGTGGATAAAGTGTTTGCAGATCCCATAACCTACATAAAGCCAGGCAGCACACAGCTGTTATCCCAGTGCTCCTGTGGAGAAACAGGAGATGGAGACAGGAGAGTCCCAGCGAGCAACAGAAGACATTGCAACAAGGTGGAAGGCGAGGAGCCAACACTAGGTCAGGTTGACCTCTGACCACTACATGCACACACCAATAAGAATACACACAAAGACATGTATGAAATTACCTCGTGCCACACACATGCACGTGCGCGCACACCCCCCACACACACACACACACATCTTAATGAATTTAACTCAATAGACATTTGGTTAGCCAGAGAAAGCAAGCCTAGAAAAATTCCATTCCCAACTCAGCCATTTTCTTGGTCTTTTCAGTATTAGAGAATTAGTGCTAATATTAAGTGTTGGCTAGCTATGTGTTATGTGTTATTGTGCTTCTACCTCAAAGTTCCCTCCTAGACGAGGAACAGAGAGTTCTAGTCTCTCAAGGTTATTGTCAACAGGTGTGGCTAATAGCCAGACCTTGTACTCCAGGCTTACATCTGTTCCTACTTCAAACAAGAGTCTAAAGGATCCAACTAAGTTCCAGTTCCCTTTATGGACGTAACTTTGGATTCCACCCAGGGAGTGGTTTGTCTACAGAACGTTTTGGTCTAGTGTGTGAGCGTGACTTGTTCTAGCAACGGAATGTTTAACTAAGAATGGAGTAGCCTGTGACCTTCCTTTGGCTTGTTCATTTCCTTGTAGCGTGTTAATCAGTCTTTTGTCTTACTCCTACCTTTTGGGGTCAGGGTTATTTTAGGCAGTTGGAAATTAAATGCGGGCGAATTTTCAGTACTCACGGAAATACCCTCCCGATACTGTACTATATGTTTCTCCGTTTATTATTTTCATTTGCATCTTCCTATTCTTTACTATTATTTCTAACCCCCATGCCTCTGCCCTGGCTGATCAAAGCTGATCCCCGACATAGGTGGGGCTGGTGGGCAGGGAAAATAGGTAGGAGGATGGATCTAGGCTCAGGAGAAGAGAGAAAGAGAGGAAGGCACTCAGGGCTGGCCAGCCAGACACAGAGGAGACCGTGAAAGTAGAACATACGGAATGAAAGATGAAAGCCTGTGGGCAAAATGTAGAAGAAGAGAAACAGGTTAAATGAAGTTATAAGAGCTAGTGGGACAAGCAGAGAATAAGGCCAAGCATTCATAACTAATAAGAAGTTTCTGTGTCTACCTCAATACCCAGCAATACCACTTTTGGGTACACAATTGAGAATGCTCAATTGTACCACAAAGACATGTGTTCAACTATGTTCATAGCAGCATTGTTTATCATAGCCAGAACCTGGAAACAACCTAAATGCCCCTCAATCGGAGAATGGATAAGGAAAATGTGGTACATTTACACAATGGAGTACTACACAGCAGAAAAAAAAACAATGATATCTTGAAATTTGTGGGCAAATGAATGGATCTAGAAAACATATTGAGTGAGGTAACTCAGACCCAGAAAACAAATATCATATGTACTTACTCATAAGTGACTTTTAGACATAAAGTAAAAAAAAAAAAAACAGCCTATAATTCACAATACCAGAGAAACTAGATAACAATGAGGACCCTAAGAGAGACATACATGGATCTAAACTACATAGGACGTAGAAAAAAAAAAAAACAAGATCTCCTGAGTAAATTGGGAGCATGGGACCATGGGAGACATTAGAAAGGGAGGAGAAAGGAAGGGAGGGGAGTGGAGAAAAAATATATAGCTCAATAAAAACAATTAAAAAAATAAAATAAATTATTTCAGGCTGAAAAAAAAAAAGAAGTCTCTGTGTCATGATTTGGGAGCTGCTATACCCAGGTCCTCTGCAAGAGCGGTACATGCCTTTAGCCATTGAATCATCTTTCCTATCCCTAAGATTAATTTTATGTCCAATGATCCAACTAGAAAATTAGGATTGTCAGCTCCCAGAAAGCACACTAGAATTAGCACTGAAGTCTTAGGGGCAGGAAACACACTGCCCATCAGTGATCTCTGTGGGCCATGGTGATCACCAGGTATAGAGCAGCTAGAACACAGATGACTGAAGGCTGCCTTGGCTGTCATTAGCTAAAGAAAATGAGAGGGCAAAATGAAGTTAAACTCTCTCCTTCTCTGATTTCCAGTCTGTTGGGTCAGGAAACTTTTTCTTTACATCTCACTCATGCTTATAGATCTTGAAAGCTGCCATAGATATGCCCATTACAGGTCAGGTCATAGTCATGCATGCCTTTAATCCCAGCACTTGGGAGGCAGAAGCAAGCAGATCTTTGTGAATCTGAGGCCATTCTAGTCTACATAGTAAGTTTCAGGCCAGACAAGGATGCAATGAAAAATCTTGTCTCAAAAAAACAAACAAAAAAAAAAAACCCAAAAAAGTCAAAGCAACAACCATACCCCACCCCCACCAAC
Source organism: Microtus ochrogaster (assembly GCF_000317375.1). Taxonomy (NCBI): domain Eukaryota; kingdom Metazoa; phylum Chordata; class Mammalia; order Rodentia; family Cricetidae; genus Microtus; species Microtus ochrogaster. The sequence goes on from NC_022031.1 coordinate 52,376,448, forward strand.
ACACACACAAGTATTTATGATGAGCAATTCTATGTACCAATAAAATGTGATGTGGGGTTCCCACATAAAAATGCTTTTTTTAACCATTGGTTAATAAAGAAACTGTTCTAGCTTTGGCAGGGAAGAATTGAGCTAGATGGGAAAACTAAACTGAATGCTGGGAGAAAGAAGGTGAAGTCAGACAGATGCCATGTAGCTGTCAAAGGAGAAAGATACAGGAACCTTACCAGTAGGCCACAACCTCATGGTGATACCCAGATAGAAATGAATTAATTTAAGATGTAAGAGTTAGCTAGGAATATGCCTAAGCTATTGGCCAAACAGTGTTGTAATTAATATAGTTCTGTATGATTATTCAGGTCAGGGTGGCCAGAAAACATAAGAACAGTTTTTGCTTACAAATGGCGCCTACCAACTGAGGCATGGATCCACATAAGACCTAAAAAAGCTTTAAAAAAAAGAAAGGAAGGCTGGGCGGTGGTGGCGCACGCCTTTAATCCCAGCACTCGGGAGGCAGAGGCAGGCGGATCTCTGTGAGTTCGAGACCAGCCTGGTCT
>NC_022031.1:52377319-52380428 GCF_000317375.1 Microtus ochrogaster
AGCTCTTGTAGACCAGGCTGGTCTCGAACTCACAGAGATCCGCCTGCCTCTGCCTCCCGAGTGCTGGGATTAAAGGCGTGCGCCACCACCGCCCGGCGAGGCGTACCCCTTTAAGAAAAATCTTCCTAACCCAGCATTTGCAGCAAACACTGCAGGGCTCTGTAACAGCCATCTTCCTGATTCGTGCACAAACAGCTTTGGCTCTTTTAGGAGGTCCTGAACTTAAATGGGGTTTGGGAGCAGCTTGCTACTAGTTGCTTAATGGCAACACAGAGCCACTGCATCCCTGGAGCTGGGGGCTGTGAGCATGGCCTACAGAGGTGGTAAATATACCTCCGCCATGTTGGACAACAGGTAGGGCCACTGATGACTTCCTCCAATCAGGTTGTCTCTCAGAATGATACTCACTTCTGCAAAATACAACCTGGGGGGGGGGGTCCCTTTGGATATTTCTTCCATTTCCACTTTTATTTTTAAATTACAGCTATTTATTTATGCATACATGTATCTGTATGTGTGTCTGTCTCTCTGCCTGCCTGCTTTTTGTGGGCACGCGGCATGCGTGTGGAAGTCAAAGGACAGCTTGTAGGAGTGGGTTCTCCCCTCCCCCATGCAGGATCCAGGGACTGAACTCCAGGTAGTCAAGCTTGGTAGCAAGCACCTTTACTTACTGATCTAACTATCTTGACAGCCCCTCCTTTGCCATTTCCTTATGTGACTTTTTAAAATACTTTGTTAGAGATGGAGAGATGGCTCTGCAGTTTAGAGTGCTCGCTACTCTTTTTTTTTAAAATATTTATTTATTCATTTATTTATTTATTATGTATACAACATTCTGTCTATGTGTATGCCTGCAGGTCAGAAGAGGGCACCAGACCTCATTACAGATGGTTGTGAGGCACCATGTGGTTGCTGGGAATTGAACTCAGGACCTTTGGACGAGCAGGCAATGCTCTTAACCGCTGAGCCATCTCTCCAGCCCCTCACTACTCTTGAAGAAGAGCCAAGTTCAGTTCCCACTGGGCAAGGTTTACAACCACCTGTAACTTCAGCTTTGGGGGCTCCAAGGCCTCCTTCTGGCCTCTACAAGCGTGCACTCACAGATACAACTCACACTCAATAGACTGGTGCACACAGATAAAAACTACACCCCACATGCTGTTGTGGTGTTTTTTTGAGGTAAGATCTTGCTATGTAATCCAAGCTGATGCTCAGACTCCAAATCCTCCGGCCTTAGCCTTCACAGCACAGGGGGCTGCTGTATCCCCAGCACCCTTTGAATTTTTCAGATGAATCTAGTATACAACCTACAGGTAAAACTATCCTTGTTAAGATTTGCCTGAGAGATTGGGGCAACTGAACTCTCAAGTCACAGCTAGGTCAAGTGCACAGCTCGGCTGACAAACGCTACACAGAGCTTCCAGGCACAAGCCGATCTGTGCCCGGGCCTTTGTCGTTCTTTCTCAGCACACGTCTGCGTTTAGTGACTTTCCTGCTCTTGCGATAAAACACCATGACAAGGCAGCTTAAAGACGAAACGTTAATTTAGGCCTCCAGTTCCAGAGATGTAGAGGCGCAGCAGCAAGCAGCAGGCATGGCTGCAGGAGCAGGAAGCCGAGAGCTCACATCTTCAGCCACAAGCATGAAGCAGAGAGAGCAAACGAGAAGTGGGGTGCAGCTATGAGCTCTCAAAGCCTACCTCCAACGACATACTTCCTCCAGCAAGGCTGCACCACCTTGCCAAACAGCACCATGAACGAGGGACCAAGTGTCCAAATACTCAAGCCTAGAGGAGATATGTCTCATTTAAATTAATACAAGGTTCCCCTGAAGGTTTCAATTGAGCTACTTAGGTTTGAAGAAAGTTATAGAATTCTTAAGTCCTTCGATATAATGCCATACTATGGTGCATTTGGCACAGGTGTAACCTCACTAGTAACCTCCAGTGCGCAAGTAGCAATCCATGTACGAGGACCGGCAGTGACCAATAGGAACAAACACAGAAATGTGCGAAGGTCTCTCCTCTCCCAGGAGATGCACCCGTTGCTTAAGTCAAAGAGCAATTGAGAGCACAGCTAGGATGCAGGAGGGGAGGAATTCCTTAGAGCAGTGGTTCTCAACCTTCCTAAGGCTGTGACCCCTTAATATAGTTCCTCATGTTGTGGTGACTCCCCAATCATAACATATTTTTATTGCTACCCCATAACTGTAATTTTGCTACTATTATGAATAGTCATGTAATTGTCTGTTTTCCAATGATCTTTTTTTTTTTTTTTTGGTTTTTCAAGGCAAGGTTTCTCTATGGCTTTGGAGCCTGTCCTGGAACTAGCTCTGTAGACCAGGCTGGTCTCGAATTCACAGAAATCCGCCTGCCTCTGCCTCCCGAGTGCTGGGATTAAAGGTGTGCGCCACCATCACCCGGCTGTTTTCCAATGATCTTAAGCGACCCCATGAAAGGGTTATTCGACACCCCTCCTCCCACACACACACAAAGGGATTACAACCCACAGGCTGAGAAACCACTGCTTGAGGGGAAGCCCCACCCAGTTCCTCAACTTCAGCTGTTAGAAAAAAAGAGCAGGTACTGGTGGAGGGGGGGGGGGAACAGGAGAAATTCCCTAAGGAGTCTGACTGCAGAGCAGCCACAGGGCTAAGGGAAGAAAGCCCCTAGTCTAGTGAGACTGCTCAAAGCCTGTGAAGTCTGGTCTGCAGAAAGGGCAACGGTGGGTCACAGGGACAGCTTTTAGCTGTGAAATGGACTGCGACTCGCCTAACCTCTGGACTGTGACTGTTTGAACGCAGGATTAAATTGTTTTTCTTTAAGAAGTTAAACAAAAGAAAATTCACATCAGGACAAAGGGTTAGGGGGTTGGCTCGGCAGGCTAAAACATTTGATACACATGAGGGAATAAGTTCAAAGCCCCAGCCAGAACCCCTGTAAAAAGCCAGGCATGGCCAGACCTGGTGGGGTACACTTTTAATCCTAGTCCTCAGGAGGAAAGACACGTGCTTCATAATGACTTTCAAGACAGCCAGGGTTATGTAGAGAGATCCTGTTTCAAGAAAGAATGAAAGAAAGGAAGAAAGGAAGGGAGGGAGGGAGGGAGGG
>NC_022031.1:52380661-52384542 GCF_000317375.1 Microtus ochrogaster
GAGGAGAGGAGAGAAGAGAAGAGAAGAGAAGAGAAGAGAAGAGAAGAGAAGAGAAGAGAAGAGAAGAGAAGAGAAGAGAAGAGAAGAGAAAAGAGGAAAAGCCAGACATGGCCAGGGAGGATGACTGGGGCTCCTTGGTTGACAATCTAGTTCTGGGTTCAATGGGAAACTCTGAACATCTTCCTCTGGCCTCTGCACATACCTCTCCACACACACATACATGTGCATACACCAGACACATGCACCACGCACACACTTAGTCACACATGAAAAATCAACACAAAGGTATAACAAGGATATAGATGCTGCCAGTTCACAGCTACAAGGCAACACTTTTACAGCATATAGCAAGGAGAAAACTGAGAAGTCATTGCCACTTTTATTATAATTAAATTTTTGTGACATTCTCTCTGAATTGTGCTTTAATCTCAATGCTATCTGATTGTACTAGCATGGACACCATGAGCAAAAAAAAAAAAGATTCTCAGCTGCCTCTAGTCTAAACAACCTTCAAGCTATCTTAAAGTATTCCTTGAAGTCATCCCAAAGGGTCAGAACTACAAAAATCACAGGGCAGATTCTGATGGACATTCGAGACAAGTAAGCTAGTAAGCTAGTCATTTGTTTTTTTCCATGGCATTAAGATAAATAGTTTTATATCAAAACAACCTGAGAAATAAAGAAATTTAATATTTGCTTTTGTTGTTAAGTTAAAGTTGGGACATAAAACAGACTTCAAATCTGTGTAGGCCAAAGAATTTCCAGAGAGCTCAGGTCAACAACATCTAACATGAGGGGTTCTTCCTTGGAAACACCAGAAAAAGGATATATCTAAATAATAAAAACAAGATTTTGTTGTAACTGCCAAAAACCCATCTAAAAAAAATGTGAAGAAAATAACGTTTGCCCTCCAGGGACACTGGCTCTAAAACTGGAGAACCCTTGGTTTTGATTCAAATTCTCAGCATAACCCACCACTGAAACTTACCAACACACCGTGTCCTCCCGTTGCCCCAGAAGCCATAGTTGCAAATGCAGATCCTCGTCCCGTCCTTTTCCTGGCACGTGGCGTGTTCATGGCATGTGGCACAGACACCTAGGTCTAAATCAGAAATCACACTCTTCAGAAACAGGTTAGAGGTGAGAACTGTTCGGTCAAGGGACATGTATTACAGAAAACCAACATTTGAATACCAAAACAAAACAGGTCAAATCTCATCCTTAAGACTTTCCATAGTGACTCACTGCCCACAACATATAATGCAAATTCCTCTGCCAATCAACGCTCTTGGCTGTCTGTCTTCTCATCAACCCCTCCAGCGTCACGGTCCCAGATCCAACTGCACAGTACCTTCCCAGCAGAAGGGACAGATCCTGTCCACTATCTGTTCTCATCCTTGTCACTGGTCGCCATGCTCCTGTCACCGGGAATGCCCACACCCTCTTCTCTGCCTGTCTGGAGCTCACTCTGATTTCCAGGATCCAGTCAAAATGCCTCCTTCTTTCTGAAGTCTCCCCCACTCCTAAAGAAAGCTGTTCACATCTTCTAATCTCCCATGAAACATGTCCACTCCCATAACAATGATGTTAATCTCTCCAGATGTTTAATCCTCTCTTGGAACTGTGACTGAACCACTCACGGACGAGGATTATGATATTCAATATGATTAAAGATAATTTTTCAATATGATTTTCACAAGCATGACATAGATACACACTCCACATATTTTCAGTGGTTGGATATAGAGATCTAAAATGGGGGCTGGAGAGATAGTTCACAGGTTGAGTACTGGCTGTTTTTCCATAGGACCCATGTTCAATTCCTACCACCTACATGGTGGTTCACAACCACCTGTAACTCCAGTCTCAGGGGATCCAACGCTCTCTTCCAATCTTCTGGCCTTGCCGGGCGATGGTGACACACGCCTTTAATCCCAGCACTCGGGAGGCAGAGGCAGGCGGATCTCTGTGAGTTCGAGACCAGCCTGGTCTACAGAGCTAGTTCCAGGACAGGCTCCAAAGCCACAGAGAAACCCTGTCTCAAAAAACCAAAAAACCAAAAAACAAAAAAACAAAAAAACAAAAAAACAAACCAATCTTCTGGCCTCAGCGAGCATTATATACACACTGCGTACAGACATACATGCAGGCAAAACACCCATACATATAAAATAAATCTAAAATGTGACTTGCTACAGCTCTAAACGCAGACCCAGGGAGAGAGCACATCTGCCTGTTAGTCTATCTCTTTCAGTTTAGAGAAGAAGTGAGTGTGTTTAAGATATCAGAGAGATAACAACCGAGTCCCGACAGGATGGCCAGACTCCAATTATTTAGATAAACAACAGAAATATCTAAAGCTAAAACTCTTAAAACATCTAAATTTACCAAATGATGATATATGACCTGAGATCAAATAAGAATTTCTGCTCAAGGCTATGGAGAATATTGAGTTTCCTGCCCGTGTCTCTGTAATTTCAGGAGTGGCCTAGTATGGAGAATGTTCCAGCATAGAATTTCATCCTAGACTTGGCTTCGTCCTTACCCAGATAATACAGCCTCGCCCTCAGGCCGCACCAGGCACAAGACCAACAGAGAGTGGGAGACTCCTAAATACTCAGTCATGTTTCTTGCTTCTGTTTTTTTTTTTTTTTTTTTTTTTTTTTTATCTAACTAACAAAGGACAACACATTCGAGGACAGCCTGGGCTAAATGAGAGTCTATCAAGCAAACGCCAAACAATAAAAACAAATAAAATCAAAGACAACATAGAAACAACAAACCATTAGTGGTTACTGGCACCAAATTAACCATGGAATTTCCATAAATATCTAATAATCATAAAAATGCAAAAAAATAAATAAATATTATCTGACTATCATGGAATAATGGAATAAAACTTTAAAGCAAAACTTGTGTCTAGGGGCTGGAGAGATAGCTCAGCAGTTAAGAGCACTGACTGCTCTTCCAAAGGACCTAGGTTCAATTCCCAGTGCCCACATGGCAGTTCACAACTGTCTGTAGCTCCAGTTCCAGGGGCTTCAATACACTCACGCAGACATACATGCAGGCAAAACACCGATGCACGCACAGGGCAAACAAATAAACCATACTGAATTGTTGAAGCAACAAAACAAAGCACTGTCTGATGTGGTACTAAATGTACATATAGGACCTTTTTTTTTTTAATTAATTTATTTATTATGTATACACATATATGCCCGCAGGCCAGAAGAGGGCACCAGATCTCATTACAGATGGTTGTGAACCACCATGTGGTTGCTGGGAATTGAACTCAGGACCTTTGGAAGAGCAGGCAACGCTCTTTAACCACTGAGCCATCTCTCCAGCCCAGGACCTTTTTTATTTAAAGGAAAACAATCTATGTCGAGTTTCCTCAAAAGAAACCCACTTGTGCAACACTCCCCCAAAGCATTCAGACAAAGACAACGTCCAGACTGAAAGGCAATGATAGATGTGAGAGCTTACTGCACAAACTCCAGTCTGTCGTGCTTCCACCATCTTAAAAAGAAAATTGGGGGGGGGGGGGAACAAGCAATCACGGATGAGACCTAGGATTTTAATGAAAAAAGTTTGAGGGGGGAAAAAGAAAGTGGAGATTTAAGAACTTATAGAAAAGCATATTTCTAAAAACAAAAAGAAAGATTTCTGGGTAAACACCGAGAACTTCCAACCCCCTTATACCTAAAAAAAAAAAGAAAGAAAGAAAGAAATGAAAGATTAAAAAACTAAATTTTTCTGTATGTTTTGTATGTGTGTGGAGGGGTGCATGTGTATGTACGCAGATGTGCATGTGTATGTATGCAGATGTGCATGTGTATGTACGCAGATGTGCATGTGTATGTATGCAGATGTGCATG
>NC_022031.1:52384712-52400181 GCF_000317375.1 Microtus ochrogaster
GTATGTATGCAGATGTGCATTGTATTACACAGATGTGCATATGTATGTATGTAGATGTATGTATGCAGATGTGCATGTGTATGTATGCAGATGTGTATGTATGCAGATGTGCATGTGTATGTACGCAGATGTGCACGTGTATGTACGCAGATGTGCACGTGTATGTACGCAGATGTGCACGTGTATGTATGCAGATGTGTATGCAGATGTATGCAGATGTGCATGCGTATGTATGCAGATGTGCATGTGTATGTACATAGATGTGCATATGTATGTATGTAGATATATGTACGCAGATGTGCATGTGTGTGTATGTATGTAGATACTTGTGCATGCAAGTGTGTGCACCTATACATGAAGGCCATAGGACAACTTCGCTATTATTTATTCGCAGGCACTGTCTACATGTCTGTTTGTTTTGTTTTGTTTTTTTTGGCACAGGATCACCAAGTAGGCTAAGCAGCCTGGCTGGCCAGTGATCCCCAAGGCATCTCTACCTAAAAGTATAAATCTTAAAATAAGGATGTTAGCAATTATTTCAGATGGAAATGAGACCAATACCTAGGAACGGCTTTGCAGAATGGAAGGAACAGTCCCTGAGTCCCTAGAGGGACAGGTGTAAGAGACAGGAACAAAACAGTGAGGGACCTGCTTGAGCAGAGCAGTGTTTGCTCTGCCATTCTTTTTGATATGCTTGGGATGGAAACCAGGCCTCCTGCAAGCTAACCACATGCTATACCACTGAGCCCCACCTCCAGTCACGGACTGAACATTTCTATAAGGAGTAATGAACCAAATCTCCTCACGGATGCTGATGTATGATGGCGTTTACTTAAAAAAAAAATCAGGGGCTGAAGAGATGGTGCAGAGTTTAAGAGCTCTGGCTGCTCTTCTAGAGGTCCTGAGTTCAATTACCAGCAACCACATGGTGGCTCACAACCATCCATAATGAGATCTGGTGCCCTCTTTTGGTGTGCAAACATGCATGCTGTCAGAACACTGTATACAGAGCAAATAAATCTTAAAAAAAAAAAAAAATCAGGAAGACTCCAGACTAGAGAGATAACAGGCAGAGCAGAAGCCAGAGAGCATCCCCCAAGGGGTTAAATACATTTAACCACTTTAATAGATTAACACTTTAACACAAACCATTGTAAAACAAAGTCATCTCCTTTTGCAGTTCCTAATGCCATGGTTATGGGCTGTGTCTCCTTCAGACCTTGCTACATTGATAGTAAATTACCCATATAATATGAAGGGAAATGGAAAGGGAAGAAAATAAAAGAAAGAAAATGAGAAAAAAAAATCAACGGCTAGAGAACTGGCTCGGTGATTCAGGACACTTTCTGCTCTTGCAGAGGACCCACATTTGGTTCCCAGCACCGGTATCAGGCAGCTCCATTGGTAGAGAACTTGCCTAGCATACAAGACGCCCTGCATTTGATCTCCCGTGTACTTAAAACCAGGTGTTCATGCTGCAGTCCCGGCACTTAAGAGGTGGAGGCAGAAGGGTCTGGGGTTTAAGGACATGAAGTTCAAAAGCAGCCTGTGCTGCATGAGACCGTGTAGGAAAAAGAAGAGGGAGGAAGGGGAGGAAAAGGATAAAAGGAGTAGTGAGAGCTGAGAAATAGAAACGCTGAGTGGATTCTAAATCATTTTCAAATCAAGATAAAAATCACATAAATATGGCCATGTTCATATATCTTATCATTTCTAGGAACAACCATGAAGATGCAATGCCTGATGTTTAGCACAGTGGTTATGAACTAGGGGATACAGTTTGACAGCCATTTGCTAGCTGGTTTAGCCTTGATCATCTCTATATGTCCTGTACGTCTATAAAATGAAGATGACATCAAACCTGTCTCATGGTCTTTGTGGTGATCACAGAGTGAATGCGTCAGATGTGGAAAGCAATGTGTTCATTGACCACTGTAATAATGGCCACTCCAGTCTATCAATAGGAACTAGCCCCATAGTTAGTCTGCAGACAACCAATGTCTACTGGATTACCAGTAGACAGCAATGGGAAGAGCAATGGATGACTGCTGGAAGCAGAAATCCAAACCAAGTCCTCATGTGGACAGTTATCTACCTCTCCATGGACTGGTAGATTCCACAAACCATAATATCTGAAGTTCTGTATTCATTCCTTGCATGACCCATATCCTCCCTCCCTTCTTCTGAAGCTTGACTGGGATGCTGAAGTTCATCTTTAGTGCCTGCTCGGCTCTCTTTCTTCTTTCCTGCCCCTCCTGCCCACGTCAGCAACCCACTCTCAGTCTTTAATAATACACCAGCTGTCCTGGTTAGGATGTCTGTTGCTATGATAAAACACCAGGACCAAAGGCAACTTGGAGAAAAGGAGTCATTAACACGTAACAGCTTGGGGTTTATCATCCAGCGAGGTCAGCGCAGGAATACAAGGCAGGAACTGGAGCAGAAGTCATGGAAGAACGCTGCTTCCTGGCTTGCTCCTCGTGGCTTGCTTAACCTTATTTTTCTCACCATTCAGGACCACCTGCCCAGGAATGGCACAGCTCACAGTGGGTGGGGCCCTGGGGCCCTCCCACATCAATCATTAATCAAGAAAATGCCTAGGGGCCAATCTGATGGAAGCATTTTCTCAATTAACATTCCCTTTTCCCAGTTATGTCTAGGTTTGTGTCAAGCTGACAAAAGCCACCAGCACAGCAGCTCCTTAAACACCCGGCATGAACCTGCCTGTAAGATAAAGATATGCTGTTCGCAGGCAAGGGAGGAAAGGAGTTTGTTGGAACCCTTGAACTTAACATCTGTCCTCACCTAACTCCCACAATCCCAGTAGTACCAGACAAACCTGGCAAACTCACTGTTCAGCCTTCTTGAGATTCCCTTCCTTAAACATACGGAGACATGTGGAAATACATTAAATAACCAAGTGGGGGACCCAACAGAGTCCAAAACTCAGAAACAGAAAAAAGTCTAGGATCAAGTCTAGAATACTATGCCAAACTGCACTATTCCTAAGAAACTACATCAAATTCTAGAGATAGAATCCAGGGACCCAAGAAATACCATATTCTCTCTCCTCTCCAGCATCCTAGACAGAAAAAACACAGCCTCTCCCTTAGTCAAGTGCATTACCACAGATCTACACTCAAGCCTTAGCCTCTACTTTAAATGAATTCAAGACAGAACGTGCCTTCTCCTTAGCCAAGTAATCATCACAGTCAGCCTGAACCCCTGAACTAGCCCCAGAACTGACTATTCTGAACCCTTAACCTTTCTGTGTGTAAAATGTTTCCAGGACCTTGGCTTCCTTTGACCATCTCTCATTCTCTTTCTTGTCTGACCAAGATCAAACCACATTGGACTCCACACCTTGCCTCCAGAACAAAACCAAACCCATATTAAGTATACCAGTGTCCAAATCTCAACTCTGAGTCTGGAGTTAAGCAGCCGTTAGTTTGGGAGCCACCCTTAAAGTCACATTCAACAATCATTGTTTAGCCTACTTCAGCCGTTCTTCTTCTCTCACACTGCCTCATACACAAAACCTTCTCCGGCAGGTTGTGAGTTTTGTATTTTTTAATTTTTGGTCCTTTTGGAGATGGAACCTAGGGCCCCCCAAATGTTAGGTAAGCACTCAGCCACACGAGCTACAGCCCCAGCCCTGCACAATGTTCTGTAAATCCAACAGACGGCTTATTAGCTACAGCCACAGACATCAGAGAGCTCATTTAGACTCAACCGGAAGAACATGGATGTGCACAAGATCAAGTTCCTGGGGGTGGAAGGCAAGCCGCTGTGGAAGTCCTTCATTGAGTTTCATCTCACGCCTCAGCTTAAACAACTTTCCATCACTCTGAAACCATCCACTCTCTCCCCGGTTGGGGACTGCAGACCCTTAGACCCTGAATTTTCTGCGACCCCTTGCCTGCCGGAGTAAACAACTTGTTTTCCTGTGCTTGCAGCTGCTTTAAGCACGAGACCTTTATGAGTTCCTGATGGCAGGGGAGTGGTTTCTGCTGGGCTTGCGGCTGAAAAGTCCAGAGAGCTAGGGCACGGCCATTAGTCAAGGAGAGTCCTTTATAAGCTGCCTTGGAACACAATAAAAGGGGCATTCTTGTTTCAAGGATGACCTGTGTCGTCTCTATCTGTGTGTGTGCGTGTGTGTGTGTGTGTGTGTGTGTGTGTGTGTGTGTGTTTCCGTCTCCAGCCCTTTGCCCGACCTATGAACCATTGCATGGTAGACAGTACTGTACAGGGAGGGTACAGGAACTGTACGCTCCCCCTCTTGTCTCCTCATACCCACCATGCTGCCATCTCTCAGGAAGACAGACCGGGGCCCACACGTAGGAAACACATGACAGAGGCATGCCACACAGTGACGTTTCCCCAGTGCGGCCCATCATTCCTCCACCTTGCTCCCCTGGCTCTGTCGTTCCCCGGACTTCCTGATCCCAGCCAGGCCTGAGCCAACAAGTCCCAGAGCCGTTCCCAGACTCAGAGCAACGCCACAGAAAGAGTGAGAACAGGACTGACTGGTTCCACCCTTCCTCACCCATGGCCAACCTCTGGAATCCCCTGGGGCCAGGCACCCCACCCATTCACCAACACCCTCCTGCTCCCTAGTTTATGCTTCCCCATTTTCCTCAAACTCAGGCTTCAGCTAACTTTCTCCCAAGGATCTCCTACCAGTTAAATGTAACTCAGCCACAGGCTACTAGTAAGAGAATCAACAGGAGCAACTGAGATGCTAGCAATGGCAGCATTGGCCTGGTTTCTAGCTCTCAGAGACAGAAGCAGGAGAATCAGGAGTTTGGAGCCAACTGTGGCTACAATGGAAGATCCTGTCTCAAGAAAAAGTGCACACACACACACACACACACAAAGTACACACACAAACAACACACATGTACACACACGTACAAACACACAATACATCCACATACCACATACACAAAAATACTACATGCGTACACAAATAACATACACACACAAACATATATAGAAACACATAAACATATGAATACACATACATACACAAGCACACACATACACACAACCAGGCCAACCAGAGAAAGGCAAATAAGCCCTCTAAGCAAGCACACAAGATACCTGGAAATGATGCTAACAAACACCAGCAGCTTCCCAGGCTGGGCATCCCTAAAGCCCTCCCACCCTGACTGCCAGCCTTGGAGTCACCACCCCAAATTCAGGTGATAGTGGCTGACTCCCCTGCTACAGCCAGCTCTCATTAACAGTCTTCCTGTGCTTGGTACCATCAGGGTGGCCCCTGTTTGTTCCCACATCACATCCGTAACTTGAGTCAACAACCCCTTTTCACAAGGGGCTCTCTGTTTAATAACAAAGTCACGCTCAACAGTGGGCAATAGAGATGTGATCACAGCATCAAAGAGAAGTGGACTGGGCTCAATGAACTTCCAGTAAGAGAGAACATCCAGCCTAGTTCTGAAATATAAACAGCACTCACTCAGGAGGTAGGAGAAGGAAACGGCAGTTTCCCCCAACCTCTCCTCCCTCTTCCCTCCCTTCTCTTCCCCTCCCTTCCCTTCCTGACATTAACTTCTCCTTCTTGCAGCCCAGCTTTACAAGGGTTCTATCAAACATCGTGTCTATTCTTATATTTTCACCTTCTCCCTACTGAATAATGCCTGTAGTGCTAACATGTGAGCAGCTAAACTCATTCTTCCCCAAGTCCTGCACTGACCAGGCCAGCCCTGCTGACATCTCCAAGCAACCCTGTGTTGCCAGGCAGAGTCACCAAGTCCCAAGGCTGTTTCTAGGCATACTGTGAGCTCTAGCTTCTGGTGTCCTTGGCGCCATTCTAGCCCAGGTGTCCCATCCAGTTGACGGCTGCATCGTTCTCCCGTCCCTGCATCTCCCATCTAAACTAGCTCTGCCCCCAAGAACACGCACTTGAGCTGGTCATGTGGCAAGCGCCTATAATTCCCAACACCTCAGAAACTGAGACAGGAGGACTGTATCACCCCTGTGTTTTCTACCTTCAAGAACGAAGTTTTTTGTAGAACTGGATGCTCTCTGTTCATAGGCGAAGGGAAACTGTCTACCTAAGGAGAGGAGTTAAATAAGGCAGCTGAGTTCATGTCCCCACATCACCTCACACTTCCCAAATGGACTGGAGGTGTGGCTCATGCTTAGCATGCAAAAGCCTGAGTTTAATCCACAGCACTGAAGATATTTAAGGGAGAAGAAATTGTGGATGATGCCGAGTGACTGCTCGTTTGGTTCAGCCAAATAATTCAATGAACCACACTTAATACTTCCCTAGGCGAGGGTCTTCACTGATCCTAAACGGGGTTCAAGCATCCTTGGGTTTTTATTCACAGTCTCACGGGAGACTGTTGGCTAGTTCTGTGTCAACTTGACACAAGCTACAGTCATTTGGGAAAAGGGAACCACAATTGAGAAAAAGCCCTAGATTGGCCCCGTGTGGACAAGCCTTGCTGCATTTTTTTGATTGATGTTGAAGGGCCCAGCTCACTGTGGATACTGCTACCCCTGGGCTGCAATATTAGAGAGCCAACACTGCACGTTTAAATGACACAGGAAAGACATTAAAGTGCTTTCTATGGATGGATGGATGGATGGATGGATGGATGGATGGATGGATGGATGATGGATGCAGAGATGCATGGATAAATAGATTAATGAATGAATGGAGGAAAGAACTAAAGAACGAACTCTGTTTCTATAAACTTTCGTATGCTTCTGTCTTAGCATTCTTAACATTGACTTTTTCGTGGAAGTGAAAAATATGAGGAGGGGGAGAGATGGCTACAGGCCAAGAATTTGTCCAGCAAAAGCCACGGCGACCGGAAGCTGGGGGGAGCTACTGGCTCGCCTGCCAACGCGCTCCCACCCCGCGCGACTCTACTCCGGGCTCGCACCCGAGCCCATGCCCCACATCCCCACCCACCCCGGGAGGCGCGAGCTGAAGCAGGGCCGCCTCCACCCACGCCCCACTGTCCCGGGGGCGGGCAGCCCTTACTGTTCCTCGCCGCTCCTCCTCCGCGATTCCTCCACGCCCCGAGTCTGCGCCGCGGGACCCTAAACGGGAAGGGTCCCGAACGCCCGGGGCCTCGCACTCACCGTCGGTGCCCGGTTCTCCGCTGACACCGCGGGCCAAGCCAAGCAGTACCACAAGCCGCAGCAGCCGCGGCACCCGGAGACCCGGCGAGCGGCGCGTGCCCCGGGGCCCCCGGCCCATGCCACCCGCTCCCTCCCGGCGCCCGCCACTCCCCGGAGGCCCCTGCGTGCAGAGATAAGGCCAGCGGCGCGGGGAAGGGGCGGCGCAGAGGCTTCCGGCGCCGGGCAGCGGAGCGCGGGGTCCCCCGCGGGGAGCGGGGTCCGGGGACCTAAGTGCGCCTGGTGCACCGGCTGCGCGCCGGACACGCCACGGGGCGAAAACGGACTGTGCTAGGGAGGAAACGTCGCGGTGCCAAATGTGACTTACGGGGTCTCTAGGGAGACCAGAGAGGGGCAAGGGTCACATGAAGGGAACTCTTCCTGGACAGGACAAGGAGAATTGGGATGTGGTGGCCGCCGCACCGAGGGAGAGCCAGTCCACCGGGGGGGTGAAAATACTTGATCAGGTGACAAAACAAAAGTTCCAGCTGCTTGGTGGGCGCCCAGCTTGTTAGGAATTGACAAAGACGTGAATGAAGGAACACAGTGTTCTAGAAATTACGAGGGACTGCCCCCCGGGTGGGGACAAAAGGCTGGGGAAATATGTTTCATCACAGAGGTAAAGGTCTCTGCTGTGAGATTACGGTCAGCCAGCAGCAGGGCGTGAGGGAATCAGCCCTGAGCTAGAGCGGGAATCCAGGAAATACAACACTTAGGGGTGGGGCACGTGATCTCTGAACTTTGGAGAGAAGCAGAAATTGAGTGTCAGGGAACGCAGTCCACCGTAAGTTAACACTAGTATAATATTAGAGAAAGAAAAGCGAAGAGAAACTGCAAACGTCGCTTAGGTCTCTGGTTTGGGCGGACACTGGTGGGAACCGGAGAGTTAAGGCGGCAGGGAGTGAGAACCGGGGCTGAGGGAGGCTGCAGAGGCGGAAGTAAGACCGGGTGTGAAGGCTTTGAGTTTTGTCTGCAGGGCTGTCCCAAGGGCAGGGGCACTCGCTGCTGCTTCGCTTGGGCAGGTGCCCTCCTTTGCCTTCACACCGGTCAAGTCTCCCTCCCTCTAATTGCAGGCAAACACGCCCATAGAAGTGCCGCCCTAGGAAAATAAACTTCCTAGTGTCTTGTAACAAGCTTTCTTCAAGATCATTTTCTGTCCAACAAAAAGAGAAGCCTGCTTTAGGAAGTAGATGGACGGTGTGTTAAAATGTGTGTGGTGTCTTTGACATGCCAGTGTTTCAACAAATGCACCATTGGAGACATTTTCAAACAACCTTTGCCTCCACTCCCTACGCCCTTCTACAGAAGAAATATATATAGTTTAAAAAAACGTGATGCCAGGAAAAAAAAAAAACCTTTCCAAAACTTGGAAATGGGAGAGAAATTACAGGCTGTCTTTTTAGCAGGGCATTGGGTTGGGAGGCTATCTAATCCACTTCCAGAGGATTCTCCAGTTCAAAAGTGGACTTTCATGAATGTCCTATGGACTAGGCTCATTGGCCACTGAAGAACTCTGATGACAGTATTACCAATCAGAGCTGATTGGGGTTCTTTACCTGGATAGAAAACACGATGAGCAACCAGACCTGGTGGCACACACGTTTAACCCCAGCACTCAGGGGTCAGAGGCAAGAGGATTTGTTCCAAGCCCCTTGGTCTACATAGCAAGTTCAAGGACAGCCAGAACTACAGAAACTCAGAGATCCTGTCTCAAAATGCAAACAAAACATTGTGAGTACAAGCAGAGAGGCTCTTTGTGCCCCAAGGGCATGAATCCGCAGGTGGGGGGAAGGGGGGAACTGGACTGGGCTGGGAGGCTCAAGGCTCCAAACTCTGATAACCAGGGGCCCATTGCTTCATGCTTAGAAGCCTAGAAGCAGGAGACATGACTAGGCATTCAGGCTGGAGGCTTATTGCCCTGGACTTTAACCACCAGCAAACCCCAGCATTTTGCAACTGTTGTAATCCTCTCCTTACAGCCGCTGTTTGAGGCGGCGGCAGGCAGTTCCTGTTGGGGCTGCAGCTCCTGAATGGGCTCTGGGTTTAGGATCAGCAGCTCCTGCAGCTGCCATTACAGGCCTGAGACCCAGTGGCCACTGACGTCTGACAGCTCCCTGGAACTCTTCTAGCGGCTGAGGCACACGGGGTTCTGTCTTCTTTGGCTCTTCACGACCCTCTCTATCTCCACCATCTCTTCTCCCTGCACTGTCACGTTCTAGTCCTTTTCGGCCAGTTCATTACTACCGCTGGCGTCGCTGCCTTCCACGGCTTCAAGCAGCCGTCTCCTCTTTGCGGTACCAGCTCATGCCACTGCAGTAATTACAAAGATCAAAAGGAACCAGGGGCTGGGAATAGAGGGTGCTTGCCGGGCATGTATAAAGCCCTGAGTAGAGTTGTACAAGCTTGTGATTCCAGCACTCCAAGAGATAGAGGTAGGAGGATCAGGAGTTCAAACTATAAAACAAGCCGGGCGGTGGTGGCGCACGCCTTTAATCCCAGCACTCGGGAGGCAGAGCCAGGCGGATCTCTGTGAGTTCGAGACCAGCCTGGTCTACAGAGCTAGTTCCAGGACAGGCTCCAAAACCACAGAGAAACCTTGTCTCGAAAAACCAAAAAAAAAAAAAAAAAAAAAACACAAGTTTAAGGCCAGCCTGAGCTACTTGAGACAGTGCCTCGGATTTTTAAAAGAGGAGCCAGGTTGGGGCTAAGGAAACGGCTCGGTGAGTAAGAACACTGGCGCTGCAAGTAGTAGAGTCTACATACAGAGTGAGTACAGGCATGGCTGCACACGCTCCTCACCCTGGCATTAAAAGGCAGAAGCATGCAGAGTCTAGGCGCTCACTGGCCAAACAGCCTAGCCCCACCAGTAGGCCGCATGTTCACTGGCAGAACCTGTTTCAAAGGTGTGCTGCAGCAACATCGGAAGGCTACATGTGCACTCCGGCTGCTTGCACCCACACACGTATGCACCATGTCTATACACCACACAACACAGACACACCGGAGGGATCAAGAAAACGCTGGTCAAGAATCTTCTTAAGCCGAGTACAGTGTCACATACCCTTAATACCAGCACAGGGATGGCAGGACAATTTCTGTGAGTTTGAGGGCTGCCCACTCAACCAACACCAGGCCACAGACAGAACTACATAGTGAGAGACACCCCCCCCCCCTGAAAAAAAAAAGAAGAAGAGGAGGAGGAGGAGAGGTGGGGAGAGAGAGAGAGAGAGAGAGAGAGAGAGAGAGAGAGAGAGAGAGAGGAGAAAAGAAGATGGCTTTGAATATGCCTCTGGACTGCTCTAAGAGTGAGCTAACAGCCTGTGTATATAGGATTTTTTCCCATCATGGCAATCTTTCAGGCAAACAGAGGACCATGTTTGCGCCAATGGAGGCACAGTTCTTCATACAAGCAAAACTTATGCCCATCACCGCTTTCTACTGGGCCACCGGAAGAAATGTTTCTTTCTCTGACCTGAATGAGAACGGCCGCTAGAGTTTACCCAGGCTCCCACTGGAAAGAGGTCTGGTGAAACACCATGCCTGGGAAGGACAGTGCCTTCTGGAGCCAAAGACTGCACAGCTACATCCAAGGTCATTTCATCTCAAGAAGCAAAACAGAATAGTGAACCAGTTTTGAATCTGGAGTAGTGAAATGGTTGCTGCGAAAATATTTGGCTTAAGAAAAAATGTCCTTTGAAGGGGATGCAGCGGGCACACCCACACTTCCCAAAAGGGAATTTGGAAGGAGCCTTGATTGAATGACATGATGAATTTGACTTGAATGACTTTATGAATCTAAATTTTGGTTCCAAGGTGTGTGTATAGTGGTATATTATTTGTGTTTTAATAAATAAAGTTTGCCTGAAGATCAGAGAACAAAGCAGCCATACTAACCAGCCCTACAGGCCAGGGAGTGGTGGTAGCACACACCTTTAATCTCAGGACTCAGGAGACAGAGGCAGAGGGACTTCTGTGAATTCAAGGCCACCCTGGGCTACACTTGACTCGACGGAATCTATCTAAAAAGAGAAACAGAGTCGCACAAAGGTGTTCCCAGTACTTGGGATCACACACCTTTAATCCCAGCATTAGAGAGATGGAGACAGACGTGATATGGCTGGGCAGGGAGAGGTATATAAAGGGCAAGAGACAGGAACTCAGTCTAGTGTGTAGTTGAGGATTCGTGGAGATAGAATCTCTTTTTTTTCCCTTCAGTCTGAAGATTTGGTAGAGGTCTCTCTAGTGGTTGGCTGCTTTGCTTTTCTGATCTTCAGGTTGAACCCCAATATCTGTCTCTGGGGTTTATTAATAGTGCTACAAATGTGGGGTCCTCAGCCCTGAAAATGCTCAAGCCCTTCCTCCCAAATCCCAGCGGAATGACCAGAAATACACTGTGACAAACATGGTCCTGGGTTTTGTCCGTGTTCCCACAGCCAGGTTCCTATTTTCTGGGGTAGAAATACCTTTCATTATCCAAAATGACCCCCTGTTATCACAACTGACGTCAAACTAATGCATTACCTACCTTAGAGCCCCTAGAAATCCCAAGGGTGGGGCCCCAAGGGACACCATGACAGGACGGGGACTCCTGAGTCTAGACACTTTCTAGCTCTGCAAACACTCTCTGCTGGGAGAGTGGCCGGGAGGAAGCTGTGTCCCTAGCCCCACGCTTTCCCCGCCTGTGCAATTCATCTGGCTGTTACTCTGTACGCTGTCCCTCGCCATACACAAAAGCTAACCGTCCTTCTGAGCTCTGTGAGCCAGCCTAGCAAACGGTTGAACCCCAGAAGGAAAACCTGAAAATCTGACACACAGTCCTAAGCAGAGGTCAAAGCTGGGACTTGCAGTCCTCATCTGAAGTGGGGTGCAGTGGGGTAGTCTGTCAGATGGAACTGAATGCGACGACACCCATCTTCTTTCTGTCCGCTGAAGAGTTCCTTGGGGTTGGAAGTGTCAAGTCAGCCAGTCCCCCTGATGAGACGTCAGCTAATTCACTATGTAAACAAACTAAAAACTCAAGGAGTTTACCACCAGGAATTGAGTCTCTGCCTGTCAGCACAGCTAAGCTTCAGTCGGTTGTGTGTAGCCAACTAGTCAAATCATGCTCACGTCCGGCTAACACCAAGCTCCTACCAGTCCAGCTGTCTGTGTGCCCCGTTTCCTCTTTCTGTACCCCACTTCCTTTTTCTACACTTCACATCCACTTTCTGTTCCTCGCCTTCCTTTTCCTGTTTATCAGTGCTATCAAGCCATTGAAGTATCCCCGAAGCTCTTCTGGCTCTGAGGGCTGCCCAATTCGTGGCCTCTTTGTTCAATTTAACTGCTCAATTCAATTTGCCCAGTGCTCCTCTCCTGTGTATGTGGAAAAACTCCCACACATCTGGTCGCGGCAGTGTTCTGTGTTGAATTAGAGAGTACAAAAGGAAATAACAGTTTGGGGTTCTTTCTTTCCTCTCAGATGCTCACAATGAAATAGGCAACAGTGCTTTTAGCAGGAAAACACGCCATGGACGAACCAGCCAGCTCCAAGGAATGCATCAGAGCGGCTTTGCCACACATGTCCTCTACAAAGGCAGCTACTGGGTTGAGGAAATAAAATAATAAACCTTATAAAAAATAAAAGCTACGTGCACTTCAAGTTATCATGTGTATACATGAATGCAATGTGCAAACTTCATAATGTATTTTTGTTGTTGTTGTTGTTGTTTTGTTTTTGTTTTGTTTTTCGAGACAGGGTTTCTTTGTAGCTTTGGCGCCTGCCCTGGAACTCGCTCTGTAGACCAGGCTGGCCTTGAACTCACAGAGATTCACCCGCCTCTGTCTGCTGAGTGCTGGGATTAAAGGTATACGCCAACACTGCCTGGCTCAAGGTATTAAATTTTAACTCAGAATATTTATTTATTTATTTATTTGTTTATTTGTTTGTTTATTTATT
Organism: Microtus ochrogaster; assembly: GCF_000317375.1. Classification (NCBI taxonomy): domain Eukaryota; kingdom Metazoa; phylum Chordata; class Mammalia; order Rodentia; family Cricetidae; genus Microtus; species Microtus ochrogaster. The sequence goes on from NC_022031.1 coordinate 52,397,803, forward strand.
TATTTATTTATTTATTTATTTATTTATTTATTTATTATGTATACAATATTCTGTCTGTCTGCCTGCAGGCCAGAAGAGGGCACCAGACCTCATTACAGATGGTTGTGAGGCACCATGTGGTTGCTGGGAATTGAACTCAGGACCTTTGGAAGAGCAGGCAATGCTCTTAAACTCTGAGCCATCTCTCCAGCCCTTAACTCAGAATTTTAATTCAGAATCACTCTGTAAGAATCAGGGTAGAAAATGAAAATACACTTCTTACTGGTGCAAATGATTTTTGTTCCTCTCCATATTGCTTGCTACAGTCAGCGACTTCTTTTGCTACACAACTGCCAGTTTCCTGGCTTAAGAAAGATCAATTTTTGCACCACTAAAATATCATTTTAATTTTTTTCGAGACAAGGAACGTCTTCCACAAGATGGCATGGGGCATCAATCTCTGCTTTATTTCATTTTTTTTAAAAAAAAAAAAAACCTTTTCGATTTTAATTTACTCATCAGAGGACATGTATGTGGTTAGATGAAATACTTCGAAGACTGAGGAGCTGGCTCAGCGGGTAAAATGTTGGCTGCGCACACCTGATGATCCTCAGTGCACTCGTCAAAGCCAGGCTGATCAGGGCACACCAGTAACCCAAGGCAGAGCTGCAGAAGGGAAACTGAAGGCTCGCTGTAAGCTCTAGGCTCAGTGAGACACCGAGAGTCAAACAACAACAACAAACAAAAAAAACAGGTGGAGACAGAGGAAGACTTCAAACATTGACCTCTCCCCTCCGCATGCCCCTGCACAGCCAAGCACACCTGCACATATGTGCACACACATGAATACACAGGATACATCCATGCTACTCAAAGCCCATCTAACAATACTGAGATGACTTACCAATACCTGAAGTGGATCTGAAAGGTTCCAGAGCAGATACGTGTGCTCAAGAGAGCCTTCCACAGAGACCAGACAAAAATTATTATTCTACCCTCCTAAGTGCAAGAGGGCAATACCTGACAATTCTAGAATGACAAGTCATCCGGGATTACAAGATATTAAAGTCCATTTTAATGCTTATTTCTGTGAAACTAAAATGCAATGACACAATGAAGATATTTGTGGACCCAGGTCTGTAGCAGCATAATTCGTGATGACCAAAAGGTAGCTGCAAACATAGGTCCATTACAGTTGAATGGATAAGAATATATGGTTTATACACACCATGGGATATTATAAGCCTCTACAAAGGAAAAAATTCTGAGATAGACCACATACTTAAAGATGTTTTACTAAGTTAAAGAGGCCAGTCACAAAGGACATTGCTGTATATGAGATCACTCACATGAATTATATAAACATAGAGACAGCATCGAGTTATGCTTGGCAGAGGACCAGAGGAACAAAGAATTGATGGGCATGTGCCTAGGGCTTGAGTTCTGTGTAGACCTCAGTGGATGGTTGGAGAGTGGCGATAGCTACACTGCCATGTGCTGAAGGTGCGTGAGAAACTACACATTTAACAATGATTGAGGGGTTGAAGAGATGACTTGGTGGTTAAAGTGCTTGCTGAGGAGGCATGAAGACTGGAGCTTGTACACCCAGAATCCACAGAAGCGCCAGGAAAGTATAGTGGCCCCACTAGTAATTATAACTTCTAGAGGCAGAGTCCAGAATCCCCAGGGCAACCTGGCTAGTGAGACTAGCCATACCCGGAGCTCAGGTTGACGAGAGACCTTGCTCCAAAGAATAAGGTGGAGGAGTAATGGAGGGCGATTCCCGATATCTACTGGGGCCTCCTTCCACCTGAGCATGTGCACCCAGGCATGTGCAAAAATGTGCATCTGTGCACACACACCACCATCTGCACATGCACACAGGTACGTGTGTATACACACATATGCAAAAATGAACATCTGCATGCACACTTACACTTCTGCATGCACGCTTACACTTCTGCCTACTCATGCACACATGTCCATATGTACCCACGCCTGTGCAAAAATGTGCATCTGTGCACACACACATACACCACCATCTGCACATGCACACATGTACGTGTGTATAGACACATATGCAAAAATGTACATTTGTACACACACATATAGCTCCACCTTCACAGGCACACATGTGCATGTGTGTCCACACATAGGCAAGAGTGTACATCTGCACACACAGAAAAAAATGGAAAGAGCAGAGTGGTTCAAATAGTAACTTAAAAATCAGTAGAAACCGGACAGAAATCTCAAGGTCCAAATCAGGAGCAGAAGGAGGGGGAGCACGAGCAAGGAACTCAGGACCGCGAGGGGTACACCCACACTCTGAGACAATGGGGATGTTCTTTCGGGAATTCACCAAGGCCAGCTGGCCTGAGTCTGAAAAAGCATGGGATAAAA
>NC_022031.1:52400821-52409316 GCF_000317375.1 Microtus ochrogaster
AAAAAACCCCTGTCTAAAAAAACAAAAAAAAAAAAAAAAAAAAAAAAAAAGAAAAGAAAAGAAAAGAAAAAAGAATATGAATAGGGGCAGGCAAGGAAATAGAGGGATTTCATTTGGAACACCGGTCCTCTCTCTCTAGGCTTTGCCCTTCAGGCTGCCATCCAAAGTGTCTGCTGCTGATGCTGAATCTGGAGTTTTTATGATGGGTTCCCATCTGGTTAAAGGGGGCTTGAGAGATGGCTCAGTGGTTAAGAGCATTGGCTGTTCTTACAAAGGACCCAGGTTCAATTCCCAGCACCCACACGGCAGCTCACAACTCTCTGTAGTTCCAGTTCTAGAGGATCTGGGTATCCTTACACAGACATACATGTAGGCAGAACACCAATACACATAAAAATAAGTAAAAATTTAAAAATTCTTCCCTTCTGGGTAGAGGGCAGAAGGGAAGAGGGCGAGGAGATCTCTCTCTCTCTTTTTTTTTTTTCCGGGGCTCTCCTGAAAAAATCCACTGTTTGATAATTACGTTCCTGACCAGAAATAATGTTCTGCTTTTCCCAGAGACTGTTCGAGAAGGTCACTAGCAGACTTCCAGTTCCACCTTGTGTGTGTGTGTGTGTGTGCACTTGGGTGTTTCTGGAGCACCGTAATGGTCTGTGTCAGACCTAGCATGTTCTCATGCCCCACCTCTTACGTGAAGTTCGTATATTGGAAGCTTTGCTGGTGGCTAAAAAATTGTGTCATTGAATCTAATGAAAGTCAAGATCCCTCTGTAATAGCCAGCCCCACCCACACAGGTACCCCATGTCCACCACATCTGCAAACACACAAAAACCGCCGTGAAATGAGACAGGCGGTTCCTCCCCACAACAGTCTTCAGTTTAGCAGGCTTGTTTTGTCTTCATCTTGTTTCATTTGCTGTGTCAAGGACCCGGGACATGCTAGGCTGGCTCTCTACCACCGAGCCACACTGCCAGCATGAGACTCCCACTGACGACAAAGGATTCGCTCCTCTGGAGAATGCCCCTGCTGCCAGGTAATGAAACTAGACTTCTTGGAAGTTAAGTGAAGGTGATCCTGTGGCCTTCAGAGGCACAGGGGGCTCCATCAACCTTCTTTGCGTGCCCCCCTCTTGCCCACAAACGCACGGCCAAATATCCTACCTGGAATGAGTGTGTGGGACCTGGGCGGCAAACACAGTCATAGCTGCAGTGTGTGACTACGCTAGCGTCAACAAGTTTACCTTGCAGCCCACACTGTCTTTGAGCCTTTTTTGTTGTTATTGACACAGTTCCACACGCTGGGTAAATTATAAAGGGAAGAGGTTTATTTGGGCTCAATGCTCTGGTCCAAAGTTAAAGGCCAGCATCTGATGGTGACCTTTTCACTAGCAGAGTCCTGCGTTTGCACAGGGACATTACATAAGTAAGAGACAGGACTGTGATGTGTGTGTGTGTGCGTGTGTGTGAGAGAGAGAGAGCAAGAGAGAGCACATGTGCATGCTCACGTATGTGTGTTCTGTCCATTCTCCTTCATATAAAACCAATGGGAATTAAATATGGGATCTACCCCATAATCTTACCTAATCCTAACTATCTCACAAAGACCCCACCTCTAAACACCAGAGGCTAGGTGTTTCTACCTTCATAGTACTTCACACTGACTATTAAACACCAACGTTGGGGGTTAGAGAGATGACTCAGTAGTTCCCAGCACCTATTATCAGCCTATATCAGTCAACTCACAACCACCTGTCACTCCAGTTCTAGGGTATCTGGCAGCCTCTCTGGCCTCTGGGGCAACCTGCACACATCTGGTGCACGCACAGACACATATAAATAAACCCCATTTTTAAAAAAAACAACATGATTTCAGGAGAGACAAACCACATTCAGACTGGAGTTCCCACTACAACATCAGTGTTCTAAGAAAGTCAAAGCTGCATGGTGGGAGGGGACTGTTCAGAACAGCAGGCAGAAACCCTCAGCTCCCTGCTCTTACAGTGGCATATTCACCCCCCCCCCCCCCCCCCCCCCCCCCCGCTTGCTCGATAAGCAAACTCTACAGGGACTTGTATGCCCGGGAGGATTTAGATTTGGGAACAAACTTCACTCACTCAGACAAGTTGCAAGAGCTACAAGCATAGCAATTCTGACCTCACATGAAGGGTTATGGGAACACCAAGTAAGGTGAGCTTCTTTCTCTCTCTCTAGCTCTCTCTTACACGTGCGTGCACACACGAACACACACGTGCGCGTGTGCGCACACACACACACACACCACAGGTCCCATTATAGGAAGCTTCCATCTGTTAGTCTGCTGTTCTACAAAGCCTGAAAGGAAGCCTGTTGACAGCCACTTCCGGCCTCAGGAGCAGCTGAAGGGCCTTGCAACAACCCCTATCCTGAGCAGAAATCAGGCCTGCAGCAAGAGGCAGCAGAAGCCAATTAGCAGCGCCCAGTACAGCTGCTGAGGAAGCTCAAGGGCCCATCCTATCACTGTAAATCTTTGCCGATAAAAGTCAGCTGAGAGAGTAGGCCAGAGGCACCAACCTCACGTCCTCAGAGCAGAAATGCTTGTCTGGGCTACTCTGCAGCAGGTTTGGCTCCAGGATTTAATGGCTTAGCGCATCACTGTTGAATTCTGTTCCCACCCGCTTCTCCTCTTTCTTGGTCTTCGGTTGATATATCTTTGAGAATCCCCTGAAGAAAGGCTCCCTGGATAGCCACACTCTGAATCCCTACATGTCCAAGTTTGATTGTAGCCTTATAATTTAATTATGTACTGATCATAGAATTAGTGGGTTCAAAATATTTAAAGGCTAGCTAATTTTTTTCACTCCAGAGACAGACAGCATCACTACGAGTCCTAGGCCATCCTGGATGGCATAGCAAAGAGTCTGCCTCAAGAAAAGAAGAAAAAAAGGAGTTTCATCTTCTAGTCTTGTTGGTCCACTTAGGGGCTGGAGGGCTGACTCAATGGATAAAGCGTTGGCCATGCAAGCATGAGGATCAGAGTTCAGATCCCCAGGACGCACATATGCCATATAGATGTGGCAGCCCACTTAGAATTCCTTGGAAGGCGGAAACAAGCAAGCTGGTAGCTCTGAACTGAATGAAACTTCCTACCCCAAAGAAAGAGATGGAGAACAGTGAAGACACTCTTCCTAATGTTGTGACCCTTTAATACGGCTCCTCATGTTGGTGACCCCCCAATCATAACGTTATTTTCGTTGCTGCTTCATAACTGTAATTTTGCTACTGTTATGAATTGTGACGTAAATATTTGTATTTTCCAATGATCTTAGGTGTGTGACCCACAGGTTGAGAACCACTGCCCTAGATGGACCTCTGCCTTCTGTCTCTATAGCTGTGTTCACACACATGCAGGAGCACCCTCATGCAAACGTGCTCTCCCACACATAAACACATCCATACATAATAAACTAAGATTTAGAAAACACTGCAGTGTGTGTTCCAGGACAGTCAAAGGCATCGTACAGAGAAACCCTGTCCCTAGAACTCAAACCAAACAAACAAAACCACTGAATGGATGTGAATGAGAATGGCCCCACAGGCTTATTTATTTATTTGAATACCTTGGTCCCCAGTTAGAGAAACTGCTTGGACAGGGTTAGGAGGTGTGGCCTTGTGTCAGTGGGGGTGGGCTTTGAGGTTTCAAAAGCCCATGCTGTTCTCAGTTAGCTCCTTCTGATTGTGTCTCAAGATATAAGCTCTAAGCTGCTGCCCCAACGCCATGCCTGCTTGCCTGTTGCTCCAGAGCCATGCCTGCCTGCCTGCTTGTTGCTCCGGCACCATGCCTGCCCGCCTGCTGCTCCAGCGCCATGCCTGCCTGCCTGCTGCTATGATCCCCGCCATAATGGTCATGGACTCTAACCCTCTGGATCCGTGAACTCCAAAGTCAACACTTTCTTTTATAAATTACCTTGGTCCAGCCTGGTCTACAAGAGCTAGTTCCTGGACAGGCACCAAAGCTACAGAGAAACCCTGTCTCGAAAAACCAAAAAACCAAAAAAAAAAAAAAACAAATAAATTACCTTGGTCATGATGTTCTGTCTCAGCAATCAAAAAGTAACTAAGACAAACGCTATACTCAGGTTTATTATAAGTATTATTATCATTTATAATGGTTTTTTTATAAAGCATTCTTTAAAGAATACGAATGGGCAGCCATATGAACAGATCCACGGGTGAGATCTGGAATAGTCCCAAGCACAAAAGCTTCCTGTCCCCAGAACTGGAGTGCAGCACCCAACTGGCATCTGGGAGTGCTGTGCCTCTCCCTCTGAGCCTTCAAATGTTCAGCTACTTTGAACTCTTCTGGGGTTTTATGGAGATTTTATTGTGCAGCCGCGAATGCTAGACTGGGTGGGGAGATCCAGCAAAGCCTGTCTGTCTAGATTCTTTAGTGTTCCTTCCTTGTGGGTGTGCAGCAAGCACCCTCTGGAATGAGGAAGGTCTTATGACCTATTGTTGAATAGGAGTGGGTCAGAGAATTTATTACAGTCAGCTACAAGAGAGGGGTGGTGTGTGTGTGTGTGTGTGTGTGAAGGGATTAAAATTTGCTTTATCCACCTTGGGAGACAGAAATCCTACTTCGTATAACCTGTCTTAAGGAGTAAGTTAGAAGCTGAGAGCCATAATACAGATATAAACAGTGAAATATGTAAATATTGAGTCTATCGCTCTATGAGTTTATATCCAGCTGCCAGTTAAACCAAAACACAGATTATTTGGACCCGATGATGGCTCAATGGGCAAAGGCACTTGCCACCGAGCCTAATGGCCTTGTCAGGTCCAAAGGAAACGCCACTCCCCCAAATTCTGGTACCTGTTTTCCTCTACCAAAGTAGCCATCCCTTGTCATTGTCAGAAGGGACAAATGGCTACCCGTGCTGCCTGTTAGCACACCTAAGATCATGCTGGCCTCCAGGCTCACTCAGTACCTGGCTCTTCTCAGCTCTACTCACCCCTCCCCACCCCAACTTCTCCAGCTTACGGGGTTCCCCTCTCCAGCTTCACATTCCTGTGTAGCCTTGTCATTTCAGCGAGAAACTCTTGGTCCTCTCTCTTCTCTTCCTCTCTTGGTCTCCTCATCTCTTCCTCTCTCACTCTCCTCTTCTTTGGCTCTTGTCCATTCTTCCGGACATGTTCAATCTATCATTTTCTGTCTCTGCTCTAGACTCTTCCAGATGCCTCTGGTTGTACTCTCCTTCATACCTACAATAAAAACCTTCTCCTCAACCATACCTTGGGACCATCATGTCCTCAGTTTAAACAGACCTGAGTTGGATGCCCTGGCCCCTCATGGTAGAAAGAGAGAACTGACTCCCAAAAGTTGTCCATTGACCTGTTTCAAGTGCTTTCTAAATAAATAAGTAAATAAATGCAATAATAATAATAATAACGGAATTTCTCAGGCCCCCTGGATGCTTCTTTATTATGTGTATATGTGGCATGTATATGTGAGTGTGTATCCGTGTGTTGCCCTGGAGGCCATGCCCATGTCCTTGGCCTGTGTTGCCACCAAGGGTTATAATGGTGTGTGTCTGTGGTCTGCACTGCCGCTGGAGACCATGCTGAGGTCCATGGCACAAGCTGATTGTCAGAGACTATGTGGATGTCCATGAGCCATGCTCCCACTGACTGTAAATGACAAGGAAGCTACTTTTGCCATGGTATCAATGACCGCAGACTCACAGTTGAGAAAGAGGGACATCGAAGACTTCTGTGATAACTCAGAACAACCCCCGCTCTCTCCCCCCAAAAAAGTAACAACCTAGACAGAAAGCCATTAAAGAGAACTCTTAAAAATAATGGTAAAAGCCGGGCGGTGGTGGCGCACGCCTTTGATCCCAGCACTCGGGAGGCAGAGGCAGGCGGATCTCTGTGAGTTCGAGACCAGCCTGGTCTACAGAGCTAGTTCCAGGACAGGCTCCAAAGCTGCAGAGAAACCCTGTCTCGAAAAACCAAAAAAAATAAAAATAAAAAATAAAAAAAAATAAAGATGCTGAGCTGATCGGTCCAGGCCACTTGAACCATTACGCTCAGGCTAAGGGCAGAGCCAGATTTCCTAGGCCCATGACTTGAGAGCCGGCTTTCACATGCCCATGGTGAGGGGTGGGACCATCTCTCCTGATTGTAGGAGGTGGGTCTCCCATGGAGGGTGGGGTCAGCTCTCCTGCTGCAGCTAGGGGCAGGGCCCACTGTCCCATGGCCAGTGAGGAGTGGGGCTGGCTCTGCACGGCCCTTGGATTTCAACACACATAGTTCCTATGATCCCCTGCGGCAAAACCAGCCATGGACATCATCACAGACCCCAGCTGCAGCAGGATCAAGACATGGCCCTGGGCAGTAACTCAGGTCCAGGCATCATCGTGTCCCTGGGTGGCACGGGCCACCCAGACCAGTATGGCCCCAGCAGCAGTAAGGCAATTGTTATTTTTAGGTCATAGCTTTATTGAGATAGAACTCAATAAAGAAAACTCGCCATTTTTAGGTGTATAATTCAGTGTTTTTTAGTATATTATTCATAGCTAAGGACAAGAATGATCAAATTATAGAACATTTTTATCATTATTAATATTTTTATCACTTCCCTTATGTCTTCTCTATTTCCTCTCATCCACTTATAAATGGAATTACATACAGTACATGACCTTTTGCGCCTGTCTCCTTTCACTTGGTACAGTGTCTCCAAGATTCCCGTGTATTATTGTATAAGGACATTTTTTTTTTGCATTGCTGCACAATATATTGTGAATGGCTTGAGCAAGTTACAGGTTAGAAGACCCAGTTTCCACTCAAGACTGCCTCCATCTCTGACACCAACCACAGCTTCCCCGGGCTCCTGAAACCACCGTGGAGTTGGATAATTAACTAGAAAGACTATCAGCCCTCACTGAGGCATTTCCCGCCATGGTGAACTTTTATTTCAGGGAAAAGGCACAGATAAAGCTTGTTTAGCAAGGAATGCAGAGAGCAGAGTTCAGCAGAACTCCAAACACTAAGCTTCTCCTACCCTTCCTTCCTGGAGTCAGGCTGCCTTCAGTTCCTGGCCTTAACACGTGACACCGTGGGTGGAATATTGCCAGTCAGGGAAGCTGGTCTCTACTTTGGTGTCTAGAGTTTTCACTACAGAGACAGGACTAATTGATTGATTGGTTGATCGCCTGTGGTTTATCTCGGCCTCCGGGTCAGCAAGCAGGCTCCATCCAAAGTCATGCTGTTGATTGCTGCTATGACTCCACTTTGTAGGGCCTCGAAAGGGGGTGACTGACTCCCACTTTAAATCACCTTGTTGAGACTATTTGTTAAGAACCAAGGTCCCAAGACAAACAAAGACTCTCTTATCAGTCATGACATTCCAGAAGAACAGAACAGAATTGCATCCCTGAAGCCAAGGACAAAGGCCAGACCTTCTTTTGAAAGAAACTAGAGTCTCTATTCTGCATATTTCACAGTAGGAATATGCTACATTTAAAAAAAATCTATACCTTGGTTGATGAATGTTGAGATTGTTTTAACTTTTATTCCAGTGCTTAATCCTTCGATGAACATTCATGTACAAATCTCTCTGCAGTTAAATAATATTTCTTTCATATATGTATAATTTTATTTTATATATGTGTGGGTGCTGAAAATTGAACCTGGGGCTCAAGCTTGGATTTTCTGAAAGAGTGGCTAGTGCTCTTAACTGCTGAACCATCTCTCTAGCCGCTAAAAATTTCTTAATTTTCATTGGCTGCTTCTTTAGCTCAGTCTTATTTTTTAATCTTTTCTTTATCATAGAAAGTGTGTCAAAGGGGGTGGGGCCAAAGAGATGAGTCAGCAGGGAAGAGTGAGCACTGCTCCTGCAGAGGACCCGAGTTTGACGCCAAGCACCAGCATCAGGTGTTTCACTGTCTCCAGGGAACCGGATGCTCTCCGGGCCTCCACGGGCATCTCCACTAACCAGTGCACAACCCGGCCCCTCCCCAATACATATGTCAGACACAATGAGTGTGCCCCACTCCAAAGGGCAGGCTCAGTGGTCCAAAACTGAGTCTAGACCCAGCTCAACCTGGACCTTAGGAAGATGTATGGTGGTTATGTCTGGTGGTTAGATGAAAGTCAGCATTTCTCAGAAACTTGTGAAACTGGTTCCCATCTGCCGAAAGGAGTCATTTCCTTTACTTCTGGCAACTTCTTCAACCGAGGTACACCTATGGTGCCTATCAGCATACCAAAGTCCATGCTGTCTTTCAGGATCCTTCCTTTCCCACTCAGATACACTTGTTATATATTTCAAAGCCCCCAACTTCTCCCCTCCAGCTCACAAGCTTCCTTCTTCCACAGATAGCCACTATCTTTCTAAGAGACCCCACATCCCCCTCGCTTCTCTCTGCTTTGCTGGAGAGGCAGCCTTGGAAGCCTGGAATAAACTTTTTCCCATGGAGTGACCATTTTGGTTTCTTTACTGTGCTCCTCCCATACAAT
>NC_022031.1:52409506-52442369 GCF_000317375.1 Microtus ochrogaster
TGTAGACCAGGCTGGTCTCGAACTCACAGAGATCCGCCTGCCTCTGCCTCCCGAGTGCTGGGATTAAAGGCGTGCGCCACCACTGCCCGGCTGCAGTAAACTTCTTAACATACAAAGTTATTGATAGTCTTTTAATTGCAAGTAAAAGGATCCCAGTTGTACTAGCCTAAGGGGGAAAAAAATCTTAATTCATCCGATGAAAAGAGTTTCTCATGGAACATTAGCAAAGAAAATCAAGACTTGGGGACCGATTGCAATGGAGGGGATTGGGCCCCCTGAGAGGCTGCCTTCTGTCCCTTTCCTGTGATACCTGCTTTATTCCCGTCCCTTGGAAAGTTCCAAGGCCTTTCAGTCCATGGCTGGAAAGACTGGGTAGCAGCGGCCTATGAGTTCCTTAGTTCAAGTCCTGCTGTCTGCAAGGGACTGGTGGTCTGTCTTCACCTGCAGTGATGCAATATTCTGAAAACATCTCTTGCGTTTTAAGAGACTGGGACTTCTGCTGGACCTCACAGCCAGAGTTAATAATGTACCCGAAAGTCACTTAAGACAACTGCTAGCCTATTGTGTACACAGCCTGTTTGTTTAACCTGCCTTAAAGAGAACAATGCAACAACCAACCTTCCCATGTAATCAGCCTTACAAGCTAAGCTAATGCAGAGCGGCGTCTTAGGTTCTGTGCTCGTCCATGCCCCGGACCCAGATAATACATGTGTAACATTTGCTGAAAGCAACCAGAACAGAAGTTGAAAGCAATTTCCTAAAATCTGCCATAACTGTTGAATGTTGTGGGAACTCCTTCAGCCAATAGCCTTTGGGCGTGGTCTCATGTACTGTAAGTGCAGACGAAAAGCATGCGTGGTCCCCTTTGTTTTCTACTGGATTTGGTTCCTGTTCCCAGCGCACACAGAAGACTGGCACATCGCTATCCTTACTGTGGGTTTATCCCCAAATAAATAAATCTTTGTTATCCTCCATTCCAGGCTATTGTGGAACTCTTTGATAACGACTACAGTCAAAAGCAACCATTAATGGATAACTGGTTAATTAACAATGATTGCTGTCGGGGCTGGAGAGATGGCTCAGTGGTTAAGAGCATTGCCTGCTCTTCCAAAGGTCCTGAGTTCAATTCCCAGCAACCACATGGTGGCTCACAACCATCTGTAATGAGGTCTGGTGCCCTCTTCTGGCCTGCAGTCATACACACAAACAGAATATTGTATACATAATAAAATATTTTTAAAAAAGAATATTATATGTAGTATTAAAAAAAAACAATGATTGCTGTCTGGGTCAGTTGGGAATTCGAGTCAATGACTTAAACCCTTGTACAACTCTGTTAAAGATCTGCTGCGTGTTCCATCCTTTCCCCGATGTGATGCTTTCTGTGTTGTTCCTTAAATATAAACTCTTTGTTAGGGACAGACACCACTCACACGCAGACACACATAGATCAAACAACAGGCACACGCGATAGACACACACAAACACAGGGACACATGGACTCATAAAACAGCCTTCAGGTAGGTACAGATTTACATCACCCAACAGGCAGGCGAAGGACGGAAGACACAGGGAGCATGAAAGAGAGAATTCAAATCTGGACTTGTTCTTATTTATAGGACTCTCAGGGGGAGTGTTTTTATTTCTTTCATTTATGTGACGCCAATGCATTATCGGTGACTTGGAGGTCATCATTAATGTGTTATAATCCACACATTGACCTTCCTGGCCTGCTCAACCTAGGTTTGGCCACGGAGAAGACATGAAGGGTCTTGAGTGGTCAGCTTCGTAACTTGACTAACAGACAAATGGTCTCCTGGGGCTGAGGGTTTGATGGGTGACCCATCACTGTAACAGTGTAGACTGGCAGGGAGAGTTCTAGAAATGGGGATATACCAACTGATAAATATGATAGATAATATTTTCCACTAAAAACCCCTCTGTGACTTCCTATATCATACTAGCTTCTCTGTAAGCTGTGCATTTTTCTTCCAAAACCCCCATCAATCACGTAGTGAACGCTCATTTACACGTCTTTCTCATTTACTATACGCTGCACAAGGGTACAGAAATATGCTATTGTGCTCGTTACTTTTGCTGATGGTGGCCAAATCCTTGACAGGACAACTTAGAAAGGGTAAGGATTGATTTCTTTATTTATTTATTTAAATAATAAATAAAGTCTGGTCCACGGTTGCTTGGCCCCATAACCTTGGGCACAACAACGTGGGGGCAACAGCCTTCACATCCTAGAAGTCAGGGAATAGAGAGAATAAAAGAGACCCAGAGACAACCTTCAAAGGTATGCCCCCAGGGACCCACTTCTATCAGCTAGGCCCCACCTCCCCAAGTTTCCAACACCTCCCAAAGTAGCACCACCATCTGGAGAGCAAACATATTCAAACCCCAATAACCATGTTAGCCAGGTATCACCGTGCCTGGTAAAATGCCTCTGGTCTAGTTAATAGTCGACTTTTGGGGGAAGAATGGGTTGCTTGCCGTTGACTTTATTATGCAGCTCAGCTAAACAGCCACGGAGCCAAGCAGGGTGGAAAAGGTGGAGATGACTCATCCTTGTATGTGTCTCATTTCCTGTCCGTCCCAGAGACCAGCCCCCAGATGACTGTGTCCCGATCCCGAAGGGCCGTCTCCAAGCTCTGATGGGCCCGGCATTGTTCTGACTTGTCCACACGGCGGTTTGAAAGAGATATTGATGCTGAGCCAAAGTGGATGGTGGAAAAAGAACCACATATTAGCCAGTTCAAAAGATCTCTCAAGCTTTGATTTTTCTCTGGCAGATTTGTGGGATGAACTCTAAGCACTCATGGGTAATTTTTAAATCAAATTATGCTTTTGCATCATGGCAACTACTTGGTAAATACGATTTGCTAATATCAGCCGCAATATTGGGAGGACAAGCTACAGACCTTAGATCTTCACATGAAACACAGGTTGCCACACATTATTTAAATCAGGCGGCCTGCACCTGTCCAAACAGGCTGGCTTCCTGTATTATCGATGCCCCAGCTGCTCCCTCTCGCCAAATTCGTCTATTCTGGGCTCTTCTTTGTCATAGCTTTATTGTGCCCTGCTTAGGAGACTTATGTCCAAATAACATTTGGCGGGGGGGGGGGTATGTAGCTTAGTTAATACAGGTCTTGTCTAGTGGGCAGAAAGCCCTAGTTTTGGCCTCAGTACCACATAAGCCAGCCATGGTTGTGAATGCCTATAATCTCAGATTTCAGAAGACAGAAGAAGGAAAATTAGGGGTTCAGGGTCAACCCTATCTCAAAAAGGAAAGAGGAAAGGAAGAGGGGGTAGGGAGGAAGGGCAGGCTGTAATTTTGCTCGTAGCATCAATGACGTGAGTTGTAACTTGTCAGGGACTCACCTGTCACTAGAAGCCAGCTCTTCTTTTTCTAGCTTTTTTTAAAAAATAATTTATTTTTATTTTACGTCTTTTAGGTGTTTTGCCTGCGCATACGTCTGTGTGAGGGCATCGGATCCCCTGGAACAGGAGTTATAGACAGTTGTGAGCTGCATGTGGGTGCTGGGAACTGAACTTAGGTCTCCAGTCCCCAGAATCCAGCTTTTTTCCCCCTCAGCATCTCTGGTTCCAGAGGTCATAGGATGGCAGCAGCCACAGTACTTCCGTCTTCTCGGCTTGCAATCCAGCAGACAGAAAGAGATGAAGCCTAGAGCCTACCTGTCCTTGCAGTAAATGCCCACAGCTAAATCAGTCATGCCCTTGTAATGCAAGCAAGTAAGTCATGGAACACTAATAGAGAAACGTATAAAGGAGACGTAAGGGGTGAGTCAGTCGCTGCGGGAGCCTCCGGCCCCACCTGACTGCCCGCTGTGTTCTGAACCTACCTGATGGTGGGAGAGAATTTACTCCCAAAGGTTGTTCTCTGAGTTCCACTTGGGCACGGTGGCTCTGGCACCCACCCACCCACTCATCCCACCTTCCCACACATACACAAACACAAGAAAAACAAGTAAATTTAAATAGAATTTAAAACTAAAAAAAAAAAAAAAGACCTGAAATAAACACACAAAATTAATGTGTGGGGTCAGGAGAGATGACACGGTCAGTAAAAGCATTTGCGACTCAAGTGCAAGGACCTGAGCTCTGCTTCCCAGAGTCCACAGGAATGCCGCATGTGAGGGCACATGCCTATAACTCCAGCACTTAGAGGGAGACAGGCGGAACCCTGGGATAAGGTGGCTAACCTAGCCAAATCAGTGCAATCGCTCGGAGTTCCAGGAGAGACCCTGTCTCAGTAAACAAGGTGGAGAACTACAGAGACCCGACATTGCCCTCTGGACTCCACATGTTAACTTGCCCACACACTTAGTTGGGCTCATACACCTCTTAATACATGCACACACACGCATACATCCCCCTCCCCAACATATCCATGCAGACAGAGAACACTCATACGAAGAGAATTTGTGTGGGCCTCATAGTGCGCAGATTGGGAGCTGAGCTGCACAGTAAGGCCCCCATCTTAAAGACACGAGTCTTGTCACTCGGGATCTTATTCTTAGCATAACTACAAACACCCACTCTCAGACACAAGCTTTGAACCGGGAAATGTTTCTCCACATTGCTGGAATCCTGTTCTAGAAACAAACCAGGGCAGCTTCCACAATGTTGCAAGTTGTCTTCCTGGACCAGTGCCAGCGTTGGGAGAAGGAGCTTCAAACTTCAGGGAGGACGGAAAGACAGAAGTCCAGGAAAAAGGACCGGCAGTTACCCTGCTCACTCCTCCCCTGACTCAGAGCTGCTGGAACAGGCTTTGGCTTGATGAGAAGTGTTATCCATTTTCTTGTTTTTCGTGCTCCAATCTGGACCTCCAGAAGCACGCACAAATTTGCATAGTATTTGCAAATATTGTTCAGGAGCCTAGTGAGGAACATTTGGCAACACAGAAAATGCAACAGTTCTTATTACTCTTAAATTGTGACAAGATGGGTCTAGAGTTCACTCTTAGGAACCCATGATGTTGCCCTACATGAACAAACACATGAATATTAGGATGATAACTGTGAATAGTCCTATTTTTATTAAAGACTTTAATAAAATTTAATAAAATATTTACAAAATTAAGTCAGTTTTATTTATATAATTTGGCTTTAAAATGTTGATCTTCAGTTATCACAGTTTAAATTTTAGGTCTAATTTTAATATACTTGAATACTTTAGAAGACAACTTACGGAACAATCTATGTAAATAATTTTGATTTGTAAATGTTAATTTAATCAGTTAATTTACAGAGCTGGAGACTGAACCCAAGACCTCACTGAATGGTATGCAAATTTTTAAACTACATTGGTGGCCCTCGCTTTTTTTTACTTTAATTTACAATTACATTTTAAATAATACATTCAAATTTTATAACCTATGAATACAATCGTGTTTCATTTAAATTTTTTTATTACTTTTGTTGTTTGTATCTGTGTGTTTGGATATGGTCAAAGTGCAACTGGGGGAGGGGTTGTTTCTCTTTTTCCACTATGTGGGTCCCGGGGATTAAACTCATCATTAAGCTGGATCCAAGTGTCTTTAGCCACCGAAGCATCTCACTGGCCCCAAACACATTTTATTTTTAATCCTACAGGCCAAATCTGACCATCCAGGAAAAAAATGAAACTGGCCATTGCTCATTCATTTGTATGTTGTCTGTAGGTGTTTTAAGTCACAAGGGCAGAGCTGCAGAACTCTCATGGGTTACAAGGGGCTCTCAAAAACATCGGTTTTACTATCGGGTAACATGCAGAAAAGATCGGCCAACTCATACTTCCTAGATAGTTACTGCCAATAGGGCACAAATTATGTAAATATGTTTGGTGTGCCAGCATAACTTTGTTGAAAGGAATACAAGAAAAACAGATTTTTATGGGCTCTGCACATAACATTGTATAATTTATGTTTTTGCCCGTCCAGACATCGCTGACTTCTCAACAGAACACCCAGACATGTGCGGTGATAATTAAATTTCATCATCTTTAATAGTCTGCCAACTTCCAGTCTTGTAGAAGTCAGAATTTCCACATATCTGTCTAGTTTGCATTTGGGGAAGAGCATTTTCCAATTCACAGCAGGTTTTGTTCGCTCTTGTCGCAGATTCTGCAAACACAGGGAAGGCCTGCCAGAGGGTGCTCAGAAGCACACCGAGTTCCCCCGACTGAGGGGCTGGGCATGGCTGCTGCTGCTTGGGAAGATGCCCCCTGTGCATGGACGGTCATTTGAGGGGAGAACTCAGAACCAGAGCAGTAACACACCTCGGTCTGGTCCGGATTTGCTAGCCAGTGGCACATTCGGGCAGATAACACGCCTTCCCTCTCTCCCTGTAACTCAGTAGCGCCTACAAGAGCTCCTAGAGAAGATGGGAGGCTCTAACTCCAGATGAGGTCTTTTAGCGGTGGCAGCAGTCCTGACCATGCCGGTAGCCTTGAGAGTCTTCCAGCAGTTGTGGTCTAAGCTACTTACTTTGTTTGAATGAAGTGTTGTTTATCCGACGTTCAAGTACAAGTAGGTGTCCTGTGTTTTGTCTGCAAACACTCGTTCATGTCAAAATGAGCCTTACCTCTATTGATGCTATAGTTTGAAAAATGAGGCACCCTCCCTGTTCCCAACCCCACCATTATAGATAACCTCTGCCCTGCACTAATCAGTCTGGACTCTGAGTGAAATCTTCTCCCCCAAGACAGGAAGGGGGAAGGGGAACAATAAGGGAGTGGAGCAATGTTCCTCCATGGAGAGCCGCTGATACCTGGGGCTAGCTGATTCCAAACACATCCCACAGCAGCTGACACTCTGGTCTATCATGTTCTTAGCAAGACGAGGCTTCTAATGTTGCTATCGGTTGTACATTATATCTGGGAGGCTGTGGAGGAACTGGAGGCTGAGACCGAGAAGGCAGACAAATAAGGAAATAATAACCATCAAAGCTGACTAACATTTTCTCTATGCCAAGTTCTTTCCTAAGTACCTTCTGTGTTTTAACGCATGCCTGTGGAGCAACTTCATGGTACCCCTCTTGGGGTCCAACGGTTTCCGTATACCGGTGCAGGGGTTACAGGCCCATACAGCCATGCTTAGCTTTTGCACGGATGCTAGGGACTTGAACTCAGGGCCTTCTGCATTCACAGCAAGTGTTCTTACCCACGGAACCACTTCCTTGGCCTCTCCCACCTTAAAAGTTTTTTTTTTTTTACTGTGGTTTAGTGATTCATAAATCAAACTTTGCTTTAAAATGAAAACCTCTAGTTGCCTTAAAAGAGAACTTACCTTGCATTTGCAGTGAAGTCATATAGCACCAAGCCCGTCACACCAGCAACACCGCGTGATTGACAGTTATGTGCCCAGTGCCACCTGGGTTCTGCAGCTCACGCTAATATGCTGTCGGCCCCCCACATCCTCCGCATACCCGCCAGCCTAGCTCTTACACTTGAATCTCTGTATTTTGTATTAGGGAAAAGAAATGAGTTTTCAAAATACAATCAAACTGTTTCCTTGTTCTTTGCCAATCTGAGATTTTTGGGCCATCAGCCTGCGGACCCCTCTGGTTTGAGAATCCTTGAGCCTATTAATAAACATCTAGATGTTTCTTAGATAAAACATTTGCCCAGCCAGCCTTCCTGTGTTGACACTATTAACGTCCCTGAAAGTATGGACAATCTGAACGTAAACACAGTCTTGCAATTATGGCGTCAGAATGCCAGGTGACCTTTTTAAATTTCCAACTGTGGAAATGTCACTGTTACATTTCTCTTTTCATTTGTGACTAAGAATCTCTTTGTCTTCTGATGACCAACTACCGTATAAATAGCACAACTACAAGTATTTGAATTTATAGAGACCGTGGACCTATTTCAAGGGAGGTGATCTTTCGTTAAGGGACAGTGGAGATGACACCCAGAAAGGTAATTGCCTTGACGTGACTCAGACAGTTACACCCCAGATCCTATTAGACTGAAAAGCATCTAAGATGACTCCTGATTATTAACTTGAGAAAGGGTTGGCCATTCGTTCCTTCATTTAGCACACTGTAAAGGAGCTAACATGCTGTGGACATTCTCGTGATGAAAAGACAAGGCACCTGGGTCCTGGGTAGTGAGAGTAAGTCATGAGACTCTCACGAAGTAATTGAGGAAGGGGCTACGGAACACCACAGAAAGGGAAGAAGCTGGTATATTCTGGACGGGTCTTAAATGGTAGCTTAGACTCTAGATGAGGCTGTTCTAGCCGCCAACCATGACTTACCAATAATGCAAGTTCGTTTCTATAGGCGGGGCCCCCATCCAGCATGTTGTACCCGTCCCATGTAACACATATGGCCTCTGAAGCCCGAACAGAGAGCACAGCAGTGACTTTTTGGGCGGTGGTGGTATTTCTATGTTTTAGGCATGAGTGCCGAGGTCAGAGGACAACCTTTGAGAGTGGTTCAGTTTCAAGTCATAAGGTGTTTTTTTTTGTGTTTTTTTTTTGTTTGTTTGTTTGTTTTTTGTTTTTTGTTTTTCGAGACAGGGTTTCTCTGTGGCTTTGGAGCCTGTCCTGGAACTAGCTCTGTAGACCAGGCTGGTCTCGAACTCACAGAGATCCGCCTGCCTCTGCCTCCCAAGTGCTGGGATTAAAGGCGTGCGCCACCACCGCCCGGCTTCATAAGGTGTTTTGAATGAGAAGGGTCCTATGGGCTCCTGTATTTGAACGCTTGGCCAATAGCTGGTAGAACTATTTGGGAAAGAACAGGAGGTGTGGCCTTGTTGAAGAGGTGTGCTATGGGAATAGGCTTAGGTTTCCAAAGGCCACACCATTGCTGGCTCTCTGTGTCCTGTTTGTGGATGGAGATGTAAGCTCCCATCCCACTGCTCCATGCCGGCCTGCTGCTGTGCTCCCCACCATAAAGGTCATGTTCTCTAACCTTATGGAACTATAAACCTCGGATTAAATGCTCTCGTCTATAAACTGACTTGGTCAGGGTGTTTTGTCACAGCAATAAAAAGGTAGCTAAGACAGGTCATCAGGTTTGTACAGCAAGAGCTTTCCCATCGACTCCTCTCACCAGCCCATAATGTTCTTTTTGAGACATTTCTGCACTGAAGGAGACTGTTTCGTGCAGGTGACTTCTGCTGCAGTTGTGCTGACTGCAATTGTTCTGACTGCGATTGTGCTGGAATCCTTGACTATTGTCTAGGAAGAGAATTCACACCGACTCCAGCATGAACGGCTACTTCCCTTCCCGTGCTCCCTCAATTTTCCCTGTCCTTCTAGCCTACTTATTTTTTTTTTTTTGTTGTTGTTCTTCTTGTTTGATTTCTAAAGCAGGGTTTCATTCTATAACCCACGCTAGGTTTGTACTCACTGTTGTCCTGACCCAGCCCCTGGGTGCTAAGATTACAGGAGTATACCCCAGGCCCAACTATTTGTCTGTCTTTGTGAATATCTGGATATCAAAGCCAAACGCGTACAGATCTTCTCAGCGCCACACTAAATTTGTAGGTGGCCAAAAATATTTTTTTTTTTTTTTTGCTAAATTTAGAAACAATTACCCTACTTTGGAACAAAGTTAATGTTGCAAATTTAAGAGGGGAAGAAAGGCCAATTAGTAACTGAGTTTGTTTGGATTAAGAACCGCTGTAGTGATGAAGTCATCCTGTCTGAGGCCAGAGGCATGCCGGCTGATATTCCAAATGGCATTTTAACAAAGATCCGGATCTGAACCTTCCAAGTTGACATTAAAATTTCTTTTCATTTCCACATCTTGATGACACTCTAAGAGAAGAATTGGGGCATTCGTGACCAAGAAAAGGAAATTCCAACTTCATCCAGCCAGGCTGCAAGGTGAAACCAGTTCCACCTTTTCCTTGGGTCAAAGGCCAATACCAATTTCTCAGTGAAACTCCAGGGGGAAACACTTTCTCCCACATACTCAGCCATTGCCAGAAGGAAGCCTCAAGAGAGGCTTGCTTGACAGAGTTCTGAGGCAGCTGTAGAAGATACTCAGGAAAAGCATATCAGGGGTGGGGCCGGCAAACACACAGCTGGATGCCATTATGCCATTTCCAAGGCTGATTGCTTGCTACTGGAAGAGTCTGCACCTCTGTGATGAGGTGGCAGGCCTGGCTTTGAAAATGCCACCACAAGGGAGTGAAAACCGTGCCTTTCGAAGGCCTGAATACAGCTGTTCTTAGAAAATTACCCCTTTGTTTGGGGGGCTAGCCATGATGTTTACATTACTCTGAACCTGATAATGTCCCTCCAGGGAGGCAAGGGAATTGTATGTTTCCCAGAGGAGAATTAAAGAGTCCAAGAGATGGCTCCTTGGAATGGAAAATAGAAGCCCTGGAAATGCAGGCCTGACAGAACGATATGGAAAGTGTGCACAGAGCCTAACTGTGCCACATCAGTGAGAGGGGACATACATGGCCCCTTGAAGAGGAAGACTGGGCTTTTTGTTTCTGTTGGGCAGCATCTCACATAGCCTGAACTGACCTGGAACTGCACCCGTAGCTAAGGATGACCTTGAACTCCTGATTCTCCTAGCTCCCAAGGGCTGGCGTCGTCACCAGTGTACCCCACGCACCGTCACACCCAGAGCTTCACATATGTTATGCAAGCATTCTTCCAAGGGTGTGGACTGTTTCTTTATACGGTGTGAATATATGTCACTGTGATTGGTTTGATAAGGAAGATGACCAGGCTATAGCTAGGCAGGGTAAGGTTAGTTGGGAGAACCAGATTAAGAATTTGGGGATGGGCCGGGCGGTGGTGGCGCATGCCTGTAATCCCAGCACTCGGGAGGCAAAGGCAGGCGGATCTCTGTGAGTTCGAGGCCAGCCTGGTCTACAAAGGGAGTTCCAGGACAGGCTCCAAAGCTACAGAGAAACCCTGTCTCAAAAAAAAAAAAAAAAAAAAAAAAAAGAATTTGGGGATGGGGATGGGCAGGGTGGTGGAGGCAGAGGCAGGCGGATCTCTGTGAGTTCGAGGCCAGGCTGGTCTACAAGAGCTAGTTCCAGGGATGAAGAAAGGGAGTCACAAGAGTCTTGAGCCAGACACGGAAGAAGCAACATGACAAGTTCATAAATGATGTAAACGAGCCTTGGGGCACATAGATTAATAACAATGGGTTAATCTAAGCTATAAGAGTTAGTTAAAAACAAGTCTAAGTTAATCGGCTGAACATTTATAATTAGTAATAAGCCTCTGTGTGGTAATCTGGAAACTGACTGTCAGACAAAGGCTCTTAGAGCCTGGGTTTTGAGTCTGAGGCAGGATTTCTTGTGTCTACCCAACCCTTGTGATTCTTTATTACGTCCCAGAGCTTCTGCAGATTGTCTCCTTTGGCAAAAATAAAGCCATGCTAATGAACACAAAGAACAAATGCAAACTGATGCATACAGGAAGATGTGATTTGGGATCTGCATCCATGCTGACTAGAAGTAGATGGTTTCAGTGTTCAGCGTTGAGACAAACAGTCCACTCTTTTGTCACTCAGACTTCAACTCTTTGTGGAGTCACTTTGGGCTAGTCTACCTGGTAGTCTTTTCTCTTCATTTCCTACATGGAAGATGGAGCTCTGTTAATGTTCCTAGCTTCTCTTGCAGCTAGATGGCCATACACTGTAATTCTCATCAATATATTTGCTCCAGTTTAGACCTGTTCTGTCCCCAAGGCCTATGGGATAAAGGACTAGCCCCCAATTCGGCAATAATAGAGACCCAGAGAGGGAGAGCCATAAATTCATTGGGAGCCATAGGCTTGGAGAGTGGAGGCCATATAGGTCCTTCCTCTTTGCTTCCCAGCCACCTGAGGTGAGCAGCCTCGCACGACTGCCTGCTGTTTCCAGCTACAATACACTGTTGCGGCACAGACCCCAAGGCAAGGCATCACTTGATCATGGGCTCATACCTCCAAAGCTACCAAATAAATAAACCTTGCCTCTACTTAAGTCGATTTGTTTAACTGTATTTGTTACAGTAACAGAAAGCCGGCTATTAGAGGTATAAAGATGTGCTTTTCTGTGGCCATGAGGTCTGTGACAGACAACATCACTGCCTCCTCTTTCTCTCCGTGAATCTGTAAGAACTGGGACAGCCATTTGCAACCGTGTTTAGCCTAGTGCTAAGGAGGAAGCTGTAAAATAGGAAGGTAACAGTTATCTGTCAGTTCTGCGGGGTTGCTGAACAACATATGGTTTTACTGCTAGCAGACACGTGAATAAACGTCTTTATTGCTCGAGGCACTTTCAGAGGGTGTCAGTGACCACCACTAGAGATTTTGTAGCCACCACTTCAGGTAGGAGCAGGGCTGGGAAAGCTATCTGTAGTTGTTACTTTTCACTGCTCTGACAAAATACTGAAGTAAATAAAACATAACCCCTCTCACAAAATAAACCCTTAAAGGGTTTATTTTGGCTCACAGTTTAAGACACTCAACAATGCAATACAGACTCCTCTTTGGCTAGTGGAGGAGCTACTATCTGCACGTAGTCAAGTCTCCAGCATTCAAACTTCATTTGTGGGTTTCCCTCTCTTGCAAAAAAAAATTGTATTTCATAAGTCAGTGCTCAGGGTTTTTGTTTGTTCATGACATGCAGAGCGATAAAACAATTGATATACCCAACAGACACATTCTTAGATGATGTGGGACAGAGTGACTTGCTTGGCATTATTTCAGATCTGACATTAACAAATGTTCTTTTCATAGCCAATGTCATGTTCTTGCATTTTTTTTTTTTGTGCTTGTTGATTTCACAATTTACAACAGCCCCTAAGGGAAGTGCTGAAGTGCTGGCTAATGTTCTTACTTGCAAGAAAGTCAAGGGGTCACTCGCCTTTGCTGGGAGAACTTCCCTTGAATATTTCTTCTAAAGCAAATCAGCCAGTATCAAAGTAATCAGTTTGTTTCTCTTGAAAAGCCTTTGTATTCCTTTTATTTTGAAGTTTTGCTGCATAAGAGGTTGTTGGTTAATAGTTATTTTTTACTTTACAGTTGAGACAATGTCTCATTCTGTAGCCAAGGCCAGAAATTCACCATGTAGCTTAGGTTAGTCTAAAAACTGACAATAGTTTTGCCCTGCTTCCTGGATACAAAGATCAGAATTGTGAGCCATCATACCTGGCTAATCCCCTCCCCCGAGGCAGGGTTTCTTTGTAGCTTTGTAGCTTGTACTGGAACTCACTCTGTAAACCAAGCTGGCCTCAAAGAGATCTGCCTGCCTCTGCCTCCTGAGTGCTGGGATTAAAGGTGTGTACCACTACTGCCCCCCGTTCTGGCATTTGTTCAAAAAAAATGTTTTTCTTGTGTAGTTTTCAAAACAAGGCTTCCTTAGAACCAGCACTGTAGACCAGGCTGGCCTTGAATTCACAAGGAAGGCCTCTGTCTTAAGTGCTGGGATTAAAGGTGTGAGCCACCACCGCCGTTATTTTGTTGTTTTTAATTCTACTCTCTTGGGTGTGGGTGATGTGCTCGCATCTGTGTACCTGGTGCTCATGGAGGCCAGAGGATCTGATCCTCTGAAACTGGAGTCAGAGATGGTGGGAACTGGCATGTGGGTGCAGGGGATTGAACTCAGTGCTTTTAACCACTGAGACATCTCTCCAGCCCCACACATTTTTACATTCCTTTACATTTTTAATGTTATCCCACATACTCCACTGCTTTTATGGTTCCCTTATAAGCAATGTTTTTATTTTGTTTTTCTCCCCAGCTGCTTAAAGATGTCCCCCGATGATGTGGAAGCTTCCTGTATTTACTGTTCTCTCCATTTTTTGTTTTCTCTGTTCAATTTATTTAATCTCTATTGTTTTTTGCCAGCTCAAATACTGTTGGACACCTCTAGTGAGCTTTGTTTCCATTGTTTTTGAACTCACATTCTATGGTTCCCTGCAATCATTTTCTGATGGTGTTTTCGATGTAACATCAGATGTTTAACTACTTCTTTAACCGAATATTGCTTCATTCTTTGAACATGTACACTGGCTACTGTAAGGTGTTTCCCCAATAAATCTGACATAAAGATTGTGTATTATTAGCAATTATGTATATGCATGAGAGTAACGGTACATGAGTGTTGTCCCTGTGGAGGCCAAAAGAGGGCGCTGGATCTCCGTGAGCTGGAGTACAGGCAGTTGTGAGCTGACTGCTGTCAGCACTGGGAACTGAACCCGGGAGCTGTGCAGTAGTATGTACTCTTAAATGCTAAGACCACTCTCTAGCCCCCAACTGCACAATTTCTATCACCTCGCCTTCCTTCCTGTATTGGTAATAATACTTTCATGTTTCCCTACATGGCAGCCATTTTGGTTAAAACCTGTTCATCCCAGAAAACAGTGTAGTGATCTTGGTTACTGGTCCCATTCTCTAGAACTTGCTTGCTTATTCATTTAAATGGAGTTCATTTCCCCTGTACCGAGCTCAGCCTCACTTGTCCTTTGGACAGTCTATCAGGAATCAGTGGTTTTGATAAGGCTTACTTCCTCTCTTCCCGCCAGTCAGCTGCTGCTAAGTCACACTGCTGTCAGATGACAGCTTACAGCTCTTAACTATGCTCTGGGGGCATAAACTGCACCACAGCCTGTCTGATGCAGTTCTGGTATCTCCAACTGAATGGATTCATAGTGTTCTGGTCTGTTGTTCAGTGAATATTAAACAAGTCCTCTATGCCCAAGAGCTGCCTGCAGCCTAGAACGCTTTTTCACAGATTTTTACAGAGATTCAGAATGATTTTTATGGCTGGCTTTTGTTTTTAGATTTTGTTGTTCCTTTTTCTCTCATCTCAGAGCAGACACACTGGAGTTGCGAGGGGCACCAGTAGCAGGCTTCTCTGAGTGATGTTTTAGTCCAGGCCCCGGGTTGGTGGGAAAGGCTATCCACAAATGCATTAAAAAAGGAATTTGTTTAGGACGATCATGATAGGAATCACCTGAGGATCAAACCAATGGGAATGTGTAAGTTGCAATTTGGATGTGGGGAGGCTGCAAGATGGAAAATTATTAACATCCAGGGAAAAGTGGGGAGTAAGGAATTTAACTAAATATCGAGAACATTTCCATCAATCTGGGATCCTGATTGAGAATTGTTCCCAAGACTGAAATCCAAGAATGCCAATTAAAAAAAACAGTTGAGGCTGGGCAAGGCTCACAGCTGGATCTCTGCACCAGGGAGGCAGGTGGAAAAGCGCAAACGCCAGGCCAGCCTGGGTTATACAGGAAAGCCATGGCTTTTGGCTGCTGGAAGGAGAAAGAAAGCAGAACAGGGAAATCATTCAGAGCAGACTGGCTCTGTAGTGGAGACTCGAGTCTGTAGCGGGGAACAGCTGGGGTCTTTTGGAGTTGACTTTATTAATATAAAACCACAACACAAGCTAATGTAGAAGTGACCAGAACCCAGAGAAACCACACCCCAAGAAAGTCCATTTCATGAGCAGGGTCTAGGCTAAACAATGCTGATACTTCCACCGTGCTTGGGCTCCAACCTCAGCAACAGAAAAGATGAGCAGTATGAGGGCTGTGGTGGACTAAGGATGACAGACAGTGGCCTTTCTTACCATTTTCTAGATGTTCTGGAAAAGTCTTGCTTTGCTGATTGCCCTAAAGACCATTTCCAGAAATCTTGTGGATTTTTTGTTTGGTAAGGAATTTAACATGTGCCGGATTGTGATGCCTTCCGGCTTAAACAAAGCCTGAATACGAACATCCATGATTGTGTTTGGACCAATTGCCCCAAATCCTCACTTCATCATCCATCTGTCCATCCAATTGGTTCTGTCTCTTGTGAGAATCATGTTAAAGCTGTAGCTCACAGTAATCAGAGACAGGGCCTTTAAGAATTCAATATAAGTCAGGTTATATGGATGAGTCTAAAATCAGTGTCCTTGAAAGAAGATACCAGAATCCAGTCAGTCATATAGAAAACCATGTTACAGGGTAACCATCTAAAGTAAACAGGAGACCTCAGAAGAAATTAAAGCCAACAACTTGATCTCAGATTTCTAGTCTCAATAACATTTTGCTTTTGCTGGGGACAGAACCCAGGGTCTTGAGCTACATCCCAGCCTACTGGTCATTGTTTGAGTCACGTGGTTTGTGATACTGTTAAGACAGCCCTAGCAAACTACGTGCAGAATATTCTGACATCCTTGGGAGTGTCCATGTCTGGAAAACCTATGTATCTGGGAAACACCATGCATGAAAATTCCATAGAAGCCAGAGTCAACAGTTCTACAGAGGACTTGAGTCTGCTTTTTTTTTTTTTTTTTTTTTTTGGTTTTTTTCGAGACAGGGTTTCTCTGTGGCTTTGGAGCCTGTCCTGGAACTAGCTCTGTAGACCAAGCTGGTCTCGAACTCACAGAGATCCGCCCGCCTCTGGCTCCCGAGTGCTGGGATTAAAGGAGTGCGCCACCACCGCCCGGCTAGGACTTGGGTCTGGAACATGTATACACTTGTTTACCAAATTCCCCAAAGTTAAGAGGAGGCATTTTTATTATTTTTACTTCATGTGCATTGGTGTTTTGCCTGCATATGTGTCTCTATGAAGATGGTGGAGGCCCTGGAACTGGAGTAACAGACAGGTGTGTTCATAAGGCCCTACACTGGTTACCAGCACAGCTAAGGAACTGCAGGGAGATACTGAATATGTGGGGTTTATGGTATTATATGTACATGTATCTAAGAAGCTAAGTAACAAATTTAATTATGCTTCTTACTATAGTTTCTTGGGATGCTAGTTAGATAGAAATACATTTGGTCAGAGATCAACAACTCACCAAATCAGGCTTACAGTTGCAAATATAAAGCTAATATGCACAGAAATGTACCACTTCTGAATGTAGCTGAGTATAAAACTAATATGCACAGAAATGTACCACTTCTGAATGTAGCTGAGTATAAAACGACTCAAGATAAATTTTACTTGAAAAAAAGATTCTTTTGTTAATGAAATTCAACATACACACATATGGGAGTTTCATAGTAAACTTAGTCCATGGTATTTTGCGTTCTTCCTAAGAGTCTTAATGGATAGAATACCCTTCTGATTTAAGCAACATACAGACTGGATTATAGCCTTTAGTTTGACATAGTAATTTCTTAAAATCCCACTGAAGTGTATCACAGAAATGCATAAATCCTAAGAGTACAAAGATGTATTGTCAGAAGTAAATTCTTAGGCAAATGATACACAAGTGAAGATCCAAACCACTAATTAGTCAGACACCGGAAACCCCTCCTCTTAAACTTGTAATACTCGTTTGCCAAGGAAATCCCAAGGTCTCATTTCTAAACCTGATGCAAACGCGTACAAAAGTTGTGTCATTTGTGCGTGGCTTCCTCTGGCTGGCATCCCATCTGTGAGACTCTTCCGTGTAATATATAGAATTTATTTATAGCACAGTACAGTTCCATATGTACATATTCTATTATCCCTTCATCTCTATAAAGTGTTTCTCTGCCAACATTTACTCAACATCAGCTTTCTTATGGTTAAAGACAACCTCTATAAATAGATTAGAACTTGATATTTGCATTCTCCCATGATCAAGAATTCTGCAAATTCCATAACCTTAGGCAATGGCACAGGTGCTGATTTAATCTCATAGGGGGCATTTCTTCCAGAAAGAACGATTAACACATCTTCACAGAACTTTAGTCATTCTTTTCCTGGCTAATTACACTGCTGGAGTTGGGAATTCTACGCTGAAAGCCAATGGTTCAGAAATGCATTAGGTTCCACGAAACCACTAATCTTATCAGTTTAATCTAAAAAAGGACAAATTTCCATTGGTTTAAAGACAATAGAAAAAAAAACCCGCATGATGTAGGAACGTCATGCAAAACCCTACCAAAACAAACACAGAACAGCCTTAATATGTTCTGTGCCTCATCTAGCCCAGTTCCATCCAATCAGCAATCCAGTGCAGACTAAAGACTGGATCCGGCTTGACTGGGTCCTCTTACTCCACTATTGTTCTCCAAAGAAGGGCATCTGAGCAACAATGAGTGCTTTCAAATGGCTTATTTCTAGAAGTGCATCATTGTTACAGGGCTATATAGCACAACTAGCTGGCTGGCTGGCTGCTTCATCTATACGTACTCTAACAGAACACTGACCACTATCATCCAGCTTTGGAACTTTAAAGGTATTTGATACAGAGTCAGATGTCTCTGCAGCCACTCACAGTATACCCTCCCAAGCCGCACGCCTTTAACACCTACTATCCCAGCACCTAACTCAACTGCTGGCAGAAGTAATCTACAGTACCCCAAGTAATTCCACTCAACTACACCCACTGTGATTCACAAGTTGAAATCCAAATCCCCAAGTTTCAGACGATGACTGTATTCAGAGACAGACTTTATTGTGAATAAAGGGACATTGTGTGGCTGGGCCTTAATTATGCCTGTCCTGTGGCTGTTTTACATCTCCACATGGAATCCAGGGGATACTTCTATCTCTGCCTCTCCTGCACCAAGACTACAGGTGTGTGTTGCTACACCCAGCTTGTTGGCCTTAGAAGAGATCACAACACAGACACAAATGAAAAGAAGACCACAGGAAGGGGCACAAAGACCACAGAACTTACACAGCAAGAAAATTAGTACCAGGAAGAAATAAAAAACTGTACAGGAAGAGAAAGTGTCAAATTCTCATCAGAAGTTGAAAAAACCATTTGAATTCCTAGGTCTTACAACTGTGAGGGATGGGTTTTTTAAAGAACAGGGTTTCCTTAAATTTTTATACCAAACTACATTGTCAGTTTAAACTTTTTTAGCCTTCAGCAAAATTCTCCTGGCACCCTGTTCACTATCCTCTTGGCTGTCCTAGAACTCACTCAGTAGCCCAAGCTGGCCTTGAACTCACAGAGATCTGCCCGCCTCTGCCTCCAGAGTGCTTGGTGGGTTAAAGGTGTGCACCATGACTGCCCTGCTCTGCTCAGTGTCTTTTACATTGGATTTGGTAGTTTTCAGAACTGTCCCCCAGCCCCAGCACTGCAGACCTTCAGGATCGTGTTGTTAGCAGAGCTTGGGAAAATAAAACAGCAGCACTTGCATGGTGCATGCAGCAGACGGTACTGAAAGGCAGTAAGGAGAGCTGGAACTGATGGAAAAGTGAAGTGCGGATTTCTAGTCCTCTCGTGCTCAAAAGTGGCATGGTTCCTGGTAGCAGCTGTGTGTGCATTTCACAGTCGAACAAACTGATCAAAGTGTCACTTGGTTGTAGGGCTATCTTTCTTTTTAAAACAAATATGACCTCACTGGGCGATGGTGGCGCACGCCTTTAATCCCAGCACTCGGGAGGCAGAGGCAGGCGGATCTCTGTGAGTTCGAGACCAGCCTGGTCTACAGAGCTAGTTCCAGGACAGGCTCCAAAGCCACAGAGAAACCCTGTCTCGAAAAACCAAAAAAAAAAAAAAAAAAAAAAAAGAAAATAATCCTGTGGGCAAGCCAAGAATGAGTAGCAGTATAACATCTCCACTTCCCAGAGACCTTTGAGTAAAAGAGTAAAGTAGACCTACTACTCCTGAACTGCAACAACACAGAAAGGAGCAGCAAAGGGCTTGCCTAGAGAAAAGCAGTGCGGCCGGCCACAGTAACTGTTAACCTTTAACTCAAAAGGCGCAAGCTCACTGAAGGCCACACTATCTCCAGCTGTATCCAAAGGCCGGGAGGGAGGAAGGCTGTGAGTACTCTGACTTGCGTATGCAGTGGAGATCATCCCAACAAGGTGGTGCATTTTAAGATCAGAGAAGTGCTTTGCTCCTTAAAATGAGAGTTATACCTAAGGAGCAGACAATTTTATTTTTTTATTTAAACCCCAGCTATTAAAGTTGTTTAAGTATTTGCTATCCAGCATGATAACTTGAGATGGATGGCCATGGGAAGTAAAGGAAACTATGACATCGTTAGAATTACAGGCAAGACAAGGGGAACCCAAAGCACAGACGATAACACAGAAAAATTTTAAGAGAGTACAGATGCCATGACATTTATTAAAAGGCATGCTACAATGCTATACTTGTTAGGAAAAGAGACTGAGATTCCATGTAACAGGTATCAAATATACAAACCGAAGGAAAACGGAATCAATATTGTAGTGTACAGAAGCTTGAATTAACCATGCACTACACAGTTAGAAAATATGGTTTTTAATATTTTCTCCTCTTTGCATTTATAACATAATTCACTTAGACAATCACAGAATCCTTTTCTTCCAATACCACAAACTGTATTACAAATGAAATCTGGTACTGCTGCTTATCAAAATATACAAGACAATTGCTATTTTCTATAAAACCACTTTATATGTTAACTTGTTCCCAAAACCCCCCCTTTTTTTTCCTTTTTGGCCTGGTTTAAAAAAAAAATGTTGTTACAAATATTTACAGCATTTTCTTCTGTTAGATGAACATTCTCACAAACAGAAAAAGGGAATTTTATGAACAGACCATGTAAAACACTAGACAATATTAGAGGTTTTTAGCTGTGCTATTCCCCCCTCAAATACAGTACTGAAAATGATCATCCTTGCTGTCCACTCATTCTGTTCACAGTAAAATTCCCATTTTCTCTAAGCAGTCTATCCATCAGGAGGAAATGGAAAGTCAAGGCCGCTCTGCATGGGATCTTTCAGAAAAGAGCTCAGGGAAAATGCTTCACAGATGAGTTAAAACCAGAACAGGCAGTCTTTGGTCAGAGCAATGAGGTGAAATTTCAATGTAAAACTTGGTGTGGTCAGCAATGTTTGTAATTAGTACTTCCTTGATACGGGATGTATTTCTAAAGATCTGGGTAACAAGGAGTGGTAAGAAAAAAGAAAGACTAGAGTATGATAGTCTTAATGACACCAAAAACAACTATGTAGAATACCTGTTCTTACAACTACTATGAACATAACAAAACTCTGTTGGCAGCGTTAAGTGAAGTTTGCCATAAGCAGCTTTCGGGCATGACAGTTATCATCACCAAGGTCCCTGTTCTCTGGAGCATGTGCCTCAGCGTGTGACAGCTAAGGTGACCACCATCAAGATGGAAAGCAGTTTTGCTCCTGTACCATACAATGCTCTGCTTTCTGTGCGGAAGCAGATGTGCAGCTGAGCTTTTGTTTACTCAGGACTGTTTGCTTGGATGACTAGTTTGTGGGACAACATTCTCTTAAACTGTATAGTACACATTTCCTGAAAATCAAAATACCAATGCTACCTTAGGCTCAAATAGGAAGAAAAGGTCAATAAGACTACTGAAGAAGGCACATAAACTTTGGTCCTGTTTTGTTTTTCACCTTTACACCCTCCCCCCCCAATTAACGTTTCTGTAATTTTCTTTCTTTTTTAAAAACAATTCACAAGTACCTGTTAGGATTTGCTCTGAAAAAGACTGCAAACAGTCTTCTACTAAAACAACCCTTTAAAAACAGCTGAGTTATACTTTAAAGTTATGTACAACCTAAACTGGGTTTGCTTTAGCACAACAGTGAACAGAGTCTGGCAGTTTTCTCCTCATTGCCAGTAGATCAAGACAAAGGAAAGGCGGAGAAAAATGCTCTCAGCACAGTCACGCTCTTGGTCTAAAACAGCAGTACACACTGCCTTTCTAGGAGGTAATCTGGGCTTTACAAGTGGGTTCACTGAGGCACAAAACATCATTATTTCTGAGTTTGTTGTTTTCTATCCAAGAATATTTAGTGAAACTAGACAAGAAACTGCATAATATATTCATTCAAATATAAATGCTGTGTGATGAAATGAAGGCTTTAAAAATTGACACTTTATAGATCCCTAATAGCTATTTGTTGGTTTTATCTTGGGGGTAGATGGGAACACAGGCTTATGTAGCAAGGCCGGGTTTCAAACACAACATTCAGCCTCCTCCAGCACTATGACAACAGCTGTGTGCTACCATGCCGGGCTCATAAGGGCTAGTTCCTAACCTTCAACAGGCCCTTAATCACCACAGCAGGAAAGGACAAAGAAGGAATTTAAATGATAGCAGCTATGACTCTGAAACATTCAGTTCAAACACCGCTACAAAGAATTGCATCTAGTATTTAGTCTCAAAGATCTCATGTCATTTTATGGGGATATGGAATAATCCTGAAACTCTAGCAAATTGTCAATTAAGAGAATACATGATTTTGTCTATTCTCATATATCACAAAACACATTTTACCAATATATGAGTTATGCAAACCCCAAAGTAAAACATCTTGCTATATAGCACTGTTTTTAAATGTGTACTGCTATTTCCTTAAGTCCTGAATTTATATATGCTTAATTAGGATACCTTGAAAAGTGATATGACAACACTCCCCCCCATGAAGTAAATTAACTCAGCAAGGCAGTCTCAAAGATCAACAGCAAAAATAAACCACTGCTAAAAGTTACTGAATAAGTGCATGCCAAAACAAAAATACAGATCAAAATTTTCCATCACCCTGGTATTTAAAACTATGCCAACACAAATATGTAGACGTCTATAATTCAAACAATAAAGAGCTCAATATGGACAGCATCCATATGCTACAGCTAATTTTAGACACAACCGGATGGCTTCAAACATGCTCTTTTAAAATAAGCATATCCTACATTCCCAAATCTTAATTTTGTTAATTTTGTCAATAAATTAAAATGTACGTAATGTGCATATGTATATATAACATTAAAAGAGTATATGTATGTATATACACTTATTTATATACACACACACGCACACATATCTACACAAATCCCTGAAAAGGATTTCAGTGTTCTCTCAATTTAAAGGCCATCCCTACTTCTGAATTACATTCAACACTATTATGATTTCCCTTCTGTTATCAGTAACTTTTGCTACACGTATGCTGGATGTTATGTCATGAATTAATAAATTACACAGTTCCCAACTCAAAATAAAGGAAGCAATCCAATTTAAAATGTCATTGAAAATTAATATAGTGTCTGTGTGAAAAGAGCAAATTTGGGGAGACAGTTCCATTTCCCCTCCTTTATTCGGTATTCAGGTGAAACATACCTCAAATGTAAGTGGGAAAACACCCAACTGGATAATTATCATGCCCATCTATTCAGCCAATACTAAGGTCACCCCATCTGAAATGTCCCAAGCTAGCATCTCTCTGTCTGTTCTACGAACTGTTGCTTCTTACTGAGGGAATTCTGATTTAAACAATCTATAATTATCTCTTTCACTTTCTATTTTCTATAAAACTTTTTCTTTTAAAAAAATGAAAAATGTATGTTCAAATTAATGGCTGAAAACAGAATGAGATACTTTTTAAAAGATGAGATGATCAAATTTGAGAATATTAGAAGTGAAAAGGGGTGGACAAAATTGATCCCTTTAACAATTCTGTATTTTAGAAACCAATTAAGCATTGAAGGAATAATTAACAAAAGCAGTTTTATATTAAGAAACAATTTTACATGATATAATCACTGAAGCAACATTAACATGTACCTTACATTCAACCAAAAATGTAAGAGGGTCAGAGTATAAAAATAACCCACTTTCTCATACTCCAAATATGTGGACATTCAGTAATGAAGTTCCATTAACAAAGATAATCAAGTCCTTGAGTGCTGAGAAAGAACCGAGTAATCCTGAGACAAATCCTAACGGGCGATAAAGGTCAGACAGATGTGAACTGAGACACAGTTCTGCAGCTCTGACTTTACAAGAAGGCTGGAGGCAACCAGCGGTCACAACAGAGGCCTACAGGTGCACACTGAGTTATTCCCAAACCACTCACCCTTCCCTAGCCCATCACTACACCAAAGCACCAAAAATTTGAATAGAAACTATTACTTATTGAAACCACTTAAAATTGCAATGAAAAAAGGGGGGGAACCCTTAAAATCCAAGACAAGGAAAGAAATAACAGAATGCTCACCAAGCCCACAATTTATCTTTCTAGATATTTAGATAAAACTCTAATCTATTATATCTTAAGCACATAATAAGGCACATAATAAGAAATTAAGTAAATACACAGTAATTCTGAGTATTAGAGATTATAGTGGTACAAAAAACCCTTGAGATTTTTTTCTAAAAGAAGACCTTACCAAAAATAACTTTTAAAAAATCTGTCAAACCATATGATAGACCTGAATATTTTCCTTAAGACTGTAAACTTTTTTCTGAAAACAATTATAAAAAAGTAGGATTACTTTTCTTTTAAAATTTTCCAAGATCATATTACATTACTTGACAAATGTCATTTTGAAATTCAAAACATAATTTTTTTTTTCTAAAATGGTTCACTATTCTGATATTGTAACAGATCTAGGCTGAATTCCACTTCTGTTTCCCTGGGGACAATTGCAACACTTTGCGTTTCCAAAAAGTCTTTGAAAGAGAAGATATGCATTATTCAAAGGAGTGTCATACAGTGAAAAAAAATCATTGAAAGAAAGCATGCATGTTTATAAACCTGCTTCCAATATAACTCCATGTGGTTATGTATAATAACTATCAATAGATGCAAATATCTGATATAATTTATAAGTGAACATCATTTTCTACAGGGAAGATGCTGAATCATAAAGTTAAAAACTTGGTTGTAAGTGGTTTAAATTACATCAAGAAATTGTAAAAGTCTGTATGCCTAAATTCCTCAAAGTACAAAGGATACTAGAAATGTCATGTAAGGCTGATCTGGACCCAAACTTAAACAAAGTCTGTCCTTTTGAAATCTAAGTCAGGGAATTAAATTATTTAAAAAATATTTTCCTGATCTTTTTTCCTGAAAGTTATTTTCATAGAAACTGCAGTACAAAGGAAAAGCAAACCTTTGATCAACATTGGTGGGAAAAATTGGAGAAAAAAAAGGAATATCTCTTGTTTTGAATGTACTTGAATATTAATCAAACTCCCAAAGAGTTACTTTTGTGAAAGAGGCAGAATTGGTCTTGAGCTGCTAAAGTCTGTGCTTGAAGACTTTACTGAAATTATGGTCCAGTTTCAGGAGAACATTCAGAGAGCTCAGATGGTGGACTTTGAGAAGGAAACTCTGAGGTGGTGATTCTCTCCAAGATCGTGATTGTGAAGCTCAATAAGGGCCTGGATTGCTTCTTCCACAGACCCCAACTGAATGAGTGCCATCTTACGATCCTTCCTACAATGACAAGGAAAAAATAAAAAGTATAATTAATTTGGTTTTAAACCAAAGGACTTTGCAGAACTACTTTAAAAAGCTACAAACCATGTTAAATAATGTTAATTATTTTTGAAAGCAAAGACTTACTGAAAGAATTTAAAAGCCTTCACTGAGCATCCAGCGTCTATGAAAAGGTTCTTCAAATCATCCATTGTAACAGAAGGGCTGCAAAATATCAGAGTTATCAACTACATTAGTTCTATTGGCAAGAGAGTCACAGATGCGCTCTGATCACCATCGGATCCCTTGAGTACTTATGTTCCAACAATCTCTTTGGAGATAGTATATAAAGAAAAATAAAAAATATGTATTCTTTCAAAATGATTATTTCTCACACTATTGGCATTAGTAATTAACTCTAGTAAAGCTACTTCTCCAGCTCTGGCTTACTAGCTATAGCCCAGAATTATACACTCTTCATAGCTTTCATGGTGTTTGGAAGGTGTATGGGTTGGCCAGTTTCTAAGAATATTTACACCTGGGCTATTCTCCTCTCATACTGCACCAAGATGTCCTCTGTATCCCTTAGGTTAGCACAGAAATGACAATACATGCTGAGAACTGAATCCTGGGTTTTCCACATGTCAAGTACAAGCTCAACCACTGAGCTACATTCTCTGATACCTCTTTGCCTGGCATTTTGACTTCAACCTTATGAGACATACTCAGAGACCACTCAGTTGAGCCATCTCTACATTTCTAATTAACAAATATTCAATTCTATGCTAAGTTTGGGGGTAATGTTATACAGCAATGAATAACTAGTACAGTGGTCTATCATGTAGGCAGTACATGATAAAACGACATCACTGATTCCTAGGGGTAACAGACCTGTGCTTACACCACACTCCTTACTCATCTGTGTACCCTTTTGAATTAATTATTCCTAGTCTGAGTTCCATCAATAGAGTGAAACTAATGACCTTATTCCAAAGACTATTATAAATAACTAGTAAGGGGCATAACAGTTATCAGACTAGAGCTCACAGAAAAGTGGAGTGTTACTGCTTAATGGGACAGTTTCAATTTGAATAATAAAAAGGTAATGCAGATAGGAGTGAATGGTTACACAAAAATATGCAATGTTCTAAACGTAAGGTGTGCACAGCACTATATACTGAACAGTCAAAATAATCAACATCATTATACAGATTTTAGATAAAAAAAATAAAAATGGTTATGAAGATACAATGAGGTTACACATGTAAAGCACCGTGATCATGCTTAAAGAACACAGAATATGGAGAAAATTCAGAAATGCCAGTATTATTTCTTTTTTCACTTCTAATGTCCTAGCCCATTTAGATAGGCAGGTTTCTCTGTGTAGACCAGGCTGACCTGGAAGCACCACCACCACACGGCAGGCATTCATTTCTTAAAGTGACTCACTCCTCCATTGCCTAGTTGGCATGAGGTTTGATTTTACAGCCTAATTGAGATAAAAAGTTTCTCATCAAGCCTGACTGTACACCAGCAGAGAAACTGAATAGTTAAAACTATTGAGTAATTATTTTTATTTCCTAGTTACCTCAGGTTCTTAGAATTATAAAACTTGACCCAGCCAACCCCTTGGTTTTTAAGCTGTACACACATACACACTCCCACAACTTTTTTTTCCTTTTCATACTATTTTTAGTGATATTTTGGAATTTCACATCATGAACCCAGCACACTCACTTTCCTCGTATGTCTGTCCTCATACCCTTATGACCTGACCTCTAAAAGAGAAAGAATGGGGGGGGGGGAGTTGTCCAATTTGTGTTACCCATATACGCACTGCTGCATGGGCACACTCTGGGTAGCCATAAAGAAAACTGAGTCCTTCCCCATCTACACCCCCACCAGAAGCTTTCAGTTGTGGAGAACTACACTCAGCATCCTCATCTTAATTTCTTAAGCATTCTCTTCAATGGTTTTCTATCTAGGCTGTTCCTTTTTTGGGGGGAGGGGGCAACTATAACTTTTAGCACTAGTTCCAAAACTTACTCCTTTCATGAGTAAGTTTAAAGTTTTTAACATTCAGGAATTACAATACATTTTTTCTTTGAGAGGTCAGAGACTAAATATCTCATGCTGTGTGTGAACTACACAATCTGTGATGCAAGCACTCAACTTCTTACGTAGCTCCAAGGCAGAGATACTGTGTTAATGAGTGAGTACAGTGGTTTTACATCACATTTACATCTTATGTGTCTACCAAAGGAATATCTACATATCCCCCCCACCCCAGACAGGGCTTCTCTGTGTAGCTTTGGAGCCTGTCCTGGAACTCGCTCTGTAGGTCACACTGGCCTCAAACTCAGAGAACCACCACTAGGCTACATATACTTACTTTTATCCTCACTTTAAATAGAGAAGTTAGTAACTAAAATTCTTTATTTGAAAATCCTCAATTGCTGATAATTTCACTTTTAAGGATAGGATTAGGGGCTAGAGAGATGACTCAGAGGTTAAGAGCACTGACTGCTTTTCCAGAGGATGTGGGTTCAATTCCCAGCACCCACATGGCAGTTTACAACTGTCTGTAACTCCAGTTCCAGGGAATTTGACATCTATGTATAGACATACATGAAAGTAAAACACCAATGTACATAAAATACACAGGAATTTATAAATCTTTAAAAATGTCTTGGGGAAAAAAAAGGGTATGATTGGAAATAAAGGCTCTCCACAGCATGGTGGCACATAAAAAAAGTTGGCAATAGATGAGAACTATGGAGTTTAGAACAATTTTGTAGCTTTTGCTTTTCCCAAGACACATATTACAGATTAATCACCAAAAGAACTTATTAGATACATACGGGATGTTGGAAAGATGTAGAGTGGCTGATGGCGGGAAGATATTCTGGAAGTTCTTTGAGCCGGGCTTTTTAAAGCGATGTAGGGGACTATTGCTGAAGTCCTTAGTCAGACCTTGGTCTTCCTGTCCCTCTCTGGGGAGCTGGACTGCTTGGTGTTTGGACAGTGTAGCACGAAGTACTTTTCCATAAAGTCTCTGACCACTTAGATGGTTCATTGCTATAGAACAAGGAATAAAATGAGGAAAGTTTGAATATTGAGATTCTTAATGATATGTTACCATTTTTTTTTCATTTTCTCATTTAAAAGTTTGAGCTCAGGGGCTGGAAAGATGTCTCTTAAGTTAAGAGCACTTGCTGCTTTTCCCAAAAATAACTTCTGAGCAGAGTGCTATAAGAACATATAAGGCTCGCAAGGTAAGCAAAGCACTTTTGTAAGACATCTGAGTAGTTATATTTTAGTGGCCAGGGAATGAAACATTCTTGTACCATTCTTAGGAAATCTGCCCCCTTTAAATTATTCAATAGCTCTAGAAAATCTAATTTAGAAAAAAAAGAATATTCTAGCTTCTCTTCAGATCATATAATTTTTCAGATTTTACAAGAAAAGTGAAGACCCATAAAGCCTCATGACAAGTAAGGTTTATTAGTTTAAAGTGAATGGGAAACCCCGGAATCCAAACTGTAAACACTGAAAGTGTGTTATGTGTTTTAGATAATGAACTTCAGAGCTTCGAGTAAAGCAGATGCAAATAAGAAGGGAAACACTATCAGAAAGTGCTGCTGCAAAACCACATCCCTCCCAGTTCGACACTGCCCACCCTGAGGGAAAATCCACATGCAAAACAGGCATCACCACGGTCAGTACCGAGCTGAGCTTGACTTGCGTCTGCCATCTGCACCAAAGCGTTTTCTTTCTTGTTAAACATGATCTTCACTCGATGGACATCACCATACACTCCTAATTAAAACACAAAACACTGCATTTAGATGCCTGGTATACCACATACCATCCCGTCCTAGTAAGTTTCACAGCTTTCTCTCTCCGGTATCTTGTCAATATATCATTCAGTATAAACCCAATGAACTGACTCCTCCTTACCTCTTCCTACATCTAGTGTTGAACAGGCCTGGCAAAAGATAAAAGGGAGCACTATGCACACAACTGCTCCTCTCCACACCCACTTCTGACACGGTTCTTAAAATCTTTCACCTAATCGCCAGCACCTTTGGAATTTACAGCCTAAACACCCCTCCTCATTGTCCACTTCTTCCATTCTCACAACTGTTAAGTTATGAGTGTGCACTGAAGGACTACCCTAACA
This sequence comes from Microtus ochrogaster, assembly GCF_000317375.1. Taxonomy (NCBI): domain Eukaryota; kingdom Metazoa; phylum Chordata; class Mammalia; order Rodentia; family Cricetidae; genus Microtus; species Microtus ochrogaster. The sequence continues at coordinate 52,438,786 of NC_022031.1, forward strand.
TCTTCTAGCTCATCTCATTACATGAATTTTTTTTTAATTACTAGTAATTCCCAGAGTGGGTATCACAGAAGAAAGGCAAAATAATTAATCTGGGTGTGGGAAGACAACGAAACACTACAGTTTATCACTTTTACTCTACAAAAATTAATGAGGGTCTACAATGTAAAAAGCATTCTTTCATTTCCCTCTGTCTAAAGTACTGTAATACACTGCAGTTTCCACAGTATATAAAAGCAGAGCTCTGTATAAAGGAATCTCACTATACTTGTAATTCAATAAGAAAACGGCTATGAAAATCTTCAAAGGAGCTGGGTGGTGGTGGCGCACGCCTTTAATCCCAGCACTCGGGAGGCAGAGGCAGGCGGATCTCTGTGAGTTCGAGGCCAGCCTGGTCTAGAAGAGCTAGTTCCAGGACAGGAACCAAAAGCTATGGAGAAACTTTGTCTCAGCCAAAAAAAAAAAAAAATCTTCAAAGGAACAAATGAGAGATCGTTACTAACACCTAAAGATAACTTTTAACCTAGAAATGGATTTAAAAATTGAAAACAACAACAAAAATCAAGTGTTCTGAATCTACTGCCCCTCTCCAAAGTGGAGGCTGAAGGAGGCATTTCTAAAAACAAAATATAGAGCTGGGCATGAAGGCACACGCTTGATCCCAGCACTCAGGAGAGGCAGACGCAGGTGGAGCTCTGCATTCAAGGCCAGCATGGCTTACACGGAAAATTCCAGGACAGCCAAGACTATATACAGTGAGACCCTGTCTCAAAAAAAAAAAAAAAAAAAAAAAAAAAAAAAAAAAAAAAATCAAAATCAAACTCCCTGTAACCAAATAGATACATCTAATTTGTTCTTTAAGACATGGGAGACTTCACATTTTTAATGAAGGCATATTTTACTCTTAAAGAAGACCTACTTCAGACAACAGGTCATATAAAGATACAGTGTTAATTCAATATTATACAACCATTAATTGCATGTGTAAATATTAGCAGCATTGACAGTGACTAAAGAGCATAAGTGGTCTCTTAGGTAATGGAATAATTCTAAAGCTGGACTGTGGTGATCCTGAGCAACTGTGAACACATAGTGAAAACTGGAGCTAGAAATGGTGCCTGACAACCTGAGTTTGACCTTCAGGACCCACAAGGTAGAGCCGACTCAAGCCAAGTTAGCTTCTGACATTCAAAGGCACGCCACAGCTCGCACTTGCTCTGTGCTGCTTTGAATTATAATGGCCCCAATAAACTCATAGATTTGACTATTTGGTCAGATCTGACTACTTGGTCATCTGGAGTGGTACTATTTAAAAGGATTAGGAAGTGTGGCCTTGTTGGAGGAAGTCTGTCACTGGGGGTGGGCTTTAAGATTTCAAAAAGCCCATTCCAAGCCCAGATTCTCTCTCTCATCCTATTGCCCGTGGATTTAAATAGGTTAATTTTAAATGTAAGAGTGAGTTAGTAATTAGCCTGAGCTCTCAGTGTGCTTATTGAGAGCAACTGCAGGACAGGAAAGATCTACCCGTGACTGTTTGTGAAGGCGTGTACCCTCCATGTCTCCTTGGCTGGCTCTTCCTCATTTTTCACGTCAGCTAACATTTCTGCTTAGTCAGCTAGATAAATACTCCCTGCTTTATACCACCACTTACAAACTTAAGTTCCCCGATTATAATCTTTGCTCTATCTTTAGTGTCAAACATATTACTAAGTATATAAAACTAATCAACAAATATTACTGAGCTGGAGAGATAGCTCAGTGGTTAAGAGCATTGCCTGCTCTTCCAAAGGTCCTGAGTTCAATTCCCAGCAACCACATGGTGGCTTACAACCATCTGAAATGAGATCTGATGCCCTCTTCTGGCCTGCAGTCAGACACACAGACAGAATATTGTATACATAATAAATATTAAAAAAAAAACAATATTACTGAATAAATCATATGTGCTCATTTCATATCTATAGATGACACTAAAAACAAACAAAAAAGAACTTACCAAATAGGATAAAAAGTCCATGTGGTGTGATAAACTGAAAAGATAACACAAAATATAACTAAATAGAGCCCAATTTTAAAACAAGTTTATTTACAGTGTAATAAGGACAGTTTATTCTGTTAAAGCACTGTTTTGTTTCTATATATTCTGGTGATACATTTTATTTAAAATCCTTAAAACAGATTTAAGCATTTTAACACAAACCTAGACTACATGTAAGAACCCACTATCCCACTTCCTGAAAGACTACTTAGACCACTTCTCAACTTACATCAGGATTGAGGTTCGTGACAAGCAGAACAGAATTCCCTGGTATGCCACTTGTCCCAGGAATGGCCATCCTTCCAGTGACAGCAGAGGAGGTGAGTGTGAGGGGACCAAGGGCTCCAGGAACAGCTGGGACAGACAGACCTTTTAAAACACAAAAATATCCTCTTACATTATAGTTATCTGGAGAATAACATTTGATAGACACAACTTAAGCAAAGTAATTGAACATTTAAAAAAAGTATACAGATTAAGCCGGGCGATGGTGGTGCACGCCTTTAATCCCAGCACTCTGGAGGCAGAGGCAGGCGGATCTCTGTGAGTTCGAGACCAGCCTGGTCTACAAGAGCTAGTTCCAGGCCAGGCTCCAAAACCACAGAGAAACCCTGTCTCAAAAAAACAAAACAAAACAAAACAAAAGTATACAGATTATCATAAAGGCTATCAAAGAACAGCTTTTCTTTCCATAGTCTGTTTGAAAGATGAGTTCCTTATTTGTTGATATTATTTTTAATTAATACCATTCATATTGGCTCTACATAGTAACTGGACTCATTGGTCTTAAAAATCAATTAAGCTTCACAGAAAGCCTATCACCCGGGACCACTTTTCTATCCAGTACCTTCATGTCAAGTGGATGTAATTTTCATATTGACTACAAATAAAATCAGCTATATATTTTACCTAATTTTTAATGACACACATATGTAAATATATTACAGATATTTATATAGTCCTTCAACCAAAGTATCAAATGTATGCTTACATGTGAAAATATTTTTAACTGTGTAAAGTGCTATATATACAGATTATAATCAACAATAAGTTTATCTTGTTTTATAAATTTTACTGCCCAGGATATTCTTAAACTATGGCAAAGGATTATATATTGACACTATATTTAAAACAGCACTTTCTCAGAAGTTCCACTACTTCTATCTTTGCTTTAAAAGAACTTAAGGACATAGGAACCTCTGGTACTATAAAAGGAGCCAATTTATTTATCTATCTTACTGTACCTGGAATAAAACCAAGGCCTCGTGTGTTAGGCACACACCATCACTTAGCTACATCTCCTGTCTCATTTTAGCTCTTTTGGTTTAACATTTTTTATATTTATCTGATTGCTCTAATTTATATCCTGCAATTAAATTGCAACAGACTTGAAATTCACCTTATTTTGTTTGACAATATAAGAATTTTAAGACTGTACAGCCGGGCAGTGGTGGCTCACGCCTTTAATCCCAGCACTCGGGAGGCAGAGGCAGGCGGATCTCTGTGAGTTCGAGACCAGCCTGGTCTACAAGAGCTAGTTCCAGGACAG
>NC_022031.1:52442469-52485475 GCF_000317375.1 Microtus ochrogaster
AGAGCTAGTTCCAGGACAGGCTCCAAAACCACCGAGAAACCCTGTCTCGGGAAAAAAAAAAAAAAAAAAAGACTGTACAGATGGCATTCTCCAATTGAATGCCCTTGGAAGGGAGGGGGCGAGGGATAGGGTCACTTTATATCTCTGGCTGGCCTGGAACTCTGAGATCCTCCTACCTCAGTCTCCTGACTGCTATAAATGAAGGCGTGCAACACCACACCTAGCTTGAATTCTTTGTACAGGAAACTTTTTCCTTCATATGATCTATTTCCCATGCCCTTCTAATTCTCCTTGCAATTTTTGCTACTATGTATAAGTCAGTCATATATCCACTAAAAGTAGAACTACAGTGATGTCGGAGTCCCCTCTGTATGCTGTGATTACCATAATGAATAAAGAAACTGCTCTGGACCTAGAGCAAGGCAGAACTTAGGTAGGCAGGAAAAACTAGGCAGAATGCTGGGAGAAAGAAGGGCAGAGTTAGAGTTAGAAGCCATGGAGCAGCCTCCAGAGTCAGACATGCCGAAAATTTGCCAGTAAGCCACCGCTGCATGGCAATACACAGATCAATAGAAATGGGTTAAATTAATATAATAAGAGTAAGCCAATAAGAGGCTGGAGCTAATGGGCCAAGCAGTGATTTAATTAATACAGTTTCTGTGTGATTATTTCGGGTCCAAGCTAGCTGGGCGGCAGGGAACCAACAAGCGACCTCCCTCCAACACTACAGTGTGTATGTGCTCTGCTTAGCTTTATAAGGCTTATCAAATTAGAAGCATTCATTGGCTTTTTCATACCCCCATGTACATTATACTGTTTTAAACTTACAGTGTTGTAAATGAGAAATGTAATATGTAAAATCAGATTCATGGCATACACTTCTTAATCACAAACCTGTTTATAGACACAAAATTACCAACTATATGATCAAATAAAAAGTCATAATCAAAGCCAGGTGGTAGTCACACCTTAAATCCCACTATTCAAGAGGGTAGAAGCAGGAGGATCACTGTGAGTTCAAGGCTAATCTGTCTATAGAGTGAGTTCCAGGACAGTCAGGACTAGTTCCCTTTCTTTATTCCTATTATAGGGGGAAAAAAATGCATTTCTTGAAATAAATGATACTCATACCCTTCACTGATAAATACTCTTCAGAACTCATGAATGGTAAAACATTGTTTTTTACATTTTTATTGTCTATGCTGCCTTCAAAGTGTCGAAGAAACAAAGACAGTAAAAACCAGGTCTGTTCACATAACAAGCTTATCAATAAGGAAAGCAGCAGATCATATACACCATCTAGCAACCTGATAAAAGCTAGTTTAATGTAATTAATCCATAGTTATTTGTGCCAAGAGAAATTGAGTGATTTAAAGCAAAATACTGAGTGCACAGTGAAACTAGAGAGAATTGTTTGTAAATAGAAAGATGCCTGACCATACAAGTTACTCCATGGTTGTTACACCTTAAGGCCTTTATTTTAAATTGTTCAAATTTTGGTGAGCTCCTAGAAAACAAAGAATTTCATTTAAAGAAACATTTCAAATTCAACCTGAAAGGATTCACCTGTAGCTTGAGGAAATCCAATGGTGGGGGCAAATCCAGCAGCCCCTGCATATGGAGAGGAAATTATACCTGGTGCACCTGGGAAGAAGACAGGCTATAATAAATAAAGACAGGCTAACTATGCTTACCAACACAATATGAAATGCCTATATAAAAATACATTATAAATGGAACTGAATCATTATGGAATCATAGTTGTTCAGTAGGTAATCCCTAAAGTATAAAAGCCTTGCTATCTAGAGAGGTTGAGCCCTTTCAACTGGGTTCAAGGATGAAGAACAGAGCTTATCTATTAAGTCTGGACTAGGCTAAGATTCTGGTGTTTATCTAGAGGCATTTTTTTTTTCCTGTATGAAAAGCCATTAAGTGTTTGTTAAACTGTAATGTATTGAAGTAGTACTGTGATGATGAGAAGAAATAATGAAGCTGGACATTATGGCACAGGCTTTTAATTCCATTACTGAAGCAGGAGGGTCATGAATCTAAGGTGTGATTTTGTTTAAACAAACAAACCTGAGATAAATTTTTGTCATTGAAATGTTTAAAGATGCAATATGAATTACAGAGATTCACATGCCGAGGGTCCTCCAGGTATATAATACAGCAAGTGGACTAAGGAAGCACCACAGAGACGTCACTAGGATGGTTCAGAGAAGACATCTCTGGAAGTTAAGGGAAAGTTTGAGCTAGACAGTATGTTACTGCGAAGTATGGTGCTGTGTATTTGGACAAGCAATGCCACTCTTTCCTTAGGGAGCCTGGCGACAGTCAATAAAACAGGAGTCGGTCCCCAGGGAAGAATCAAGTGTGAGATGACTGTGAGACACTCACCTGGGAACAGCATGGCAAACTCGGAATTATTATAAGCAACATACAGACTTGGAATTATGCTGACTTAGCTTTGAGTGCCTACAGACGAAAGCTCCGGTTAAAAGGGCATAAGACAATAGGACAGTCAGGCCTAAGGTGAAGGGAGGAAAGTATCCTATATCCTATAGAGAAAGACAACAGCTTTAGAATGGGAAAACAGTGATCCCTGGAACCTTATGAAATACACTGAAAATGTGAGAAGGCCTTTCAACAGGAGTTACACAAGAAATGAAGAGAAGGGAACAGTTTTCAGAGACTAAAAAGAAATGAGATTGCAAAAATCCAAGCAAAGAAGGAGCTGTTTCCATTTGTATTTCCAGATGGAATAATCCATAAGAAATCAGCCTAGGATTTTTTCATCTTATTAAGAGATCACACAAAATCCTAAGAAAAATGGTTGGAGACCATTAATAGTTACTTATAATAATTAAGAACAGGTAATCTGCATGCATCTGAAAAATGTCCCATGACAGAAACTAAGGTAATACAAATTAAGACAATACCTGCTTCAAAGCATCATGCACTATGGAAAGTTTTCCCAACTAAAGAAATACTAAGTAGCCTGGTGTGATCATTCCGCATTATATATCATGTACTTACTTACTACATTTTTTTAAAAAAAAAAATAGCATTAAGAGGAGGCAAGACGGTTAAGACAGTAAAGTGCTTGCTTTGTATTTGTTCTATCCACAGACAGATAGAAGCAGGTACTCAGCACTGGCCAGTCAGCTTAGCTTAACTGCTGAATTTCACACCAGTGAGAGATCCTGTCTTAAAAAGAAGGTAGATGAACTGGTTGATGGTGGTGCACATCTTTAATTCCAGCATGGAGGAGGCAGAAGCAGGAGGATCTCTGTGAGTTCAAGGTCAGTCTGGTCTACAGAGTGAATTCCAGGACAGGTATCAAAGTTACACAGCGAAACAGTCTTGAAAAACCAAAAACCAAACCAAAAAGAAACAAAAACAAACAAACAAACAAAAAACCCAAAACACAAAATAAAAAAGGAAGATGATGCCTCCAGAATGATCCCTAAGTTTGTTCTATGGCCTCCACAGGCAAGTACATATTTGCACATGCTAGTAATGTTGGGAGTATTATTTTAAGATGTGTTACTTTTGTTTATGTTGCACTTGTTTAACTCTGTGAAGCCGTGATCCTCTGCCTCTCTATAATACTTGTTAGTCTAATAAAGAGCTGAAAGGCCAATAGCAAGGCAGGAGAAAGTATAAATAGAAGAAATCTGGAAGAGAAGGAAGACAGAGAAGAGGAGGGCTCAGGGGACAGCTACACAGCAAGCCACAGAGTAAGAAACAAAGAAAGGTATACAGAAATAGAGAAAGATAACAGTCCAGAAGCAAAAGTTAGGTGGGATAATTTAAAGTTAGGAAAAGCTGGCAAGAAACAAATCAAGCTAAGACTGGGCATTCAATAAGCCTCTGTGCATAATTCAATTAGGAGCTGGGTGGCAGGCCACCCCAAAAAGCCAAAATAGTAAAAAGAGTAAAACAACTACAAGTAAGTACACACACACAAATACAAGAAGTGCCATTAAAAGTTTTCATTATTGAGTTGGAAAAATGGCTCAGTATATTAGTCTGACAATTTTCAAGATTTTAGAAAAAAATAGCAATATATTATTTTTGTAACTGCAAAATTTCAAAAGTTCTATTTGGTTTAGATACTGCAGTATAGGTATTAATTTCCTTATTTTGACAAATGGATTTTATTTATGTAAGAATACTGATTGCCAAGCATATTGGCTCAAACCAGTAATCCTGATTAGAAGGCTGAGGAAGACTGCTGTGAGCTCAAGGCGATCCTGGGCTACTCTGTCTCAAATACACAAAATACACACACACAAAGAATATCTTTGTTCTTAGTAAACATTCAGTGAATATTTAGATGTCAAGTCTATCATATTTGTAACTTACTCTCCAACAGTGTCAAGTGGGAGAGAAAGCTATAAATATACACAAATACAACTGGAAATGATAAAGTAAATGAGGAGTGATGCTAACAATTGAGAAATAGTTATTTGTGCTATTCCTACAGCTTATGTTATTTTAAAAACGAAGCCACTTAAATTAGTATAAACTTTTAGAATATAAGTAATAATCTTTTGTTTTTTGAAACAGGCCCTCTTCATGTAGCCAAGGGCACCCTTGAACTCACCATCCTTGTCTCAGCCCCTGGGCACTGGGTACATAAACCACCATACCAGCAGGTATAAGTAAATACCATTATTTAAAAGAAAAAAAAAAAGATTTTTTCAAGAGCACTTAATTCTGCTTAGAAATCTGCATATTTAAAATCAAGGTTACCATTAAGATAAATAATTTAAAGTAAATACGTAGCTTTTGGGTAATATTAATGTACTAATTTTAGAAAATAACATGGAACGCAATTTCATACTTCTGGGTGTTTTGTGAAGTAACAGAATTATTTCATATTAAGGTTTAATATATGGGCATATTCCTTTAGAACATATGCTTTTCTTTAGAAGTCCCAAGAGAACCCAAGAAGAAAAAGGCTGACATAAATAAGTGAAACTTGTAACTTCAGAAAATTTGCTTTGGGACTGAAAAAGCTACTCACCAAAAGCAGCAGCCATAGGAGGTTCAAGGGGTGGCTGACCATCACCAGTAGGAAGGTCTATGCGAGTAAAGTCTCTGCTTTTGTCATTATTATATTTCACATTAAGGCTGGTGAGTTTGGAGAAGTCAATACGCAGAGTGCAGCATGCATTATAGATATTCTGGCCATCCAAAGCCTAAAGTAGATGAGACAGGGACTGGTGTTTTGTCAAGACCACACGACTCACTGAGCAGTCTCTTCTTTGAGACAGCAGCAATCCAACATTAAGCAAAGTGCAAAAGACAAAATGCCAAAGACTTGGGAAGTTTACTTTTATTATCTGAAGTGGTCACACCAAATGAAAAAAGAAAATATAAAAGCTTGGAACTATTGCATAAAATTATAGAAACACTATCATGGCTACTTTGCCCACAGTAAATATTTAAAGGCGTTAATTTCATACTTCAATTTCATTTTAGTATAATTTATATGGGTGAATATAAGGTATTGATGAAACACCACTGTAAATAGTATGCTAATCATAATATATAAATATATGTAAATTATTTGCCATTTTTTGTACTTGATTTTTTGAATAAAACACAAAGGGACCAAAGATCAGTAATCCGTCCCTTTACTATAATAAAATTACCAGTGGGCTACTTGTGGCAAAGGTCTGCTTTCACAAATAGTCAAATTTATAAAAACAGACACAAACCCCAAAGAATATGGCAGCTGTTTAATGAACATGCAGCTGGAGGGTGCAGTAGATGAAAAGGCTGTATTTCCCAAACAACAACAAAGCAAAATTAAAGTTGACGAAGCTCTCCAAGAGCGCTGTATCTAATGATCACGTGTTTTATTTTGTCTCATTAAAACAAAACCAAAGATTCATGCACTTAAAAAATAACATAAATAAACAGCACCATATTTCTTAAGTTTTAATGTCTTTACTAATTCAGAGCTCAATAACAACGAGAGTTGAATATGGTTATAAAAGTAGTGAAATCAATCTCTGCCTGAATGGAGACAAGTAAATGAAACCACAAGGTCAAACATCTGCTTAGCAGTCAGATTGTATGAGGAGTGCTATGTTTAAGTACAGATTTTAAATGTGACGAACAGCAATGGGTCTCAGAGATCTGAGACATAAGACTAAAGCTGCTTCCAATGGGAAAGCAGTAAGTTTTAGCTTAGAAGGGAACAATACAGCTTACAATGATATGATCAAAAGGCAGATTTAATTAAACACAAGATAAACTGGAGCAAGTGAGATGCGAAGGCTCTTCAGATGTCTCCAAAGCAAATGACTAATAATAAAAAAGTATAATTACCATTTTGGCATAATGTGCATTCAGTGGGTCAGCATACTGAAGCAGGGCTTGAAACTGATTATTCTTTGTAAAGGTGATAATCTTCAAGACTGTGCCAAATTTAGAAAATATCTGAAAAAAAGGGTTTAAGACAATCTCTTGTTCTGTAGCTCAGTCAAGCTTCAAATTCATGATCCTCTTACCTCATCAATGAGTCATATTAATATATAAAATACAAATAATTTTCTCCATTAAAATTTCTGGGACAAAAATGTCTCAAAACAAGTATAAGATGTTAATATCTCAATACCTATGCATGATTCTGGCACACAACAGGTACTCAAATATTTAACTAAATTTTTGTTTTGATTTGTTTTTTCGAGACAGTTTCTCTGAAGCTTTGAAGCCTGTCCTGGAACTCACTCTATAGAACAGGCTGGCCTCAAGGTCACCTGTCTCTGGATTTCTGGAGTGTTGGGATTAAAGGCACGTGCCGCCACCACCCACAAACAATTTTATAGTATGTACAAATGGTACAATTCTAACAGGATATAATAGCAATTAGCTGATAGTTTGATACAATGATGCTCACCAGTGTATGAATTAAAACAAGAAATCAAATGAGTCAATGATTAATTTCACCCCTCTAAGTCACCAGCTACTGCTGGAGGCTTTTAGAGGCAGAAACAGGAGTTCAGAATCAGGCTTGTTCAAATTACAAGATACTTTAAGTACTGGCAAGTTAAAGAGCAATAAAAATTTCTGCCTTTATTAAGGCAATAAGCAGGCAAAGGAAACCATGTTTGGTTATATATTATAAGTATTAAAAGAAAAATAAGAGGAAGTGAGATTAAATAGAGTGCACATTAGAGCAAAATTCAAGCCAGCTCCAACTCCTCTAGCAGGGTGGTGGTTTGAGTAAGAACGGCCCCCTTGAATATTTGAATGCAGTCACCAGGGAGTGGTACTACCTGAAAGGATTAAAAGGACTGAGAGGTGGGACCTTGCTGAATGAAGTGTCACTGGGGGTGGGCTTTGAGGTTTTAAAAGTCCATGCCAAGCACAGGGTCTCTCTTTTTGCCTACAGATCAGAATGTAGCTCTTAGCTACTGGTCCAGCACTTGCTTGCATGCAGCCTGGTCCACACTGATGATCAGGGGCTAAACTTCTGATACTATAAGCAAGTCCCCAATTAAATGTCTAAATGTCTTCTTTTATAAGAGTTGCTATGGTCTTGGTGTCTCTTCACAGCAATAGACCAATGACTAAGTCAGGGTGAATGAGATACAGTGTTGAGGGAGCAGACTTAAAGTAATGAAGACTTTTTAAGGACAAAACATTTGAGATGACCAAATGATGGACATCCGCCAATGAACTCTGTAGAATAAGTATGACAAGCCCAAGAAACAGAAAGGGAAGTAAAGATAGGGCTAAGCGGGAGAACAGAAAACACAGAGATAGAGTTCCAGAAAAGCCAAGGTGTTAAAGAATAATGTTAGGTACTGTGAGTAAGTAAATGAAGAAACACTTGTATGTGGCACCTAAGAGCTTTGGTAAACACTTTCCATTGCACTGGGAAGAAGTAAACAAGGACTTCTGCAACTAAAGACTGAGTCTTACTCCAACTGATGGTTTTGAAAATTGAAAAGTCCTGCTCACATAGGAGTCCATAATCTTCTATATGAAAAAGAAAGTCTGTTACCACTTGGGGGAAATGGTAACTAAACTATAGGTCATGACCTCATGAAACTAAGGTACCTGATGGGGGTGGCAATGTTGAGTCACAGAATCAAAACTATCTTTTCTAAGATATATAAAAGCTATTACTATTACAGAAGCAAACACAAATACTCTGCTGATCGGTCATAGAGGTCATTATCTTCATGAAATAAATAGTAAAAGACCAGTTACAACTCAAGCCTCCAGTGTCTTGACTGTTAAAATGCTACTCTGTTCAATAAACAGAAAACAAATTTAATAGAATAATGAAACCAACTACTAAACCACTTGTTAGGGACAGACACCGGTAGCCACAAACACCACTGTTTAAATTCCCTAGGAAACGCTTCCCAGGTACACTTCATTTTAAAACTGGTACTCAATTATTGAAAGGAACACATTGGTACTACTAATTCCGTATTTATGATTTATATTCATAGCGAAGAACACATTGGGAAATGAGTAAAAGTCCTACCATAAATTGAAATGCTGATGATGGAAATTTTTAAAAGAGTATCTAAGGGCCCAGCTTATTTATAATGTTTGAGTTTAGATAAGATGTATTTCAGTGTTTGAATATATACACACCCACTTCACAATTCTTCAGTCATATAGATTCAAAGGCACGTGTGGTAGTTTGGATGAGCATGCCCCCAAAGTCTCAGATATTTGGGTACTTGGTTCTCAGAAATTGGTATCAGGGAGTGGGCTGCTATGGTGACAGACCTGATCATACTGGCTTTTTTTTTTTGCTTTTGTGAAAGACTTTGGGGTTCTGATTTAGAAAAGAAACTGTACACTGTTAAGTAGAGGTTAATGGGCCATTTTAGTAGATAGCTGTGCAAGCCTGGCTTACTGATAATATTGTTCCCCTCAGACCATTTTTGTGATATTTTTGGCTGAGACTGTTGATGTGGGAGTGTCATATATCAATCTGTTGATTTCACTGGTTAAGTAATAAACTGCTTGGGCTCATAGCTTAGAACATAGGTGGGTGGAGTAAACAGACAGAATGCTGGGAGGAAGAGGAAGTGAGCTCAGACTCGACAGCTCTGCGCTCTGGAGCAGAGACGCCATGCTCCTGGTTCCTGGGCGGATGCAGGGATAGCTCTGTTCTCTGAGGCACACGCGATGAAGCTCAGACCCAGGATGGACGTAGGCTAGAATTTCCCTGGTAAGCCACCTCGTGGGCGACACTAGCAATGGGCTAGTACAGGTGAGAGAGTTAGCCGAGAAGAGGCTAGATAGAAACGGGTCAAGCAGTGTTTAAAAGAATATAGTGTCCGTGTAATTATTTTGGGTAAAGCTAGCCGGGTGGCGGGAAGCAGCCCGCTGCTCATATTACTACAAACTGTGACTACTTTCTGCCCTTGTCCTAGAAATTTACCTGCAGCTAAATTTAAAACTAACAGACTAAACTGGTGATGTGGCTTACATGCCTTTAATCCCAGCACTCAGGAAACAGAGGCAGGTGGATCTCTGAGTTTATGGCCAGCCTAGTCTATAGAGCTAGTTCTAGGATAGCCAAGGCCACATAAAGAAATCCTGTCTTAACAATCCCCCAAAATAATAGACTTAATTTCTTTAAGGGAGGAAATTCCAAAGCAGTCTAGTATTGCCAACTATGTGGTTATTAGTAATCACACATATGGAGATCTACAATAAGAGCAAGCCAAACAAGAAGTATAAAATGTACAGTTTGAAGAAAAAAAGAGCCTCAGGAGCAAGGCTTATGCTGAGAGATAAGATTAAAGGAGAAAGAGAAGAAAGGAAAACAAAAGAAAGAAGTTGTTTGCAAATGTAGTTCAAGGGGGCCTAGCTTCAGCATAAAGTGAGCAGCTAAACACAGCAGTGTCATCCATGTGGTTCTGGCTTTAGAGGCATGAATAAAGATTGTGGGATCTTCTTATGGAGTTTAGGAGAAACCACGGAGGCCAGGAAATGTGTGGCAGGCAGGACAGGCCCCGCACGAAGGCCCTGAGAGGGCAACAGTTGTGAACGGCACTGGAGATAGCAAGAGGTTAGACATGCTGGAGCTGTAAGATATCTGCCAATGAAAGCTGCACATGGGGAATGAAACCAGACCAAGCAAGAGACGCACAGTTGGAGGGATGGAGTCATCTAAGTTCTCTGACACTGGACATGGAGCTATAGGATTTGGAATTAGTCCTCCTGGGTTTCAGTCTTACTCTGGTTTATTTTTTCCTCCCTATGCCTCCATTACTCCCTTAGGGAGTTATTCTGTGTCAATACATAATTTGTTTTCTGGTTTTATAGGGGATTAAAATTAGAGATTTAAGTCTTAAGAGACTCTGAACTTTGGACTTTTGAACACCATGCTTTAAGGTGGAAAGGCTCCACCCCAACAAGGCAGTTGCAACACTTTGCCTGGCCTAAGAGGTTCTGTTTAACTGCAAAAGATTCCACAATCCTTTTACTCAGGGGCCCTTCATAATGCTAAAGCCAGAACCCTGTGGATAACACTGTCCTAGTCAGCTGCTTCCTCGGGATAGAGCCTGACCCACTTGAACCACATGAGACTGAAAGATTATGGGATCTTTTGAAATTGGATAAAATGCATTTTACATTATAAGCCACAAGCCTATAGTGGCCAGAGAGGACTGTGTTGGTCTGAAAGACAATGGCTCCTATAGGTCCTACAGGTTTATGTTTGAGTATCTGGCCCCGTGTTGGTGGAACTGTTTGGGAATGATAAGTAGGATGGCTTTATTGGGAAAAGTATATTCAGTTTTACTCACTAAAAAATTATGTAAGTAGGTGACCTTCCATTTGTAAATTTTAAATATCACTAATCCTATTTAGTGGATTATCTTTGATAAGACAGCTTACATCTATCAGTAAATTATCTACAAAGATTACACTGGATATAAGTGATTACCTAACAATGCATATCATATATCTGTGTATGTACTAAAGCTTAACTTCCCTTCAAAATTTACACACACACACACACACACACACACACACACACACACACTTGGGGGTGGACAGGGTTTCTCTGTGTAGCTCTGGCTATCTTCAACTTACTCTGTAGGCCATGCTGGCCTCAAACTCACAGAGATACACCTGTCTCTGCCTCCTGAGTGCTGAGATTAAAGGTGTGCACCACTATTGCACTGACAAATATTTTTATTTATGAGTGTGTATGTGCACCATGATAATAATAGACTAAGAAGCCTCTGAAACTATAAACAAGCACCAAATCCAACGTTTTCTTTTATCAAGAGTTGCCTTGGTCATGATGTCTCTTCAGAGTAATCACTCTGAAGAATAATTCCATTTTGTTGGTTTTGATGTGGGATTTTGTTACTAACAAGCCATTACATCTGGTTAAAATTAGAATTTCCCACCCACTGTTTTCCCTCCAGTGTTTGGTATCATTATCATAATTATTGGTACAAGGAACTGAACATTAAGACCGCATGCATGAAAGTTCTTCATGCCACATGGGCTCTACAATTCAGCTACATCCCAAACCTTGCCACTTTGATGCATCTTTGTAAATCACAAATTCCAAACTAGGCCGGGTGTATTAACATACCGTTCAACACCAGCACTCAAGAAGCAGAGACAGCAAATATCTCTGTGAGTTTGAGACCAGACTGGTCAATAGTGATTTCCAGGATAGGGTTATAAAGGTCAATTCCCATCTCAAAATAAATAAAGGAAGAAACTTAGAAGGGGGGGGGGGCTGTCAAAAATACCTGACACAATTTCTTCTATGCAACAGGGTGGTAAGTCTTTTATTATTTAAGCAGACAATGAAAAGAAAATATCAACCAAATTGGTAAGGAACAGATTTAGGGTGGGGGAGGGGGAGAAGGAGGTTACTGTATGTAGTGTTGCTGTGCTGTAGCTCACTGTGTAGGCCAGGCTGGCCTTGAACTCAAGAGAGCTGCCTGCCTCTGTCTCCCAAGTGCTGGAATTAAAGTTCTGTGTTATCACACCCAACTTAAAAAACAGATATTAACTAAATTTAGGGAATCATAGTCGATTCTTCTTTCAGAAGAGCTTCTTCCTTACCTGATGAAGAACTTCCAAAGTGACAGGGTAAAATAGGTTTTCAATAATTATCCGGAGCACAGGACTCTGCCCAGGTAGCACTGTGCCTTCACTGGAAAGAGCTCCAGGAAGGGACAGGTTTCCTGACTGTACAGCACTGACAGCCTGCAGTGCAGCTTGGGCTCTCTAGAAAACAAGCCAAAACAAGAAAAAAGAAAAATTACCACTTTTGATCACAGAAGCAGTGAATGGATCCTGAAGCAGAGATGACATAAAACAAACTCATTTCCATATACTTTATCTGGATGCACATATCCCAACTTATAGAATTTAAGTTTTCAATTTGCTTGATCGGTCTTTCTTTTTTTAAAGATGGGGCTCAGGAGATGGCTTGACCAATCAAGTGCTTGTTATATGAGCATAAGGACCTGAGTTTAACCCTGAAAACTCACATGAAAAAGCCAGGAACAGTGGTGCATGCTTTTAGTCCCAGCATTATTGCTTAACAATTCAGTTCTAAACCCTTTGGATGGCTTAAAACAAGTGTAAATATGACTGGTCTGTGAGTGGGGAAAGCAGGCCTGCCACAGAATATCATCAACAAGCAGAGGAGCAAATCCATAGCCAGGGCTGCCTTGCAAAGGGAAATCAGGACCTAAAAAACAAGGAGGGAGGGAGGGAGGGAGGGAGGGAAGGGGTATGGGGGTGTGTGTAAGTACCTTCAATGTTAATGTCAGCTATCACCTGAAGAGCATGCTGGAGCTCAAGGAGTTAGAAGGGTGCCCACAATGATAAAGGAAGCCAGTGCAATGAAGATGACCTGAGCAGGGTGAAGAGGTCCGTGGGGAGGGCAAGAGGCTAGAATGTTATCAGGCTAACCCATCACTCAGTTAGCCTGGCATGGAGTGTTAGCGTACAAACAAGCTTCTAATACATTTCCACTGAAATGAAATAAGGAATTCTAAAAAGCGGCTGGTTGAGAGCTGTGGCAGGAACTGCAGAAGGCAGGTGTGAAATAATTTTGATTTTGTAGTATTTTTGTTAACTTTCCAGAATGTAGAAATCAATAAAATTATAAAGGTGGTATGTCAAAAGGATACAGAAGACAACTTGAAAGGATTCCCACTGGCCCAATCCAAGAAATTTGAGCATCAAAGGTCACCCATAAAATAAACAGAAATGCTTTTAAATCCATAATGCTAACAACTGACAGTTAGTAAAGAACAACATTTATGATATCTCCAAATGCCTGTGAATGAGATATTATTTCTTCCCTCTAAGTTGGGCCCTCCATATCTGCAGGCACGACAACTAAACAAAGGAAAAAACTTCCATCTATACACACACTCCCTAATAAAATAACAACTTTGGGGTTTCTGTTGGAATCAAGTCTTGTTATTATGTAGCTAAGGCTGGTCGGGAACTTGTCATCCTCCTTCCGGAGTGCTGGGTATTACAAGGGTGTATCACCACACCTGGCAGAGTATTACAACTAATTACACAGTATTCACGCTGCACTGGGTATTTTAAGTAATCTAAGAGGCGATGTAAAGTATACACAGCAATGTGTGCTTATGGTATATACAGCTATTACACCATTTTATGTAAGAGGCTTTAGCATCCTTGGACTTCAGAGTGAGAGTCCAATAACAGCTAAGCAACCTACCACCCTTCTCAAGGAATAAAAGGAGAAGTATAGGAACGCCATAGTACAGAAGTCTAGCAAACATGACTGTGTCACTTCTAGATGTATTTGGCAAAGATACATATCCTGAATTGAACCAAAAGGAAATATAAGACCAACAAAAGTTGAGGGACATTTTAGGAAATAAACTGCCTTTCATTTTCAACCATGTTAAGGACATCAGATTAAAATAAAAGAATCTATCTAAAATGACTAGAAAGACATAAGCAAACGGAATGCATACATGAACCTAACTATACCAAGTATTATTTAGGACAATGAGCAAAACACAAATGGGATCTACAGATGGCAGGAGTAATGTACCAATATTTAGTTTTTCTTTTTGGAGTCCAAAAATAGGTACTGAACTCAAGGCCTCATGCACACCAGGCACCTGAGCCTTTTTGGGGGTACTTTTTCACTTCAAGATAAAGTCACACTAAGTTACTTGAGCTGGCATTAAAATATATGTGGGGTCTCAAAAAACCTTGAACTCATGATCCTCCTGAGTAAATGCGATTACAGGTCTGTGTCACCAACCCAAACCGGTGTTCACTACCTTATTCTAGTTGGTAGAAGAAACACCCACACCCCCATTTGTAGAAAGTATACACAAACCACCAGTCAACAATGAAGGACCAGGTGGGTATACACTCACAAAAAAGGCCTGAGAAATATATTTTTTCCATTTGTAACTCCCTCAAAACTTACACTAGTTAAAGATGAAGTGAAAGGATAGTAAGTACCACCTGCTTGATCGTATAACATTAACTGATTAACCAGAAGGGCTGAACTTCTGGTATTGGAAAAAAATTGGTATACTCTTCCTTAAGGAAGATTATTTCTTTAGTTCTCAGCATTCCTTAGTGCGTGGTTCTTGGTGCGTGGAGGCCTTATGCACCTCACCCCCAATGGAGACAGGGTTTTATTATACAGCCATAGTGCTGTGTGATATTAAGCTCTTTGGACTCTTTTTCAGGGCCTGCCACCCAGCTCCCACATGAATCACACATGGGAGGCTTATTCTTA
The DNA here is from genome assembly GCF_000317375.1 of Microtus ochrogaster. Taxonomy (NCBI): domain Eukaryota; kingdom Metazoa; phylum Chordata; class Mammalia; order Rodentia; family Cricetidae; genus Microtus; species Microtus ochrogaster. Next base: position 52,457,249 of record NC_022031.1, read on the forward strand.
TAAATGCCTGGCATTAGCTTGGCTTGTTGCTCGCCAGCTTTTCTTAAATTTCCCCAACTACCTTCTGCCTCTGGGCTTTTCATCTTCTTTATGTCTTACTTTCCTTCTTACTCCGTGGCTGGCAGGGTGACCAGGTGGCTGGTGCCTGATGTCCTCCTTTCCTTGTTCTCTTTTTGCCCCTTACTGCTTGCTCCTTCTCCTTGTTTCTCCTATTTATCCTCTCTGCCTTCAGGCCCACCTATCCTTGTTCTTGCCTCATTATTGGCCATTCAGTTCTTTTTTTAGGACCATCAGGTGTTTTAGACAGGCAAAGACTCACAGCTTCGCAGAGTTAAAAAATAATGCAGCCTAAACAAAAGTCACACACCTTAAAATAATATTTCCCAACACACAGCTAGCCTCAAACTCAGTCTAGTGCTGAAATTACAAGTTCCTTCATACTAGCCATATTTACTTAAGAATGTTAATAATTTGAAAATTTTGGGTGCATCAAAATAAAAAATTTACAAATTAAATATGGTTTTCATTTTCATACACTATATTCAATTTCAAACTATTAGTCACAGAATTGCTAATTTAAATAATTGATGATAGTTTTAATTTTTTGCTTATAATTTTTCTAATGTGAAATGCTTGAGTATTTAGCTTTTTGTTACAATGAACTTTGTTAAAATTAAAAGGACCTTTCTCAAACTTGGGAGCCTTTTACTTACTTTCTGTATTCTTAACTCAACAACCCCCACCACCACCACCACCACCACCACCACCACCACCTTGGTTTTTTGAGACAAGGTTTCTCCATGTAGCTTTGGAGTCTGTCCTGGGACTCTGTGGAAAAGGTTAGCCTCGAACGCACAGAGATCTGCCTGTCTCTGGGATTAAAGACGTGCACCACCACCACCTGGCAGCAAATCCCATTTTTTCACACTTGTATTTGTTCTTTTTCTTTTATATTTTGATTTTTTTTCAGAACAGGGTCTGGAACTCATTATGTAGAACAGGTGTTCTTGAACTCAGAGATCTGCCTGTCTTTACCTCCCATGAGCTAGAATTAAAGGCATGCACCACTGTGCCTGCCTATGAATATGCTCTTTGTCTATTTTAAACACTTAATTCCTTCCTTACAAGTTAGAGAAAACCTCTTTTTAATATTCAGAACGCTTCATAAATCTGTATGTGTGCAGAGGCCATACAAATCTCTGCATAAATTCCAACATTAGTACACATGCTGAAGTGACCACAATCCTTTTAAAAATGCTAGTCTACAAACATTTTAATAATGGTTTTTTATATAATGCAATTTTTTTTACATATCAGATAATACAAAAAACGCCCCATGTTTAGTTTCCAAAGCAACATCACCGCTAACAACAATATGTGAATTAGCCAAACATTTTGTTTCCATTATTACTTCTCAAAACTATTCTCTTATAGCTAATAGCGTGGGGTCCTAGACACCCCCCCCCAGTCTTGCTTTAAACATGACAATCTACCTCATTTACTACACTGTGAGCGTCTCAGTAAGATTTTATTAGAAAATGAGGATGGTGGTGCTTTTACAGTTTTGAAAACTAACTCAGATTCCATTTGGATCCATGCGTTTGAATTTGAAGTGATGTGTATGGAGTGGAGAGTAACAGGAAAATATTGTATGAACTGCACTCTACACACACACTCTACAAGAGAGACATGGAAGCTATTAATCAGCTATCCTACAGCCAACAGACTCTTATGATAAAGTCAGATTTTACCCTGTTCAATAAAACAGCTATCAGCCACAGTAACTGGGGAGCAGAATTTTATAAGTAGCTAAATATAGGTCATTATTTCTGCACTGAGTGTTACAGTTCTGGAGTACCTGGGTAAAGACATTATCATAGTGGGCATTTCTCTCATGTAAAAATGATTAAATATCAAAAGCATGTGCAACTAAAAACAAATTTGACCTCACTTAATTCTTTACTTATGATGTCAACAATCATTCTATTAATTTTAATTCTACGTGAGTGGTCGCTGCTGGTAGTTTTGCTGCTATTGTTCTTCTTCACTTTTTCTCTTTGACAGAAAAATAAGAGACTCAATGGTGCATACTGCCTTAGTCACTATAGAACATTCAATACATTTGCACTGATGCTCACAGAGCACTGATTCAAGCTTTCTAAATAACTAGCAAGAAAGTGAAGACAGGCTTTTAAAGTGGGGTATGGTGGTACACACCTATAATCCTAGCACTAAGGAGACAGGCTGAAGTATCAAAAGCTCAAGAGATGGGGGAAGAAGGAGCAGAAGCAAAGGAAGGAATGAAAAGATGGAGGAAAGAAAGGGGGAAGGAAGGAAAGAAAAATACTTCTGAACATAAAAACGCGAAGGGGATGACAGTGAAAAATATGATATATATATATTGGTTTTTTTGAGACAGAGTTTCTCTGTGGTTTTGGAGTATGTCCTGGAACTAGCTCTGTAGACCAGGCTGGTCTCGAACTCACAGAGATCCGCCTGCCTCTGCCTCCTGAGTGCTGGGATTAAAGGCGTGCGCCACCACCGCCCAGCTCTGATATATATTTATTTAATATTTATTTATTATGTATGCAATATTCTGTCTGTATGTCTGCAGGCCAGAACCTCATTACAGATGGTTGTGAGCCACCATGTGGTTGCCGGAAATTGAACTCAGGACCTTTGGAAGAGCAGGCAATACTCTTAACCACTGAGCCAACTCTCCAGCCCGATATATTTTTATAATCATAAGATTTTGAGCTTTTTGTTTTGTACCACGATATGGTTTCATGGTGTAACCAAGGTCAATTTTGAATTAAATCTTGCTACCTCAGTTTCTCCAGTGCTGGTTATAAATATGCATATAAATACAGACATACATAAAAATTACGTAACCACACCAAGTTCTTAGTAGCAATTTTTAACTAAACAAAAACATTTAAGCAAGACAAAAAATGTTTGAAGATAAAAGCACTTCTGATGTTTAAAATTATAAGGCAATAAAATTACTACTCTAGGATAAGATTTTTAGACATTTGAGCCAACAATTCTAGAATGATTATACTATTAATATGGAAAATAGAAGCAGTATAATCAAACAAGCACAAGTACTGTTTTAAGTTTCAGTGGGGAGATTTATTTTTTATAAAGCTTAAGCGTGCCCAAGGGAACAGGGTGGCACACACTTGTAATCCCAGCACTTAGAGGCTGATAAAGGAGGACAGGAGTAGAAGGACAGCCTGACTTGGGCATCATAGTGAGTCCCTATCTTAATAAAACAAAAGTATCTGTGATGTGAAGAATACATTTCCAAAGTCAAAAACATGGACCAGCATGGAGTGAATACTTTTAATTTTAATAATTAATAATTTTAATAATTGTTCTCTCAAATAATTTAATAATTATTAATAATTTAATAATTATTTGAGAGAACATTTTAAAGGTAAAATCCTTACAAAATCATTTCTACAGATTCATAAACTATTTAATAAGGTCAAGAAAACCTCCAAAGGAGGTTTCAAATTTTGTACTTCACAACACAATTACATTTAATAATTATAATTCTTCTGCAAATCAAGGAGGTGGAACTACTTTATACTTTACATCAATGGTTCTCAACCTTTGAAATGCTTTAATGCAATTCTTCATGTTGTGAACCCCCACCATAAAATTATTTGCTACTTTATAACTGTAATTTTGTTCCTGTTATGAATCGTAATATCTGTTTTCCGATGGTCTTAGGAAACCTCTATGAAAAGGTAGTCCGACCCATCAGAGGGTTGTGACCCACATGTTGAGAAACTTTAACTTCATAAGGACTTGAACAATTGTCTACTGCTGAGAGTTGCATGCATGCTTTAGGGGTATATCTTGATACTCAAAGAACAAAAAAAGGAAGAAATGTGAATCTATCCACTTCCTAGTTTTCAGAATAAAAACAAACAAAAAACTCAACATTTTTAAATACATGGAACAGGTACTTTCCATTTTGATTTAATGTTTGGTTAGCATTCATATTGAACATTGTACAAAAGTGAAAGTAAAAAGTGTTGGGAAGAAAGGAAGGCTATCTAAGAATAAACTAGGCCATTCGGGTGCCTGTGGGGTTGCCAAGCAACTGGGATTTCTCACTGTTTCCCTTTGGCATAATCCAATCTTTAAGTTTGTATTAAATTATCTTTTCTTCTAACAATTTATACTAACATACTAGGAATCAGACTACTGCAAAAACTGTATGACGTGCATGAAGAAAATGTTTAAATTCTACTCAAAGACTTTAAAAGAAAACAAAGCAGAATTTTTAACAATGAAAGATCAGAAGAATATGTTAATCATTTCCAAACTTGCAAAACAACCCAATTTAAATTTTTTTTAAAAAAAAAACCAAGAGTTAACAAAATAATTATAAGGCATATAATAAGTTAATTTCTAAAGAGACAGTATATTGCTCCTGAATAGATTAAGCTATATAGTACACACTAAGGCAGGAATGGAATTGAAAAGTCAGGTCCAAACTAGATTTGGAGTACATGCTTAGTGAGCAACATTCATGAACAAAGAATGTAACAAGTGTAAATAAATGCATATTGTGAGCATGCAGGAAAAACTAAGGCAAGTTTCACAGCAGTAGATTAATAAATGGGTTATTAAGTAAGTTAATTCAGAAGAAACTTATCTTGCCATAAGGAAGAATAAAGCCCCATTTTTATTCTTCAAAAAACAAAAAAAACAACAGGAGAGCCAAGACTTGAATAATAAACCAGAAGCTTTTGGAAGAGGGTTGAGAGATGGTTGAGCTATTTATTGAAAGCACTTGTCGCTCTTGCAAAAGACCTGGGTTGAATTTGTAGTGCCCACATGATGATGGCTCACAACTATCCATAACTTAAGCTCCAAGCAACCGGATATTTTCTTCTTCTAATCTCCATGGGCACCAGACACACATGTGGTGTACATTCATAAACATAAAATTAAGTATATACATTTTAAAAAATATAAGAAATTTTGTTTTGTTTAAACCCTGGTACACTATATTAGAGCATGGTATGTGTTGGGAGCTGTAGATCCCTGGCCCCCGACTTTCTTTGCCAGCCTCAGACCCTTTGTCTGCTGGAGTGAACTGAGCAAAACACCTGTGCCTGCAGCTGCTAGATCCCAAGAGGATGTACCCTAATTGGTTATTCAAAACCAGACGGTCAGCTCTGAAATCATATGCACAGAAGGAACATTAAACAGACTAGGTAAGTTTTAGTTTGACTGTGTGCATCCCAGGAGGTGGCAGTACTTGCTTTACTCCCAGTGCTTGAGAGGCAGAGGCAGAAGCAGGTGATCTCTGACTTCGAGTCCAGTATGGTTTACAGAGTTAGTTCCACAATAGACAGAGCACACAGAGAAATCCTGTCTTGAATGGGGCAAAGGGAGGAAGTGTGCGGAGTGTGGGGTATACGTGATGGACACAACACACTAATATATGTATAACAATAATAATTTAAAAAAAAGCAGTTGCGAATTTGAGAAGGAATGGGGAAATGGGAAGGATTGAAGGAAGGAGAAGGAAAGAGAAAGTGATGTAATTATATTTAAATTAAAAAATATATTTAAAAGTTAAAATATACTTTATTAAAATGTACTTGTTTTGTAGACAAGTTTTTCATGTTAAAATAAATTTCTATTTAACTACTTAAAATGAATCTGGAAAGACACAAAAGACTCACCATGAACTGAATCAAAAGAAAAAACAGAAATAAAAACATTATGTTGTTATATAATATTCCACATTCACTTAAGGAATCAAAACTCATTGAAAGAAAATTTCTGACCAAATTCTTTACATCTTAAACTGTCTCCTTAACATCACAACAGGAGTATCACCCCTAGCTAGATCCTGGTAGAGTGCTTGACAAACACACAAGACCCTGGAAGGCCAATTCCAAGCTTTTACTTTCTGTCAAAACAAAGGCTAAATTTGTTTTAGCATTCCTTTGACATCTGTCATTTTAGGAGATACAGAACTTTATCTATTTTTAATTGTGAAAACAGATTTGAGGGGAGAAAACGTTACTGCTTGCTCTTCTGTATCTTCCTGTGTAGTCCAGTTTCCCACTGCTAGGATTACAAGAATGTGACGCCATGTATGGCCCAGTAAATGTCATTTATAATGACATAACTTCCTATGTTTCCAAATGAAACGGTTTTTATTATTAAGCTTGTAATAACAAATTATATATTCAATAATAATAAAGTACACTAAAATAAAGAAAAATATATGGTGGTTCTTCTCTAACGTATAATATTTTAATTTATTATGCCACGTTTGTATAGTTATTCTTACAGATGCCTATAATACTTACAGCCTGATTAGGCAGATTGTCAGTCTTAAGTTCTCGGTGATTGGAATACTGGATATAAACAGGCTGACTTCGTAGATGAGGAGTAACAGGAGTGTAATAATTTACCATAGTAACAGCAGCTTCTTCAGAAGCCATTTCTAAAAAGGCCTGCAATAAACATAAAAGATGGTTAAGAATTATTGTATACTGGTTTAAACTCCTGCTTTCTCAGCATGCATTGAAGATAGAATAGTCTTGGAAAATTGGCTCCAATAAAAGTTTTCAAGCCAGGTGGTGGCCACGTACACCTTTAGTCCAGCACTCAAGCAGGCATTCAAGGCCAGCCTGGTTTATAAAGTGAGTTCCAGGACAGCTAGATTGGGGGGGAAGGGGGTGTCCAAAATTACCAGTTGATTATTGTTTGGTTTTTGGTTTTCTCATTTCTATTTCTCTAAATGCCTAAAAATAGTTATAAAGTTAAAAATAAATGTTTATGTTACGATTACAAATAAATACTTTCACGAGTTATGATTTACTGGTTTTTGTTGTATTGATGCTAAAATTGGGGAATAAATTACTAGAGTACAGAGAGGAGATAATAGAATTTCATTCAGTAGGGGCTAAAAAGGAGTTAAAAGCAAAGATCCGAGTGTGAGTTATAGTGATATTTTCATTGTAAGCTAACAAATAAAGCTTACCTGAAGATCAGAGTGCAGAGCTAAGCCACTAGTTAGCCACAGAGGCTAGGCAGTGGTGGTTCACACCTTTAATCCCAGCCCCACAGAGGTAAGGAAGGGATATGGCTGGGTAGAGAGAGCAGTATAAAGTGGGAGGAGACAAGAGCTCAGATGCAGTCTGAGGATTCGGTAGAAGGAAGAACTCTTTAGTGGTTGGCTGATCTGTTTCTTCAGCTTTCACCCCCTAGTATCTGACTCCAGGTTTTTATTATTAAGGACAACTAGAATTTGCGTTACAGCGAGTGCAGTGGTGCACACCTTTAATCCCAGCACTGGGAGCAGAAGAAGTGCGAGAATCTCTGAGTTCCAGGACAGCCTGGTCCAGAGCATAGTGAGAAAAATCGGAAAGTCTGTTAGAGGGCGGAAAAGGGAAACGGTGGAAAAGTACTATCCTGCCTAAATTCTTAAAACAGGATCTGGGTATATGAATTTGCTCTTCTTCATTTTTATAAATTAGCCATCTACAAATGAAATGGAACATTCTTTTTCAGTTGGAGGCCCTACAATCAAACCCTGCTAACAAGGAGCCAATGTATCTGATCTGATAGCAGGGCATGAGAAATGTCAGAGCCTGAGTAAAACCTGACTGAAATCTCCACCTGCCTACAGCAACTTGGTTAAGGACACCTCTGTGCTTCAGTTTTCTCTACTAAAATATGCAGCTATCTAAGCAAGCTATAACTCTTATAATTCAAACATGAAATGACTGTAGTTAGAGTACTAGTTAGGTGGTCTGTCTGAGACTCTGTAGGAAAGAGCTATTAAACATCAGCGTATGAAGGTATTCACTTAAAATAGTAGCATACATACTCAATTTTCTTCAAATTTTTTAATTTTATGTTTGTTTTGTGTGTTTCAATTTTTTACATGTACAGGGTGTTTTGTCTATGTATGTTTATGTACCATATTGCATATATTGCCCAGATGCCAGAAAAAGGAGTTGGATCCGCTAGGACTGAAGGGACAGGTAGTTGTGAGCTACCATATGGGTGATCTTCTAGAAAAGCAGCCAGTGCTCTTAACCACTGAACCACCTCTACAGCCCTCACATTGAGTTTTTCTCACTTTTCAATTATGCTTCTAACCAACACTCATTCTGTACACTTTTAAGCAAAAGCTACGTATAAATCTATATAGTCTGTTATATATATGTTTACACACTATGCACATGAACACTGTGTTTATACATTTGTATATTATGTACACAAATGTACACACGCGCACACACACCCCTACCTGCACATAGTACTTTGAACCACTACCAGCAAAGAATAGGTCGGGGTAATACCACATTTTTAAAAACAAAATCTCTCTACTTGTGAACATTTTTCATTATACATGTGAGATAAGGTTTCCCAATTTAAGATTTCTGATAAGAATTTCTTTAAAACTTAAAATTCCAGGCCAGAATGAGGTATCAAGTATACAACAGTAGTTAGCAAACAGCATTAAAGTACTAAAAACTTGCTACATTCAATATCCATTTATCCATCTTTGCTCCTGTGAAGAAATCTTTCTGAACATATACCTACTACCTTATCCAGAACCCTATTATCATCCATGCCTTAGCATAAACTCACATTATTTTAGCAAATGCTTCTAGGGCTTAGAAATAAGTGTTGATTTGTAAAAATATAGATGTAAACACTTATAGCACATATGTAAACATAATCACATTTCACATAAGACCTGGAGATACTAGAAAATAAAATAGCTTCAAATCCTCCTAAGACTATTTAAGAAAAGCAAAGGATCAATTACTGGAGTAAAGAAACCTAGGAACTTCCTACATTAAGTCAATACTGATTCACTCACTCAAGTGACACTGGTACCTATAATCATTGTACTAATACAAGATGAGAGAAATAGCGCAAGAAAGCAGAGATGGAAGAAGCTTCTTGACATTTAGATCTTATCCTATACATTAACTCTAGCTATGTAGACTGCTGTAATTTCTGTGATAGGATTAAAATGGCAATAAAACTTTCTTGGTTTTGTAGCTGTTTGAGGAGAGCAGGGTCTCTCTACATAAACCTGTCTATTCTTGAACTCACTATGTAGACCAGGCAATCCTTGAACTCAGCAATTCCCTGCCTTGGTCTCCTGAGTGCTGCGATCAAAGGCATGTGTCAACACACAAACTTTTAATGAATCAAGGTTTGTCTCCTTTTATAATGGCTGATGAAAAAGACAGAATATAAATATACCAACCATACTGAGCACTCAGAACTACCTATAAGAGTATCTCAAATTTATCCAAAACTAACCTGATCAAAATCAACATAAACTTTTTCTTATATAATCCTTTCTCGTTATAAAATAGCATTAGGAAATAGTTTTAGTTTAAGTATACATCATTTAAAATTCATCTATAATAGGCACTGGTAATATGATTTATTAAAACATTAGAAATGTTGAGTAAAGCTGGGCGGTGGTGGTACACGCCTTTAATCCCAGCACTCGGGAGGCAGAGGCAGGTGGATCTCTGGGAGTTCGAGGGCAGCCTGGTCTACAAGAGCTAGTTCTAGGACAGGAACCAAAAGCTACGGAGAAACTCTGTCTCGGAAAAAAAAAAAAAAAAGGAAGAAATGCTGAGTAAGTCAGACACGGTGGTGAAGGTCTTTAATTCTAGAATTCAGGAGGCAAAGATAGGCAGGTGGATCTCTGAGTTCAAGGCCCAGTCTGGTTAAGAACACTGGCTGCAGCTAGGCAGAGTGGCGGACGACATTAATCCCAGCACTTGAGAGGCACATGGAGGTACGTGGACCTCCATGAACTTCAGGCCAGCCTCGTCTACATAGTTGATGGGATGATCTTCTCTATGCATTGCTTTTATTGGTTAATGAATAAAACTGCTTTGGTCTATGGCAGTACAGAATATAGCCAGACTGCAAGGGCTAGAGAGAGAGAGCAAGCGGAGCCAAGGAGAGGTCATGTAGCTGCTGAAGAAGACAGATGCCCAGATAGGTCACAGACAGCCTCGTGGTTATACACAAATTAATAGAAATAGCTTAATTTAAGATGCAAGAGTTAGTTAATAAGAAGCCTGAGCTATTACGCCAAACAGTGTTATATATATTAATATTTAGTATATTAATATTAATATATTATATTAATAGGTATGTATATTAATATAGTTTTGTTTGATTATTCAGGTCTAGGCAGCCGAGAAATGAATGAACAGTGTTCATTACACATAGCGAGTTCCAGAATAGCCAGTTACAAAACAGAGAAACCCTGTCTCAAACAAACTGAAGAACACTTGTCTGATTACCAGTACCACTTGGCAGCTCAGAGTTCTAACTCTACTACCAAGTGAATGATCCAGCACTCTCTTCTGACCTCCATGAGCACTAGGTATGCACATGGTACACATGTGCATGCAGGCAAAACACACAAACACTTAAGTATTTTTAAATAAACCTTAAAACAAAAATAAAGATAAGCTTTCCATATAGAATCTAGACAAGGCACTACTGATGTTTTTCTGAAGTAACCAATAGAGTTCCACTTCATAATCTGAAAGTTTATAAGTCACCACCAGGGGAGAAAGCTGCTGAAATTATTCCCACATCTCTCCCAACATTCCACCTTTGTAAGTGGGTCCAGTGGCAGCAGTTTCTTGGTGAAGTGTATTACTAAAGAGCTCCATGATGAAAATAAAACACAACAACTAGGGTTAGCTTACAGAGTCAACATAAACACAGAGAAAAGCTGTGGACTTGCAGACTGCCTTTCACAAACAATTCATTTTAGATGCGCGCATGCAACCTAGGCAATTTTTAGTAGCAGAGACTGATCTAAGTGATAGCCATGTACCAACTCCAAAAAATGTGTTAAGTGCAGACCGAATACTACAGAATGCTACTTGATGTCTCTAAATCTCAGCGACCTCATCTAAATTAAATAGGGATGTTGTTTATTAAACAGACTAAACTCAATCAGGCATTATCCAGTGTAATGTCCGATTATTTATAAATGAAAATATTCAAGAAAAGCAGAAGGAACAGGTAACACAGTATAACATGTTACAAAATTTCTAAGGCCTGGATTTGGTATCTTCTTCATTACAATGCTGGGCATACAGGATTTTCAGTACAGCCAAAAATATGTTAAGAGAATTTATTCTAGTAGGGTCCAAGTAGGAACAAGAAGGCACTCAATTTTATGAGCAAGATGGTTACTATATTTTGTCAGGTACCAGAAAATGAAGCTTCCTTATTCGCCTTAAGAAAAACTCAGTTTTAAGAACAATGAAAAATGCAAATTTTGTTTTTGTTGTTTTTGATGGGAGGTGGAGAGGAGACAAAGACAGACACAGAGACAAGGAAGAAATACACTAATGGGAGAAAATATGTACAAACTATATATCTGATTAGAAGTTATTATTCAGAATAGATAAGGAATTTAAAAAATTCAACTATAAAACTAAAAAAACCAATTCTATTTTAAAAACCAGGTAACATAACTGGGCCTGTCTGCACACAGCTATAAAGTAAGGGCTCCATAGCTCTGGAGTTAGAGCACTGGCATTGTTTGGGGGAAATTCCAGAAGGGAGGAGGTAAAGGCAAGAGGTTCTCAAGACGAAAAGTCGAGAGGATAGTATGATCCTGTCCTTGGTGGGTAGGGGACAGATAAAAGATCTCTTAGAATTTTTTTTTTCCAAAAGAAAAACAAATGGTCAACAGCTATTTGAAAAAAATATTCAGTTCCACCAATCAGGGATATAAAAATCAAACTTATAATTAGCTGTTTGATAAAAGAATGGCTATTATCAAAAGATAAGACTAAGAGCAGGGCCTGGTATGATGGTATACACCATAAATATCAGAAATCAAGAGGCAGGTTGTAGCTCAAAAGTAAAGTATTTGGCTAGCACAAGCAAAACCCTAGGGTCAATTCCTAACACTGCCCCTCTACCCGTCCCTACCAAACAGGGGGCTGAGGAATAACAATATTTCAGATGTTTTGAATCTGATTTAAACATTATATGATATGCTCATGAACTAAAACATCAAGTAGTATCCCATTCATCCATACAAATTGTATATTTGCATATATCCATTAAACAAACAAAAAACAGAAAACCAGCGTGGTGGGTAGAAAGAGAAGGTGATATGAGAAGAGTTGGGAAAAGAGGTGATACATATGATCAAAAAAAAAAAAAGCAATAAAATCTAAAAAAAATAATGTGAAAACTCATTTTTACAACGAAGATTCTCTTCTGTCTCTCAAATTATTAAAGAAGCTACACGATAATTCTACAACTAGAATATACATAGTGTCCAATGATTTTATGGAATGAAGGGACATGACATTGTTTTAGTCTACATAGACCAGAGCAAAGAAGATTCACAGCAATCAGTTAAAATATAAATAAATAAATAGATAGGTAGATAAATAGATAAATAAATAAATAAATAAATAGGTTTTGGCTTTTACAAGAAAAGTGGCCTACTGTAAACCAATCCATTAACAAAGTTTACATTTATTTTACGTATGTTTATGCCTGCCTATATATATGTGCACCAAGATGTTCACCAAGTGCGTGCCTGGTGCCCATGGAGCTCAGGAGAGGGTGTCAGACTCCTCTCGTGCTGGAAACTAAACCTACAGCCTCTGCATGAGAAGCACGCCTTTAAAAAAAATTTTCCCCCTTATTTACTAACTGTTCAGTCATGTCTAGTTAAACATTCAATTCTATTTTACTGAACAAGGTAGCTCCCAAATCTTTTTGTTGTTAATGTTGTTTGTTTTGGTTTTGAGACAGGGTCTTTCTACATGTCTTTGCTGTCCTGGAACTCACTATGTAAACTAGGCTGGGCTCTAACAGAGATTCACCTGCCTCTGCCTCTCTAGTACTGGGATTCAAGGTGTGCGCCACTATGCCCAGCTACTCCCAACTCTTTAATCCCATGTAAAAGCCAATTAGATCTTCAGCTTATAGTGATAACTGCACAGTATGGAAAACTTAACTATTCTTTACTTGAACAAACAAAACATAATTTATAGATTCTCTATCAGTAACTGCAACTACCAGGCTATCTTGTAATTACAGGGTATTTTTAAGAACCAACCTATTGTAGAAAACATGAAGTAAAATACGAAATAGGACTTCTAAAAATGACCCCAAGTCAAGAGATAAGATATACTCCTGTTTCTTGTGCTAATTTTTGTCTATTGTCATACAAGGGAAATTTTTTACTTAAAAACTAATCTGTGGTCACAGACAGTAAGAAAAACTTAGCAGCATGGTGACACATACCCCTGAGATCCCAGATACTTGGAGGGCTGAACTTTAGGAAAGTCACTTGAGCTTATGAATTTGACACCAGCCACAGCAGTAAAGACCCTGTCTCAAATCAACTACTTAATTCTTAAGTTCAAGAAAATAAATACTTGAAATACTAACACCCAGAAGATAATCACTCAGTGTCGATCTTTAAATATTACATACCTGGCTTTTTCCTTTCAACATCAAAAGATTAGTTACTTTGCCAAACGGTAGACCTAATGATATGACCTCTGCTTCGGTGACATCACATGGAATTTTGCGAAGATGGAGAACACGGGAAGGCGAACAGGGAGGTCTATCTCCTTTAAATTTCTTGTTGTCATTCCCATTAGCTAAAAAACATAAGATTTTTTTTAATTACTGAAACTAATTTGGGTTGACACACTCCATTAACTAAATCGTCACACGACTTTCTAGCATATCAGATTTCAAATTCATGAAGCTATGAGATTGATGAAAATAATATGAGTGGAAAATAAAACAAACCACCTCTTGATGAACCACCATGGTCTTTCACCATGGCCATTAATTTAATTGTTGCCTGATTTTTTTTTAAATGAAAAGTATTGGGATAAATGAATTACACTGCTTCATAAAGAGTCATGTATACCACCTTCATGAAGTAAGCACCTAACACACAAGTATGCCTTTTCTACATAAAGATACAAAACACTTTAACTTCAACAGTATTCAATACAGTGACAATCTGTATAGGTCTGCAAGCTGGGGCACAGGCTAAACCCCATGCATCATATGTGTATATGTAAACTGTGTAGTAAATATACTTTACTGCCTCAGTCTGTGTAGGTACACTCTAGGATGTTTACTTACTAATGATAAAACTGGCAGAATACATGCCAATCATTAACTAAAGCTAACTATACGTCTAAATTCAATGTTGAAAATAATATTCGGAATGCCTCATATATATGTGTTTATTTTTATAGATGAGTGTTTTTTCCTGCATACATGTATATACAATCTACATGCCTTGTGCCCAAGGGACTAAAAATAGGTACTGGAGTCCCTGGAACTGAAGTTACACACAGTTTTAAGCTGCTGTGTAGGTCCTGAAAACTGAACCCAAGTCTTCTGCAACATCACCAAGTGCTCTTAACACCTCAGCAACATCTCCAGCCCACTAATACATGTTTAAAGACCCTTCTCTAATTTGTTCTACGGCTAAGTAAAAAAAACAATTGAAAAACCATAAATTTTACAAAAGATTATAATATAAACTTTGTATCTAACACAACCAAGGAGATCTGGATGAGTCACATCTAAAATTTTAGTTTCTTAGGCCATTATAGGTTTTCTCATTTTATCTTTATTAGCTAAATTTTGTGTTCTTATGATAATCCTACTTAGTAGTAATAAACAGACTTTGGTTGAAATCCACATTTTCCAATACCATCTGCATACTTAAAATTACAGATGTGCTACTCAACTACAGTATGGCATGCCTACTACAGTACTGTTCTGTCCTGAAAGTTCAGAATGACTGTTGCAAAATTAACTCATATCCTAGCACATACCTAGATTCTATTTAAATCTTACTAACTAGGATTGACCTACCTGGGTATAATGATTACTCAAGTTTATGCAGATGAAATTCAGAAAGATTTTTCTTCCAAGAACATAATGAAGACAGACTAAATATAATTATTTAAAAGTAAGAAAGTAAAATAATATTTTCCAACATTGGCAGAAAAATACAATCTTGCCAAACCCTTAATATCCTTTTTCTAAACACTAATGAAAATATACTACCTATAATCCTAAAAAACATCATGAGGACCATATAAAACTTTTTTATGCCATGTCTATGGCATATAACTTGACCCAAAAATACATGAATAAGTTGAACACCCAAACATAACACTTGTTCCCAGATTTTCCATGAATGTGGAAAGCATCCTGGGCAGAATCAATAAACAAGCATTCACATACTTGCCGGTGAATTACATCAAAAAATACAACCTTGTCCCTCCAAAATCACTAATGACTTCTTTCTTTTCCACTCTAAACATCACTAATGTCACCTCTGACCTTGTCCCTTTTCCATCTCCTTTCCTATGGATCCCGCCCATGTCTTTAGAATTTAGTATGGCAATCTAATAAAAAGTCTGTCATGTTACTACCTAGCTCTAAGAAAGAATGCTGACAGGATTCCAAGTATCCAAAATATCCTTCAGTTCCTTATTTTAAAGCTTTTCCACTAAAACTGACTTAATTTAGTTCCATATATCCGAATCAAGGTCTAACTCTAAAGGCAGTTCTTAATCACAAAAATCTCAAAATTATTTTGGCATTCCTAGAAAAGAGCAAGAAAATTCAACAGATTGTGTGTGTGTGTGTGTGTGTGTGTGTGAGAGAGAGAGAGAGAGAGAGAGAGAGAGAGAGAGAGAGAGAGAGAGAGAGAGAGAGAGAGAACACGCAGCACGCAGGTTTACATATATAACTAACAACTGGGAGTTCTACAATGCTGTTACTAGAATAAAACCCCAAACACCTGTCATTCAGATAGAAGCTGAGCATCACTAATGACCACCATGGCATTAAGTACTTGAAGAAACTCCTCAAGGCATGGAGTTACTATTAAGTTCATCCTGAATACTCTACATAATAAAGGAACATTAAGAAGGTTGTTTCTGGGGCTGGAGAGATGGCTCAGAGGTGAAGAACACTTGCTGCAGTTGTAGAGGACCTGTGTTTGATTCCCACATGGTGGCTCACAAGCATCCATAACTCATGCTCCAGGGAATCCAATGTCCTCTTCTAACCAGCTTGAGCATCAGGTACAAACATTGTACATAGACACAGAAGCAAGCAAAACACTCATACACATAAAATAGATAAATCAATAATAAAATTTTTAAAAGGAGGTTGCTTCTTTGACAAAGATATCCTATGTTTGAAAAATTAAATGATAGAAGCAAGTATTTGAGTTCCCACTACATTGTACTATCAAGAGCCCTAACATGACAAACTTTTACCGAGACACAAGCAGTTATAAACAAGCAATTTTAAGTAAGTAACTATTCTGTACAATAAAAATACATGGTCAATGTTAAGGAAAAGGGAGGGTAAAAAAGAAGGGGGAAGGGCACTTGGACAGCTGCTCAATCAGATGTTCTCTTCTGGACAGACTACTCATTACTTACTATATTTCAAATTTTTCCATAAATATATAACGGAAATTATAAAAAACTAAATAAGCTTAACTTTCAGTATCTTTTGAATGAATGCCTAGCACAATGTCTAGTACAAAGTATTCAACTGCATATCTGGTTATTTAAAAACAAAAGAAAACTTTTCAACATAGAAATTACACTATTTCTACTATCTGATGTCAAATGATTCTATTGTTTTTTCATTTTTACTAATTCAGGACACTGCTACACACTAAGTGAAAATGTTATCTATAAAATCTAAAAGTCTAATAAAAGACTTGATAAAAAAAACCTGAAGCTGCAGAAATGTTCATAAATAGCCATGTGAACATGAAAAGCCAAAGCAGCACCCCTTCCAGACGGCCCAGTGGGTACCTGCTCACAAACTGGATGACCCAAGTCTGACTGGAAAACGAAGTAGGAGAGAACAGACTTGAAAGTTGTCCTTGGAATGCACCATGGCACACACTCCCACACACATATACAATAAATAAACAGAATCTGATACTAACAAACAATATATAGTTTATATATAGTAATATATAGTTTTTTATAATGTTGTATTTCACCAATTAACACTAAAAGTTGTCAAATATCATGTTCTTGAAAGGTGTGTGGACGTAGTGTCTGTACTTTGTTTACTTAGATCTGTTTAGTGGTAGAGATTAAACCCAGGGCCTAGTAAAATGCCAGGCAAATACTCTAACGTTATAGTCCCCAACCTTTGGATTTTGGAGACGGCTTCTTTAAAAAGTCCAGGCAAGGGCTGGAGAAATGGCTCAATGGTCTTCAGCTGCCCTTCCAGAGGACCCAGGTTCAATTCCCAGCACCCACACGGCAGCTCACCAATGTCTGTAACTTCAGCTCCAGAAACTCCAACAGATATATACAGGAAAAACACCATTGTACATTTAGTAAATAAACACCTCTCTCTCTTTAAAAAAAAAAAAAAAAAAGCCCAGGCAAACCTTAAACTCATCCATCTTTCCATCCTCACCTCACAAGTTTGAGAATTATAGGTGAGAGCTGCCCTGGCAGTTTTGTTTTTGTTTTAGTTTTATTTAGTGTGTGCAGGTGCCTGTGAAAGGCCAGAAGGGAGCAGCACTGGAATCTCTATAACTGTAGTCACTGGTCGGCTGGGAGGCTCCCGACGTGGCCACAATGCTAAGGAGGGGTGTTGTTGTTGTACTATTATTATCATTATTGTATTCCAGGAGGACTAAGAGTTCAAGGATAGCCTGGGCTACTCTGTAAAATACTGTCTCAAAGAATTAAACCAATCTTGTATTTCCACCACAAAACTAAAGAAAGTCAAGCAATACAGATTCTGATGATCACTGACAGATCTATGCATATCATTTATGATAAACATAAAACTGGAGACAATACTGTCATCATCATGTTGCCCTTCCAATTATACTTTTCTTTCATGTGTGTGTTCAGATCCACATTTATGAACGGAGTCTGCACTGGATGTCATCCTCAGAAATGCTGTCCAGCTCTTTGGAGAGGAGAGGATCTCGCTGATTTAAAGTTCCTCAATTAGGCTAGAACAGCTGGCCAGCAAACTCCAGTCATTTCCTAGGCTTACCATATCAAAGCTGGTATTATAAGCATGCTCTCAGCTTTTCATGTGGGATTAAAATGTTTATGAAACAAGCACTTTATGACTAGCCTACTTTTCCAACTGCTAAAACTTCTTATGTGAATCACAAACTTTCAAGTAACTGTTTCTTCTAATATTGTCATATGCACAAAAACTTTATTTTTCTGAGGTCAAGAACTGGGACGGTCTCACTTTATTGATGTGTTTGGCCTGGAACACACTGTACCCCAAGGTTGCCTCCAATTCATGATCTTCCTCCCTTGGCTTTCTGAGTAACAGGACTATAGATATGTACTACATGTTTAATCTTATTTATATTTTGTTGCTGTTTTTCCACTTGTATTTGTAACTAGACATGTACTTTTAGTATACTGCTATTTTTGTAATTCTGGGTATTGCACCTAGGACCTCATATATGCTATGTCATTAGTCTTACAGACTTCATAATGAAGATAATTTCAAGTATAAATACAAAGATTATTTCACTAATTTGTTAGTTATTCATTGGCACCTTCCTCTTCATTTAGAGGGTTAGATGGCAGTGGTACTTATAACTGTTATTTCATTTTAAATAACATTTTATCATTTAAAATGCAAATGAATTTTTAGATTTTTTTTTTAATTAAGAGGGGTTGCGATTTAATAAAGATATTTCAATATATGGCTAAGTACTAGGTTGCTCAGAAGAAAATAAGACATACCCTAGAGCATGAGTGTAGTTTCTCAAAGAGTCACAGAAAATAAGCTAAACGTAAATTTATCTATAATTTACTCTTCTGATTATTAGATTTTGTTAATAATTCATTATCATACTTTGCTAGTTTCTTTTTCTGTTTTATTTCATATGCTACCAACGGCTATAATTATGCTTTTATTTTTGTTTGTTTTGTTTTTTGAGAGAGGGTTTCCCTGCATAGTCCTAGTTGTCCTGGAACTCACTCTGTTGACCAGGCTGGCCTTGAACTCACAGAGACCCGCCTCCACCTTCTGAGTGATGGGTGTGTCACCGCCTCCTGATCTAATTATGTTATCAATTTGTGACAAGGTTTTCTATTTATTTACTGTAGTGACATTCTTTACAATTTCCTGGTTTTGACTTGTTTTTGTATGCACAGATTAAGCCAGGCCAATGATCATGGGAGTATTATTTCATGTGTTATGTTAACTCAAAACAGAGATGAAAGTGCTATAATTCAAATTCCAAACTATACATTTTTTGACTTGACTAGGAATCGGATTTTCTAATACAACCTTCTCATAACTTACGTCTACTTTCTTAAATTGTAAAATAGCACTCATCACTTCTTAGTCACTGTTCTATTGCTGTGGAGCAACACCATAGCCAAGGCAACTCTTACAAAAAAAGCATTTGAGGGCTTGCTTGCAGTTCCAGAGGCATTACCATCATGTTTGGGAGCATGGCAGCACACATGATGCTGGAGAAGTGGCTGAGAGAGAGAGAGACTGACACTGAGACTGGCTGGGCTTCTGAACCCCCACCCTCCCAGAGATAAACTTCCTCTAACAAGGCCACTCCTTTTAATTCCTAAGTGAAGAGGAATTCACTTCATCCTTGTCAATCTTCTTTTTCCAGGGACCTTTCAGTTTTGGGGGCTGGATTTTATTCTGGATTGCAAATCTAGTAATAATTTGGGAATTCTGTTTTGAAAAGAAAGGAAGAGTCTTAATCACACACACATTCAACCTTGTATATACTGTGCTCATCTTGTGTACATTTATTACAACTCATAACTGTATCAATCAAAGTATTTCTCTATAGCTTTCATTTTAACTGTACTCATATGATGGGTTTTAATATTGCTATTATCATAATTCCATAAATAAATAGACTTACATAATCAGCAGCCAAATCAAGTAGTAGAACACAAGGCTGGACAGACTAAGACCTCATGCTGATGCTCTTCCCAAAGGACCCAAGTTCAGTTCCCACCACCCACACCAGGTGGCTGATAACCACCTATAACCCCAGTTCTTTTTTTTTATTTATTTATTAAAGATTTTTGTCTCTTCCCCGCCACTGCCTCCCATTGATGGGGGAGAGTCTTCTGTTTTGTGTTAATTTCATTGGTTAAATAAAGAGACTGCCTTGACCCTTTAATAGGACATAAAATTAGGTAGGCGGAGTAAACACAACAGAATGCTGGGAGAAAGAAGCTGAGTCAAGGAGTTGCTGTGATTCTCCTACCGGACACAGACGCAGGTTAAGATCTTCCCTGGTAAGACACCTCGTGGTGTTACAGGGATATTAGAAATGGGTTAGGTCAATATGTAAGAACTAGCCAATAAGAGGCTGGAACTAATGGGCCAGGCAGTGTTTAAAAGAATACAGTTTCCGTGTAATTATTTCGGGGCATAAGCTAGCCATGTGGGCAGCCCGGTGCCGGGGACACAGCCCCGCCACTCCTATTACAACATCCCATTTCGTTCCCTCTCCTCCAATCAAGTCCCCCTCCCTCATCAGCCCAAAGAGCAATCAGGGTTCCCTGACCTGTGGGAAGTCCAAGGAACCCCACCTCCATCCAGGTCTAGTAAGGTGAGCATCCAAACTGCCTAGGCTCCCACAAAGCCAGTACGTGCAGTAGGATCAAAAAATCCATTGCCATTGTTCTTGAGTTCTCAGTAGTCCTCATTGTCCACTATGTACAGCGAGTCCGCTATAACCCCAGTTCTAACACCCTCTACTGGTATCCTGAAACAGCCACACACAATGGCATTCACTCACACAGAATACACAAGCGTTACATATACATGAGCCTTTCCTCTTTTCATTTCAATTTATATTCCAAGAAATCATAAACTTGATTTCTCACAACACAGATTAATATTTTAACATTACATAAATGAGCCAATAATATAGCATATACTGATTTTCATTTGATATTATACTTGTGAAGTTAATATTATACATTTATAAGAGCAACATACAAAACTATGAATGACTCAGACTTTAAGCTGTGTCTCTTGATAAAATGTAATCCTCATCCTTAAATATCTCAAATGAAAGAATTCCTCCAGTAGGAGAATGAAAAAACATACAGAGACGCTCTTTGCAGGTTCCATACAATATTTGTACTTATCAGTCAAAACTACCTCTAACCAAAAGAAAGATTTTGAAAGTAGCTGTTTTATCTGAGTAAAAATGGGTTGGAAAAAAAAAACAGTATTGCACTTGGGAGGCAGAGGCAGGTGGATCTCTGTGAGTTCAAGGCCAGCCTGGTCTACAAGAGCTAGTTCCAGGACAGGAACCAAAAACTACGGAGAAACCCTGTCTTGAAAAATAAAAACAAAAAACCAACAACAACAACAAAAAACCATTACAGTTTCTGCCATTAGTTTGTACAACTATATTTAAAGGGACAGTATAATTTATGAAGTGTGGAACTTTGTTCAAGTTTCCAAACAGAAAGCACTGCCATGCCCTATGAGTACATGCAAACACACACACACAGCAGTAAAACCAGATTATAGTAACATAAATTTAAAGTAAGTTGAATAAAAATCTCTTTAAGTCTGTTTTACAGGTAAAGTTCATAGGAAAAGATAGTCTTCATAATTTAAAGCTCTTAAAAGAATATCTACCTACAAGAAAGAAAGGTTTCTGGTTTGCTTTTAACTACATTTTATTTACTGATTTGTTTGTTTGTTTGTTTTTTTCAAGACAGGGCTTCTCTGTGGCTTTGGAGCCTGTCCTAGAACTAGCTCTTGTAGACCAGGCTGGTCTCGAACTCAGAGATCCGCCTGCCTCTGCCTCCCGAGTGCTAGGATTAAGGGCGTGCACCACCACCGCCAGGCTATTCACTGATTTTTAAAAGTGTACACAAGTGTGCTTATGCAGACATGTGAAGTCAGAGGACAACAGGAATCAGTTCTCTCCTTCCATCATGGTAAGACCTGGGGATCAAAATCAGGTTTGGCTTTTACCTCCGAGGCATCTCAAAAGCTCACAGTAGATGAGATTTTAAAAGAACATTAACAACATTTAAAAAGAATAACTGTAGGTGCCAAGTTGCCTGGGGGAAGTCACAGCTTGGCACCAATGTTCCATCATCTTTATGCAATATAAAAATCATTTAAAATATATTTGTCTATAGTATTAGTAGTTGTACCAAAATAACCCAGAAAAGTATTTGCTAGATTTAATTCCAGTTTCTGCTATAGTCTCATCCACTCACTTAAGACAGAGCAGTTAAATCTCAAAGTTAATCAATGACAGACTGGCATCCACAAATCCAGGGACAACATATAGAGCCTTGATTTCAAAGCAGCAGATACAGTAGGATCGGAATGGGAAGGAATAGGTAGCTCTTCCTAGCAGCTTTCAGTCTTGCTGCCTACTGCCTACACTCTCTCCCCCTCACATACCCTTTCCTGGGCCGGGAACATGAAAACAGTTCAGGTTTGTCATTGTTTGCTAACTTTAGAAAATCAGTTATTACACAATACTGATATACTTCTAAATCTTTTCAATGGAACCCAACTTAACATTAGAGGAGTAATTCCACCTACTATATTTAAATTCAGCTTTATAAGTTCAACATTAAGGACAAAAATTGTTATTACCATCATGTTGAGGTAGCACAGAATTTTACAGTGAAGCCTAGCCTGGGAACTTACTGTCACTGAATTAAAAATCCTGTCTCGGCTTCCTGAGTCATGGATGAAATTTACCAAAAAAAAAAAAAAAAGGTTTGCTGTAATACTAAAATGAAAATATTGGTGTTACTGTCACATGTGGATGTCCATGGAGGCTGGAGAAGAGTTTGAGACACCCTGCAGCTAGCGTTACAGGGAGCTCTGAGTCACGCTCACAGTGTCCCAAGTAAGCAATGGTGGTGAATGCCTGTGAAAGCATTCTGAATGCAGAGGCAGAGAAATCACAAGTTGGGACAAACTTAAATTTGAGCTATTACAAAAAATTAAGTTATCATTTTTCAGAGGTTTCTTTGGTGCTAGAGATACAACTTCACCCTAATATATGAAAGGTCTTGGGTCCAATTTCCAGGATGAAGAAAAAAATGTTTATTCTACATTATTACCAAATGGAAATCATAGCAAAAATCAAGACACTGCTAATTTAACTACCCTGCCACCACTCCCACACACACACACCCTCTCTCCCCCTTCAGGACACAGTGCTCTGAAAATCTAGGACTTTCTTGCATAAGAGATGCAAGAATCAAACAAAGTTAGATAAATAGGGCCTGCCCAGCATTTACAAGGACTAGATTAGATCCCTAACAACAACCCATCACCTTCCCCCTCCTCACCGCAAGATATAGAGAAATGAAAACTAGAAACTACAAAACAGAATACCCAATGGAGTCCCAAGAGTTCTATTTTTCTCCTCCTCCCCTCATGCCGCAACACTGGGTTAGACAGCAGTGACAGCCTCTACATGGGTACTGCAATCTAAGTCAGGCCCTCAGATTGCACAGTAAATTGGAGAAGGCAAAATGAGTGAATCAAAAAATTATTCTAATCAAAACCAGCATTTTCTTGAGAAAAAAATTGGCAAATATAGAAGCTAACACCAAACAAGACAGGTGTGCTGGACTTATACAAATTCAACAAGAATCCCAGGAGTAGGCAACTCTCTCGGGAGATGGCACTCCCGGGAAGGAAAATGAAAATTTCAGTAACAGTGCTTAAAAGCCTGTCTGGGCCTCAAATGCACCACCTAGGAGCTCTAAAAACAAAGGTAAAATATCCCTCACACAGAAACTTCAAAGGTAAGTCAGGCCGTTTGCAGATTTTCAGTGCTTCCAAGTTATCCTGAGTGTGCTAGTTAATCCTGACTGTCAACTTTAAACACTTAGAATCATCTGAGAGGTAAACCCTTGGGTGTTGTCTAGGAAGGCTTTCCAAAGCAGCTTACTGAAGTGGGAAGACCCAACCTGAATGTGGGCGGTAGACTCGCTGAATGATGACAGGCATGTGCAATGCATCCTGACAGTGGCCAGAGCTTGACTTGTGGGTATCTTCCTCTATCACTCTTCACCTTACTTTTTGAGACAGGGTCTCTCACTAAACCTAGAGCTCCCTGTTTTGGCTAGACTGGCTGGCCAGCAAGCCCCAAGGATTCGCTGTTCTCCACCCCTCACACCACAACACTACTGAGTTATAGGCGGGTCAGTGACCGACTTTGCATGGGGACTGCAATCTAAGCAGGACCTCAGATTGCACAGCAAGCACTTATGCACTAAACTATATTCATCTCCCCGGCCTCTTCTCTGATGACTCCAATGTGAGCGACTTTACAAAGCTGGCTTTAGTCTCAACTCCTGCATCACTCTGTTCATATGTTCATATTAACATATTCTCTGCCTACAAAATCTAATTAATTTTTTGGTAGATTAAAACATGGTGGACCCATTCATAAATGTCTAACAAATACCATCTTTTCCCCTTAACTGACTCTTTCATTTGTCATTGAGTAAAAATTACACTTTCTACTGTAAACATTGGCAAATAAGAACAATGAAAAAATTCACAGAAAGAAAACATGGGGGAAGTGGGGACAAAACTTACCATACACACCTGCAGAAGGAGTAGAATTGTTCATGGTAGAAGGTCCGTTAATGACACCAGAAGAAAGAAGCTCATCAGATCCCCGCTGAAAAGCAAAATTTGTGCTCAATTAATAACAGTATTATTTTATATTAACCATAAAAGATACTTTAAAAGACAGTTGGAAACAAACTGCAATAAAGAAAAATTACAGCAGATGCTCAGTGTAGTCATGGGGGGAGAGAAAAACAGTGGGGGCATTAATTTTGCAAATGCTTCTGACCAATTACAACTGTCCAAACATTATGTCTCAAGTACTAAATTGTATGTTGGATACTACTTTATGACAAAGTTTTTTATAAAATATATTTACATGCAAATAATTTATACATTCTAAGAATCCTGATTTTTCAATACACATTTCTAAAAATAGGGCTACAGGACACATTTTATATCCAAAATTTTGTAATTACTGGTTTCCATACCATCAATCCTAAAAACTATCATTGATATACACCATTTATCCCCTGTTGGGAGCTGTGAACCCCCAGAATTTCTTGAATCCTGAATTTCTTGTAAACAATGTGTTATGCTTGCAGCTGCTCTAAGCATGAGACCTTCAGGAGTTCCTGATGGCAGGAGAGTGGTTTCTGGTGCGTTTGGCTGGGGCATGGCTATCAGTCAAGGATCCCTATATAAGCTGCCCCTGGACACACTAAAGGGGGCATTCCTGTTTCAAGGATGACCCGTGCCTCTGTCTGTGTGTCTTTGCGTGTTTAAATCTCCAGGCCCTTGCCCGGCTCGCGAATGGTCCTGTAGTGCAGGCGAAGCAATACAGGAGTAGTACCGTACTGTCACATAGTACAGGCGGGTGGTACAATCCCCACCCCAGCTTTCTTTTTTTTGGTTTTTCAAGACAGGGTTTCTTTGTATAGCCCTGGCTGGCCTGAACTTGCTCTGTAGACCAGGCTGGCTTCAAACTCAAAGCTGCCTCTGAGTTCTGGGATTAAATGTGCATGCCACTGTAACTGAAAGTGTGTATTATTATCTTAAGCAAATCTGTTTTCAAAATTGTATTTCTTTATGGTAAGAGAAGTCTGTCTCCTGGTGCTGGGTATTGGCCTGAGAGGAAAACCTCCGACCACTCACTCAGTCACAGCCCCAGACCTTGGTTTTTCTGAGTCGTGTTAAGGCCAAATGGTGATCTCTCTATCCTCTTGCCTCAGTCTTCTGAGTGAAAAGATTGCAGGAAGAGCCATAGTGCCTGTCCAAGCAAGACACATCTCAACTCTCAGCACTAAAATGTATCCGATAATTCTTTTCAGTTCAATCCTAATTACATCCACGGTTATAAAAGGGTAACAAATATGTAGTAAAAAGTCAAAACTAATCTATTTCAAATGAATCAAACTTGTTCATCTTGATGAATTTTTAAGAATAAGTTATTTTGGCTCACTGGATGACAGAACTTAATCACCAAATAACTATAAATTATAGAGTAATACTATCACAAATATTTATTTTTAGTTTTGATGTGTGTGTGTGTATGTGTGTATGCTGTGGGAGTAGAGGGTAGCCCAAGGAGGCCTGAAGGAGTTGGATTCCCTGGAATGGAGTTACAGGTGATTGTGAGCCGCTCAGTGTGGATGCTGGAAACCAAATTTTGGTTTTCTGTAAAAAACTCTTAGATACAAAGCTAGCTCTCCAGCCCCTACAACAAACATGTTGGCTTCTGCATTACTACAAACACAATTATTTAAACAATTCTTGGGTTTTTTTAATTAATTAATTTATTTTTTTGGTTTTTTCGAGACAGGGTTTCTCTGTGGTTTTGGAGCCTGTCCTAACAATTCTTGTTTTAAGCACTCAGAAATTACTATCCTCAGCTCTTTTACTCAAGTTTATAGAAGACACACACACATACACAAAAAAAGAATTAAAAACAAAACAGGATGAAAAAATTTCAAATCCCAACTCATCCAAAAGACCAGTATGTGCCTTACTTAAAGCCAAATGTATGAAATAAAGGTATTATTATGGGTTTCTGGTCTGATAATTATGGATTAACTTTGCAGTTTGCTGTTAAAGTTTTGAGTTTAATATAGTGGTAATCTAATGTATCCAACATGGGTTTTATTTTTCTTTTTGGTATTTTCTTTGTGTAACCGTGGCTGTCCTGGAACTAGTTCTATAGAAAGGGCTAGCCTCAAACTCACAGAGATCTACCTTCCTCTGCCCCATGTTACATACATGTGTCTTTAGTATCACTATGTTTCATGTCAAAAATAGAACTGGTTTGGTAAAAAGAAAAAAAAGTTCTTATAAACTTACCTTTTGCTTAAAAAAAAGCACTGACTCAAGCCGGGTGTTAGTGGCACACACCTTTAATCCCAGCACTTGGGAGGCAGAGGCAGGCGGATCTCTGAGTTCGAGACCAGCCTGGTCTACAAGAGCTAGTTCCAGGACAGGCTCCAAAGCCACAGAGAAACCCTGGGGGGTGGGTAACCTGACTCCTCACTTGGGCCCACTAAGTAACGAAGAGCAAGGGGAAATCCTGGTAAGTCTCCCTTCGCTTCAAACTACACTCCTTAACACTGCACATGGGCGTGTTAATCACTACCCAGGAGTAGGCAATATCTTACCTCTGATTTCACTTTGAGGCGGAGGGAATAAAGAAGAGTACCTGAGAGGCATCTTATAAAGTCCTATTCCAGGACCCTCCCCCAGCCTCCCGCAACTGTCGAAAGGCCTCAAATCAGTGTCCTAAACCTGCAGTCACCATGGATTCCACGAAGAACAGAACCTCACAAATGAGGGTACTGTCCATTAACAGCGAGGCAGCACCCTGGAGCATGACTAATTATCTGAGAACCAGCTTGTCCCTTACTGTAATAAGAGCTCCTTTTTGACCACCTAGCAGAACCAGAAAAAGAGACAATAAACAAACAATCCACACCTTGATCAGCAGTGCTTAGCTTTTAGCTCTTGCCCCACCCACCACCATGCTTCCTGTATCTAAATCTGTATTAGTACCACAAAGATGAGCATGGGAACCCTTCTTTTTGTTCCTCTTCCTAATGCATGGTGATTCAATCTCCTTTCTCTGCTTTTCACAATTACGCATTTTTTTCACTCACATAACTGGGACAGGTGGCTGAGCCCAGCATGTGAAAACTGTTCTGAAATTCTCGTTATAATCTGAGCAACCCTTTCAAAGAGTAGTCGAAAGATGATTATGTCTAAATGTCAAAAAAAAAAAAAGTTTATGTAGATTGTAAGCTAAAATAATAAAGAGAAAAATGATGAAAACTCCAGAAGATAAAGGAATAACTTTGTGATTGTGGAGTGAGACACTATTTCTCAGACAGGAAACAAAGAATAGCTAGCTATGTGCCTATAACCTTAGCACTTAAGAGGTTCAGGCAGGAGGACCACAAGTTCCAGACCAAGGAACACGGTCAAACTGTCTCAAACAAAACAAAACAGCAACCCCCCCAAAAAAGCAAAGAAAAATAATACAGATACAGACTTTATTTTTCTTTTTTTTTAATATTTATTTAT
>NC_022031.1:52486299-52489018 GCF_000317375.1 Microtus ochrogaster
AATATGGGAAAACAAATCTAATCTTATTTGTTTTTCAGGAACATGTTAAGACCCTAACAGAAACCATCATGTGAAGAAAGGTGGCAAAATGGAGCATTGGTAAGGTGGAACAACAAAAAAACAAAACTCTTAGAATTAAATGGAACTTTAACTGCATGTGATTTAATGGGTACAACTTTTAACACTATCCAACCTATGAATAGCAAACATGAACATCTAAAGGATCCCTGTGACCTACCCCTATGCAGACTCAAGAGATGCTTACTTATGCGCACTTAGATGTAAGGCTATTCCCAGGGCATTACTCATATTAGAGTGGCAGGAAACAACCAAGTGCCATCAACAACAGAATAAATCTTTATCAGTGCATGCAAAGATTATACAGAGGTAATAATGTAATCTCAAATATTAAGAGGTCAATCACTGGAGGCTGGAGAGATGGCTCAGTGGTTAAGAGCAGTGTCTGTTCTTCCAGAGGTCCTAAGTTCAATTCCCGGCAACCACATGGTGGCTCGCAACCATCTGTAATGAGGTCTGGTGCCCTCTTCTGGCCTGTAGACGTACACACAGACAGAATATTGTATGCAAAATAAATAAATAAATATTTTTTTTTTTAAAAAAAGAGGTCAATCACTAAGAATACACTAAGTATTATCTTGTGTTAGGTTTATTACTACTACTTTGTATGATGTAAATGTGTGTAAGGGAGTCAGTTCTCTACTCAAAAGACAAAAATGTTTTATAGAAGGAAAAAGACTGTATCATGGATAAACAATTAACAGTATTGCCAAGGAAGTCTTAACAGGTTGAAAAATGAAGCCATTATGTGACAGGTGTGGGAGGGAGGTTAGCGCTGCATCAACAGTCTCCTTAGAAACACATGATCAGTTTACATAAGTCCAGCAATTTCCTGTGGACTTGTTAACGCTCTAAGTCAACACATAAATCAGCTTCATTTGGCACAAGCATCAATTATTGATGCTCCCACCTACTGAAAACAATTAAATATACAGGGACAACAAAGCAAAGAAATATTGTGATTAAGTAGTATAAATAAAATATTCCATTATCAAATCTGACAGGAACTGGTTTTATTTGCAATTCAAGTGAAAATATTAATGTGATTAAAAGACAATCTGTACAACTGAGAAAAAGCCACTAAGTAACATGCAAGATTTTGAAAATAACCAGATCTAAATTTCAGATCATACCTAAAGTGCACATGAAATTCTAGGATCTATCAAAAATTCTTAATTCTCTAGAACTCTAACTTTTCTTCATATGAACAGAATCTTAAAATATTGCAATTAATATCCAAGTACTACCTTCAAACAAAGCAAAGTTTCTAGCCAATGAATTAACCCTTTGTGAAACTTTGTAGAACAGAAAATTTGTTTTGTTGGGCAGTGGTGGTGCAGGCCTTTAATCCCAGCATTTGGGAGGCAGAGGCAGGTGGATCTCAGTAAGTTTATGGACAGCCAGGATAGTTACTCAGAGAAACCATGTCTTGAAAAACAACCACACACACACTGATGTCATGTGCCACATTTATCAGTTTATATACACCGAGACATCCTTACATCCCTGGAATATAGCCTATTTCAATTGGAGGTATAATATTAATGTATGGCTGAGCTAGATTTGTTAGTTTTGTTGACAATTCTTGCATCTCTTCATCATTACAGAGTAACCTCTTTTCAAAAATTTTTTTATTTAATGTAAATTTTCTCTATTCACTTTTGGTGTCTGCTTATGGGGAATTGATTTTGATCCTTTCATTTTTGGTTTTTATGTATCTTCACTAATGAACTGGGTTTCTCGCAGGCAGCATATAAAAGATAGTTGTATCTTTTAGCTGAAAACTGAATCCATTTACATCCAAGGTTATTACTAGTAAAACATGTTTTTGCTGGGCAAAGTGGCACATGCCTTTAATCCCAGCACTTGAGAGGCAGAGGCAGGCAGATCTCCTAGAGTCTGAGGCCAGCCTGGCCTACATAGTGAGTCCCAGGACAGTCAGGAGTACATAGAAAAAAACCCTATCTCAAAAAAAAAAAAAAATCTTGATATTCTGTTAAAATACTTTTGGTTGTTTTGATTCCTTCATTCTTTGGTAGTTTTCTCTAATTGATTCTTTTGAGCATCATTTCATACTTTTTTTTTACATTTTCATTTATTGCAGCTACTCTCTGGTGATAGTCATTCCCTTGGCTTTTGTTGTCTTGGAAAGTGTTTCTTCTTCAACTCTAAAGAATAATTCTAGTAGGTACAGTAATCTTGCTTGGTTGCTCCTTTCTATCGCACCCCAGGATTTTGAATATATATCATCCATTTGATTCTAGTCTATATGGTTTTTCCCAGAGACATCTATTTTGAGATTAATAGCTCTTCCCTTCATTATATTTTTGGTTTTTCGTGGTGCTGGGATCAAATTCAGGCCTTTGTGAATGCCAGGCAAGTGCTCTACCACTAAGCTAAATGCACAAGCTAACTTAACACCTTTTTACTTGCTATTTAAAAATTTAAAAAGAATTCTCTTTACCTCATACTTTTGACAGATTTACTATAAGCCTTGGGAAGAATCAGGAAGGAAGGAAGGAAGGAAGGGAGGGAGGGAGGGAGGTAGGGAGGGAGGGAGGGAGGGAAAAGAAGGCCAAATCTAAAGACTCTTTTGAACCTATTAGACCTAGATATCTATCTATCTCTTTCCTAATATTTG
>NC_022031.1:52489543-52506131 GCF_000317375.1 Microtus ochrogaster
AAAAAAAAAAAAAGAAATAGCACTTCTATAACTATGTCATTATTATTATTAAGGAATCCCAGTCCTGATACAGTTCATTTTCTATTCTGTGGTCCAATGTCACAATCTTACAGCTACATGACAACAAAAACAAACAAACAAAAAAGTTCCTAGATTTAAGGTCAAGTGCACTACTGTAGTCCCATTAACTGCACAACATCGTGTCATAGTGTAACATGGTCCATTAGCAACCACAATTTCCTTACCCCAATTGTTTGGATTTCCATGACATCTTTAAAGACTTTACTTTTGGTTTTGTTTATAATCTTATCCTATATCATACCAATTTTTGTTTCAAGCTTTCCATAACAGTATTCATTCTACCAGGATCTCCTTGCACAAGTCTAGAGTGATGGCTTTCTAATCATTTTGGACAGATGTCTACCTAAGTCTTTTCTCTGCTCTTCTGGGATGGCTCAACATTTTTTATTATTTTTTTTTGTTTTTGTTTATCGAGACCATTTTTTTAAAACCTTTTTCTCCTTGTTCTTAGTTTGCTTTTTCATCTTGTTTAGGCACATCTCAAACGTCAACACAGCCAAGTTTCTAGGCCAGTGCCAATGTGAGAACTCCACACATATAAACAGGATCATCTGACTTACAGTATTGGGTTAAATTATTTCTCAAGAAAATTATAAGGTGTTACTGTTTTCATGGAATATGTAATGTGGCTGCTAAGTTTCCAGTCCAACTGGCAGTCTAACCAGACCTTCACTTATTTAAAATTGACTTCTTTCTTCCTAGATTCTTCAGAATCACGTCCTCATCCAGGGAACTTTGCAATTTCATGATAAAAGAACTTATTTGGGTGGTGCATATTCATGGTGCTAGCTAAGCACCTGGTCTTTGGTCTATAGCATGAAATTAATATGAATGGCTTACTCTCATGCTCAAATTTAACTGTATAGGTATTTTCAAAAGCTAGAGGAATATATGGGTTCCAGAAATTAAGACGCTAAAAGAAAAAACCCAGAGGAAGCAGGACAACTTCAAGAGCTTTATGTGAAGGTGACACAGACAAATGGCTACAGACTAAGGTTGAAGAACCAAAAGACTCAGTGAAAGGATGCTTTTAAAATAAATTTTGTTGCTTAAAAAAAAAAAAGAAAAACCCTCAAGTATACAAAGCCTCAGAAGACCTGCCATACAAACACATGTTCATTTTGTTGAAAAAAAAAAATCATTCAAGTCAAAAGAGAAAGCCAAAGGCAATAGGTGACTCAAGAAAGACAGAAATGGGAACTGGAGAGATGGTTCCACAGTTAGGAGCACAGGTTGCTCTTCCAGAGGTCCTGGGTTCAAGTTCCAGCGCTCATATGGCAGTTCAACCTTCCAGTTCTGGCCTCCATGAGTATCCAAGTAGTGCACATAGATAAATGCAAAATAAATAAATAAATAAATAAATAAATAAATAAATAAATAAATAAATTCTTTAAAAAAGCACATTACTATGCTCCCTCTGCTGAAGAGGTAGAAACAGAAGAATCCTTAGGACTTCCTGGCCGGCCAGTCCACCACAATAGCACAGTCAGTAAATTCCAGGTTCAGTGAGAGACCCTGCCAAAGTGGGGCTGGTGAGACAGCTCATCCTGGTAAAGGTATTAGCCTCCCAAGCATGGTAGCTTGCATTCTATCATCCCCAGACTCCACATAAAGGTAGGAACCTAGAAAGAACTCCACAGTTATTCTCTGACCTCCACATGTGAATGTGAGCGCACAGGTACAATACACACACACACAAAGTTAAAACTGAAAAATAACGGACACTTGGGAGGCAAAAGCCAGTTCGAGGCCAGCCTGGTCTACAGAGTGAGTGAGTTCCAGAACTACACAGAGAAACCCTGCCTCAAAAAACCATAGACAGCCGGGCGGTGGTGGCGCACGCCTTTAATCCCAGCACTCGGGAGGCAGAGGCAGGTGGATCTCTGTGAGTTCGAGACCAGCCTGGTCTACAAGAGCTAGTTCCAGGACAGGCTCCAAAACCACAGAGAAACCCTGTCTCGAAAAAAAAAAAAAACCAAAAAAAAAAAAAAGCCATAGACAGAGGGGGGGAGGGAGAATATGAACGAATAAATGAATGGTGGGAAGCAACTTGGGGGAAAAAATCCAACAGACCTCTCACCTCCACTCAAAAATTCATGCACACAGGAGCACACATACACACACATAAACACAACCTAGACAAGAACTAATGAAGATACAAACTCTCACACATAGGCACATACACGTTCATACTCACCAACACACAAAAATAATGAGTATCTTGTAAAAGCACTTACCATCAAAAAGTAAAGTTGCAACACAAAGAAAACAATGCCAATACAAAACAGAAAGATGAAGATCAAAATTTTAATAAATCCTTAGAGACTAATAAGCTGAACATACAAATAAGAGAAGAGGCCCGAACATGGTGATGCACGCCTTTAATCCCAGCACTCAGAGCTGTATACTCAAGTATACAAAGCCTCAGAAGACCTGCCATACAAACACATGTTCATTTTGTTGAAAAAAATCCCAGCACAGAGGCAGGAGGATTTCTGTGAGTTTGAGGCCAGCCTGTTCTACAAAGGCACTTCCACAATAGTTAGGGCTACACAGTAAAACTCTGTCTAGAAGAAAAAGAAAAAAATTCTCTCTCTCTGTGTAGACACATACATACATAGACAGATCAAGAGAAAACAAATGATATCAATAACCTGTGCTAACAGATACTGAATATAGAACCAGACACCTAGCTAGAAATAAACATTTACAAAAGCAGACATTCTGGGCTTCAGTTCTAACTAAGTGGGAGAGCATTTATCTCACATGCACAAAGAAGGTGGAGCAGCACAGATATTGTATCAGGTTGGTAAGCTTATCTGTCAAGGGCCAGATAATAAAGAGTCTTGGGCCAACCATTCAAGCTATGCTGCTGCAAGAACAAAAGGTAACCATGTACAACACAGAAATGAGCCATTCTGGTCCAGTAAAACATAGATACTAAAATTTAAAATTCACCTATTTTTCTCTTGTTATGAAATATTAATCTTATTTTTTAGCTCTTAGATGTATAAAAACTATTTTAGTTTGCAAAACATATAAAAATAAATGACAGTGAGCTCTATTTAGCTCTTTGTTCCCAGTTTGCCAATTCCTGTATTAGCTTGTTAAATAAGTCTCAATTTCATCCAAAGGATCTACTGAGATTATTTTTCTGTGACCAAATAAGCAATAAGCAGGCTACAGTGCTACAAGGCCTGCACTCAGGAAGGTGAAACAAGAGGATTGTACTCCAGGCTGCTGGGGCTACACAGTAGAAAGGAAGAAAGACAAAGGAAGGAAAAGGGAGAAAAGCAAGAAAAAGAGAAGGAATGAGTTAGAAGTAGTAACAAAAGAATAGATTGTATTTAGAAATTAGAATTTTAAAAGTGCTAAATAAGTCATGGGTTAAAAAGAAAAACGAAAAAAGGAAATTATAAGGTACTTAGAAATAATGTAATTAATCACTTCTGTGAAACTTCAAAGCCATTTTCAGTACCTTAAACAGAGCTCGTCTCAAAATAAAATTAAAAACAAAACAAACAAGCAACAACAACAAAAACTTACATTGGTGGTATAGTATTTGCCTAGCATCTGAAGCCCTGGCTCAGCTCCCAGGTGGGAAAGCTGAGGGATAAACTATAAAGAATCTATCCAAAAACTACTGACTGTGAAGAAAATGACATGGCTGCTTTACAGTTTAAAAGACTAGCAATCACCTTAGGAGAGTTAAGAGTCAGACACGGAATGGGGGAAATGGGAAAATGTTCGCTAAGAGGGGTGATGATGGTTCAGCAAGTAAAGACAAGAGCCATCAATGATTCAAGCCTGACACACTTGAGTTCCATTCCTAGAACCCACATAAACGGAGAGAACTGACTCAAAAGTTGTCTGTTCACACACACACACACACACACACACACACACACACACACACACACCATATTGTAATAAATTGATTTTAGGCTAACTAAACAGTTAAGGGGTATACAAGTTATTTCAATTACTCTTATGATTTTTTTCCTTAAATTTACAATTTAAAAAAATGAAATTTACATTAGTGTATCCATATGTATGGTGTGTGTGTATATATATGTGTGTGCGCATATGTATATGTGTGTATACATAGGCATTATTATACATTAGTTTTATGGTTAGGTCTAAAGTAAGTCTCAAATTCTCCTGTAAGCAGCTTAGATACATTTATTTCCATATGGTTACCCAAGTAGTCTAACCCCATTTGTAGAAAATAAGCTCAATGTAAATTTTAAAATAAAATTTAAATATCCTAGAACAGTTGGAGCAATTTAGAGGATCTACACCACATGATTTCGGGATATATTACATACCTGCTAATATTAGGAGCATGTAATATTAACATAAGCACAGATAAATAGAGCAGAATAGTCCAACTCACACATGGTAAATTGACTTCAACCATGGTACCTAATAATTCAGTCTAGAAAATTTTTTCAACAAATAAATGAGAAAATCTTCCTTTACATCATCAGACACACAGCTGTCTTTTAAGTCAGGATTTCAGAATGTAGGCTTAGCTGACCTAAAACTCTAAGTAGACCAGATTGGTCTTGAATTCAGCCTCCTGTCTCTGCCTCCCAAGTACTAGGCGCATGAGGCACCACACCCAGACCTTGAATACTTATAAAAATCAAGCTGTTGGGCACTCCTATAAAGGATTTTTCTTAATCTGATTTGAAGCAGGAAGACACACCCTAAAATGAGCCAAAAAAAAAAGGCAGTTTTCTTCTATCTAAGTCTTGCCCTCACACTTCCTGGAAAGTTCCTCATCTTGTCACTACAGCCGGTATTAAATGGACAGAGACTGAAAACCAGCAGCTTTCTAGGTAGTAATGCACTCCAACTCTAG
Organism: Microtus ochrogaster; assembly: GCF_000317375.1. NCBI lineage: Eukaryota > Metazoa > Chordata > Mammalia > Rodentia > Cricetidae > Microtus > Microtus ochrogaster. The sequence continues at coordinate 52,494,492 of NC_022031.1, forward strand.
CACCAACAGGGACTGCAGAGACACAGGCTTCTTCTGGTCTGAACAAATGGCAGATTCGCCACCTTTCTGTTATAAGACAGCCACTGCTGGACTACCCAGACCATTGTCTCCAAGCCAATCAAATAAACACACATACATGTGTAGGTATTCATTCTGTGTGTTCGGTTCCTTTAGAAACCCCTGACTAATGCATTCCTACACTAATGTGTAAACATCTTTACTCCATCCAAAGAAGAAAGGGCAGTTCCTCAAATTCTATTGCCTGCAAGCCTTCCTGGCTTAACTACAGGGGTGTGGGGGGAATTTAAGGCAGTACAGAACAAGAAGAGGTCCATGAAAAGCTGAAACTAAGGACATTCCGAATGTGTCCCTTCTCAAGATCCTACATCTCAGGCCCTGCTACACAGCAACGGATTACAGATGAAAGAGCTTTAGGGTCAGGCTCTAAAAAGACTCAGACAAGGACAGCAGGGAAACTGAAGCTTTTGGTTAGGCAAATACCAAACCCAACTCAATTCCTAGACAGATCAGCATAGAACTTGTCACTTCAAGGACTTTTTTGCCTCTAATTTCTCTTCTGATATATCTGGCTTTCCAAAATGTAAGTTACCTTAAGAGGTAAACAAATATAAACACAGGTAGGTATTAAGCCCCTGAACAGAATCATGAGAAAAAAAATTTTTTTGAGACAGAGTTTCTTTGTGTAGTTGTAACTGGCATCAAACTTAAGAGGTCTACTTTCCTCTTGTCTACCCCGCCCTGCCCAACCCAGTGCTGGTACTGAAGGCACACTCCACCATGTCCAGTTAGGACAAAAATTTTTAAAACTAAGATAACAAGTTTTCAAATACCCCTTGGTGGTAGGCATATACCTTTAATCCCAGCACTTAGGAGGCAGAGGCAGGCGGATCTCTGTGAGTTCGAGGCCAGGCTATCCTGAGGAAAAAAAAAAAAAAAAAAAAAACCCAAAATGGAAAAAAAGATTTCAAATAGCTATGACCAATGTTATAAGGTTCTCTACTAAAAACAAGTGGAAAACATAAAATAAAGACAATTTAAACATATGTAAATTCTAAAAGAAATAAAATATTAGAAGAAAATACTGACCAGGTACAATGGTACATACCTTCAATCCCAGCACTTAGAAGGCAGAATTAAGTAGATTTATGTGAAGTTGAGGCTAGCCTGGTCCACACAGAAAGTTCTAGGGTCACAGACTAAGACCCTGATGGAAAGAAGTAAAGATAGATACATACTGTATTAAAAATGAAATCTTAGCCGGGAGGTGGTGGCGCACGCCTTTAATCCCGGCACTTGGGAGGCAGAGGCAGGCGGATCTCTGTGAGTTCGAGACCAGCCTGGTCTACAAGAGCTAGTTCCAGGACAGGCTCCAAAACCACAGAGAAACCCTGTCTCAAAAAAACAATAAAATAAATAAATAAATAAATAAATAAATAAATAAATAAATAAATAAATAAATGAAATCTTAGCCTGGCGGTGGTTAGGCAGGAGGCAGATCTCTGTGAGTTCAAGGCCGGCCTGTTCCACACAGCAAGTTCCAGAACTGGCTCCATAGCTACTGGGAAACCCTGTCTCAAACAAACAAACAAACAAACAAAAAACAAAGGGCTGGAGAGATGGCACAGAGGTTAAAAGCAATGGCTGCTCATGCAGAGGTCCTGAGTTCAATTCCCAGCAACCACATGGTGACTCACAACCACACAACCAATTGTAATAGATCTGACGCCCTCTTCTGGCGTGCAGGCATATAAGCAGGCAGAACACTGTATACATAATAAAGAAATACATCTTCTAAAAAACAAACAAACAAAAAGAAATCTTTGGCTGGTAAGACGGTCCCAGGAGTAAAATCACTACCAAACCTGATGACTTGAGTTCATCTCTGGGTCCCATATGACGGAAGGGAAAGAATGAGCTCTCACAAATTGTTCTCTGACCCCCACATGTATGCCACAGTGTATACACACACAAAATAAAATCTGTGATGGGTTCATTAGTAGACTAGGTATTACTTAAGAAATAAATCAATAAACTTCAAAGTATTTCAATAGAGGCTATGGGTATAAGTTCAGTCATAGATTGCACGCCTAGCCCCAGTACTGCAGAGCTTAAAGATAAGGATATTTCAATAAAATTTCCCAAACTGAAATACTGAGTGGAAAAAAAACAATAAAAACCCAAAGCACCCAATAATATGTGATAATTTCAAATGAGTAAGAGAGACAAAACCAAAATGTACAAAAGGCGAAGAAAAAAAAATACATGAATTTGAGAGAAAGCAAAAGGGAATAAATGGGAGGAGCTGGAGGGAAGAAAGAGAAGGGGAAAAGCAACATGATTTTAACAGATTGGAGGGTGAGATCAGCTCCAGCAGGATGCTTCTGACCTTTACTAGGATGCTGTGGCACATACATAAGTAATTGTGATTTTTAAAAGCTATATTTTGTCTATAAGAAACACTGAAGAGCCAGTGGTGGTGGTGGCAGCACAAATCTTTAATTCCAGCAGCACTCACGAGGCAGAGACAGGTAGAGGCCAGCCTGATCTACAGAACTAATTTCAGGACAGCTAGGGCTATAAAGAGAAAGGAAGGAAGGGAAAGAGGGAACGAGACGGAAAAGAAAGGAACAAAATGAAACACTGAAGACTTAACAGATGGCCTAGAAAAATGGCTCAAGGACGGACCACTTGTTACTCTAGGATTCAACTCCCAGTACCAACATGAAGATTCATAACTTTCTGCAACTTTAGTTCTAGAGAATCTGATTACCTCTTCTGGCCTCCAAGGCATCAAGCACACAGTCAAAACACTCATATAAAATCTTTAAAAAAAATTAACCACTAGATAGCACATAAAAGGATACTAATAAATTTCACTACAGTTATCAAATCAATAACAAAATTCCAAGTATAATGAAATATTACTGATACTAATTATTCGGCTATGACCTTTAGAGCCACCTAAAAGTAAAATCCAGCAGCACCAAGGGTTACAAAGGATGAGAGACAACCTGAGCTCTATAGACAAAACTGGGCCATCAGGCACATTCAAGGAAGTATGGCCATAGATGTGACCTCTGATATAAAGCAGGCTGTGTAAGTACAGACATTTTAGGAAATGGCTCAACAGCTCATGAGTAGGCGCTTCCATCACTATAATGAAATACCTTGGACAACTAACTTACAAGAGAAGTTTGTTCAGCTCATAGTCTGGAGGTTCTGGTCTAAGATCAAGCAGATGTACTATTGTTTTGGGTCCCTAGTGAGAAGACAAGGTAGAAATGGCAGTGTGTGCATAACAGACAAACAGTTCACCTAAAGGTCAGAAAGTAATGGGAAAGAGGAAAGTGCCAGCATCCCACAATCTCACGGAAACCTAAAACCTTCTCAGGAGACTAAACCTCCTTCCTAGTAGGCTCTATTAATTCCCCAAAATGCTACCCCACAGAGTGAGCCTTTAACATACAGACCTTTAGGGAACATTCAAGATCCAAACAGTTGCCTAGACTGTGTCTGAACTGAGATAACAGGCATGTTTTGGAAAGGCATTCTCTCATTTTGGTTAAGTGTTAAAACTGTCAAAGGTTCCTGAACTGCTCTCTACATAAATGACACCTCATTTTTAAAGGGTAAGAACTTGCAGCCAAGGCCTACTGCGTTTCCAAGAGTGATGTACATCAGTAAGCAAACACTTCCTGTGAAGGGCCAGAGGGTGAATATATTATGCTTTGCAGACTGTGACCACTACTTAGCTCTACAACTGTAATGCGAAAGTAACCACAGGCAATATGGAAACAAATAAGCATGGCTATGCTCCAATAAAACTACTTACAGAAACGGGGCAAGCAGGACGTGCTCATGGGCTGCTGCTTGTGAGCCCCCAATGACAAGCATAAAGAAGACTGACCCTCAAAATTAATTTCATTCTGCTATATTGTTCTTTTCTACATAGGAGGCTTGGTAACTATTGGAAGCCATTTATAGTCCTTCTTAAGCATGTGTTTTTCTATTCTCAATGACCCACTAAAGATAGGATGATCACCTAAAAAGGACTATGACAGTTAATATGGAAGACAAAATAACAAGGAATACAGGAAATGTGGTTTAAGATTCTGAATACTAGCCAGCTAGTACTAATGAAGCACAAGCTGGAAATTTAAAATGTACTTTGGCACGCAAAAAAAGCAATTACCTACATTGCTGAAACTGATTTATGTGGTATAATAAAATCCTTGAAATGTGTGTCATATCACCAGATTGTGTCTTCATAAGAACTCATTGCTTATCGCTTCTCAATTGTGTGTGTGTGTGTGTTTTATATAGACATATACACACACATATAGATAGCCAGCCATGGTAGTGCATTCCTGTGACTCCAGCCATTGGGAAACTGAAGAAGGTTCAAGTCCAGCTTGGTTAACCAAGCAAGATTCTGTCTCAACAACCCAAAAACAAAAATGTTTCATGATTGAGTTCAAAAAGGTAATCTTTTAATCTGGCCAAGGTACAAAAATTAATACCCTGCAAGGAACATCCAAGTACATACCACGATATGAATTCTAAACACCTGACAATGTAAACATGTATTCGACATTATTCATGCATCAGCCACCTTTTGAGATTATAATACATCAGACTGGGAAATAGAATAGTAAAGAAACATCAGCAATGTTTTCCTTTGTGATGCATCCTAAACCCAACTAGTTTCCCTTTGCTAAAATAATTTTATGTTTAACAATATTTTTAATTGTCTTTTCCAAAACCTAAATAACTTCCGGGGGCTGGAGAGAGCACTCAGGTTCAGACTCCAGTAGCTCACAATCACTCTGACTTCAGTTCCAGACTGCCCTCTGACCTCCATGGACACCAGACATACGTGCAACATATACATAACATGCACAGGAAAAACACATACATGAAATAAATTTTAAAATAATTTTAAATATTTTTTTAATCCAGAAAAGTAAACTTAGGGAATACAACCCGAATTCCATCCTTACTACTAACTAAAGTCATTAATTGTGTTATATTCAGACAGCAAACAGAGGAAGCAAAAGTTGGCTTATCTTTCATATACTCTACATGAAATGCAAGCCTTAATGGTTCATTATTTGGTAAAAACTAAACTTCTCTGGTGAGATCAAAGGAAGAACAATTCTGCCAAAAAGTACAAATAACAACTGGGCGGTGGATCTCTATGAGTTTAAAGCCAGCCTGGTCTACAAAGGCAGTTCCAGGACAGCCAAGGCTACACAGAGAAACCATCTCTAAAAACAAAAGAAGGTCAAGGTAAGAGTCAGTGGTTAGCTGTTTTACTTTTCTGATCTTCAGGCAAGTTTTATTTATTAAAATACAAATGAAATGCCACTATAGGTATATATATTGAATGATTTTATAGCATGATCACAGTATTTTAATAAATAAATATTGAATATTTAAAACACACACATATTCAGGCTGCCTGTTGAATCAACTAATCAGCTTATTATCTCTTTAGAGTTGTTGCTTTCAAAACACAGACAGAAAACCATACCCTATATTCTGGCTCCTAGGCATAACATTTAAATTTTCTTTCCTTTATTATGGATGTGTTTTCACAATAATAAAAACATGGGTTCTTCGAGCATAATTCTTTAACATTTAAGTGGTAACTTTTTAAAATGTCTGCTGTACTTACATGCCAGATAAAAAAAAACTAGAATCATAAATCACATCTTTAAAGACCAAAACAATTTATTTAAATGTCTCTTCTCCCACAGGCACCTTCAGACACAGTTAAGGACTTAATTTCGAATCTGAGTATCACTGTCAAATGAGACAATATATGTACGGAGGGGGTAGTTCCAGAAAAGGCTCCCTCCATTTATTTCCTATTTATAAACATATACACAAAGCTTGCCAAAGCAGATCAACTCTGCCCAACCCCCAAAGACAGTACAACAGTTTCCAATATGCTCAGCTCAGACATCCCATGCTAAATGCTGCTGCTTCTTGCCTTGCTTATTTTTTAAGAAGTAACAACTGTAAGCGCCACCATCAGATCTAGTAAGTATAAAGAAACAGAAACATGGAACTGGCTAGCAAAGTGTACAGAAACAGGGCGACAGTGGCGGGATTTGTGCTTTAACAAAATAGACTCAAAAGTGATCAAACAACTATATAAATGAACCTGGCTTATTTAAGATGTATGCAAGGTTAAGTACTTCCTTCTACTTTCTACAGTAATCTGCACTGTGTGGCCTACAGAACTAGATTTCCTAAATCAGTATCAAATACCAAAGTAATAAAGGAAATTTTATGACTGTTATCTTTTATTATTTATTCTAAAATTTTCATGTATGTGTATGCACCTGGGTATGCATGTGCACCTGGAGTTAGGTAGTTGAGTCACCATACAGGTGCTGTCAACAGAACCTGGGTCATCTGCAAGAGCAGTGAGTACTCTTAACAGCTGAGCCATCTCTGAGGCTCCCAGACAATTATACTGTAAAAGTCACATACTGAGGAGCACTGTTTACTTGATTTGTATTTTCTTAATACAGTAATGAGAGGACTCTGGTATAACTAAAGACTTGTAACTTAGAAAAAGCATTACTACAAAATATTAAGTTCCCTAGATGGCCACCTTTTAGATAGAGGCCTCGTTGCTAGCAATGAGGTATAATGAAAAAATCTTCAGAAAGGGTAGACAAGCATTTGAATACCAGAACATCACATCTTGAACAAACTTCCTCAACTTGCTTTTTCATCCCTAAAATCAGAACAGTAACGACCTATCTTTAAGGAATGTTATGATTCCTCAGAATACATGTAAAGCACATGGCACACAGTTGGCACACAAAAAAAAAAACAGGCATTGTTATTTTATTATTTCTAAGTACAACTACAAAAGATTTTTTTAAAAAAAAAAGACTCATTAGAAAAATAAATCAGAGTCTGGGATAATTTTAACCACAAAGCCAAACAAAAAATACAATCCTGAGAGTTAAGTTAAACTTTACATGTTTTTTTTTTTTTAAATTTTAGTATAGTTCCTCCTGAAAGGTACATAAAATCCAAAATTAGCCACGGGTCTACTTAATTTTGGAGTTAAAAGTAAAGATTATCATCACACAGAACAAAAGACAATTTTGTGAACAGGTGAAATTACTTCACCACTTGGGGAGATGTCAAAATGAAAAGACAAAAATGATTATGAAAGGGTAGTAAAAGAGTCCTACCTTTAAACCGACTGCTATAAGATCTGTAACAACACTGTATGGAAAAAGTAAAGAGAAAATGGAAAACAAAGTTAGAGAACAAGTTTTAAAAGACAGATAAGATTAAAGAAAAAGGAAAAGCATCATAATAATAAATAACGAAAAAAACGGTGGACTGTGAAATGTTAATAAGGAAAAATCAACGGACAGCGTAGCAACAGCAGAGTTCCAAAGCAAAGCCTCGACACCTCAGTGCAAGAAAAAAAATTACTCTCTAATGTGCAGGAACATACAGTTGTGCATCAATACAATAAGCATGTCTTTCTTCATCTCACTTTGACAAATCCAAACCAAGACTAAAACCACCAAAGTTCATTCGTTTAAAGTCCCTGAGATGAGTGACCAAACCATAAAGCTTTAAATAAACAAAGCCTGGGCCTGGAGTTTAGAAACATGAAAACTATCTTGGAAACTTGCTTCCTACCACCCCAAAAACTCACCAAAATATTCTTATGACTGTCTCCCATAGCTAGAATAAATACAAATATCACATTTCACACAAATTTTATTGCAAGATTTGCTTTAAAAAAAAGTTAAAACATTAATACTATGTTTTGAGTACAAAGGTTTTATTCCTCCTAGGTGGAAATGAAGACACACACGCGCACACACACTCACACACATACACACAGAAAGCACTCAAGGAGAAAAATGTTGGCTTGCCTAGAGCACAATCCATGAAATTTTACACACCTTAAGAGTGTAAAAAGCCCAATACAGTTATTATTCTATACAAAAATTAATCTCTTCTACATCTTTAGTTAGCAGTTCATAACTGCTAAATAAGCTCTGTATTATGTTACTAATCAATAATGTCATAATTTCCTAAAGATATGCAACTATCTCTGCATCAAGTGGTAGAAACTTCAATGTTTTAAACAATAACCATATATTTTCCCTTGTACAGTTCTGAAACTCGTATTATTTTTCTAAAATTTAAACCTAATAACTGGTAAGTTATACTTTTTTAAAAAAGCAAACGTTTTTCCTCGTCTATCTGCATCAGTGCTTTCTTAGCTTTAATACCACACGCATGTCAAGGTTCTTAAAAACTATTAGCAGGATTAAGTTTGGGAAGGTGAGTGTGGAGAAAAGACAGCAAAGTGCCATGATATATATATGTATGAAATATCGTAATGAAACCTATTACTTTATGTGCCAAATAAAGAGGTGATTTTTAACAAGACGTAGTTAGTAGCAAATGACGACTAAAAGTCTTTGCAATTAATGTTCTGCATCAGATAAGCACGTTGCTGAGTAAGGTGGACCATTCCTACTCCACCACCCCCACCCCTGGGCGGGCAGTGGAGGAGGGGTTTGCATTTCACACTCAAGAAAGAAGCAAAGTCAAGCCTTTTAACTGTAAATCTCATGGCACAAAAAGCTAACTTGTTTCCCCAAACCCGAAGTCGAACCTTCTGAAGATGGTAATTTCCCAGCCCTTCCTGACTGACATTAGGGCGTTATGGCATAAATCACCATAACGATTTCACGATTTCAAATGAATTGGCCAGGTAAAGAGACGTCAATGCTCAAGGAGGAAGAGGCTCCTTTAAACGAAGTAACCTCCATTAAACGGGAATCCTTTCAAGAACATCACAACCATAAATCAAATCTAAAATTGCACTTTGATATCTGCAGCAGCATGCAATCTGCATTCAAATGACATAGTGCATATCACGATATTGTGAAACTAAGATAAACGAAACCTAAGCAGGGCAAAAAACTGTTGGAAGATTCTAGTGTCTTCTCTGAAGTACGTAGCAAGCAATAATCAAATACGCGGCAACCTGTTAAATGGCTTTCACCGAAAAGTAAGTTTCGTGCTTTTTTTCCCTTTTAACTGAAAAACAGGTAATATGCTCCACCATCCAGCAGTTTACAAAAATCTTGTCAAAAGTCGGCAGGGGGAAGAGGTTAAGGAACAACTCAAACGCCTAGGAACTAAATAAATAAAAGGAGGTGGAATATCTAATAGACTTGGAGAATTTATATTGATGAGCAACACTATCGGAACCCCAAATTACTAAAATCTTTCAATTAACACTTTTATTAAAATACATCAGGTCTCTGAGTTCCAGGAGAAATTATCAACTCGGAAAGGGTGATTGTAAGTCCTGTTTTCCTCTAATTTTAAGCCACGGACCCTATTTAAACGGAGCAGTTCAAAGAGTCCGGAAAACTGCACTTACACAATATCTGATTATCGCCCGCGGCGAATTCACGAAGTTTGGGGGGGGGGGGCGGACAAGGAGGAAGCGTCCCCGGTGACAAAGTGCAGACGCTCGGTATTTAGAAATGGTTAACGTATCTCCCAGCGCAAGTCAGGAGACCTCGCTGGGTCCCGAGACCCACACGCGACCGCGGTTCGAGACCCGGTCGCCGCCCAGACGGCTGTCGCCGCTCGCCCGGGCCCGCCGCCGGGGAAAGCTCCGCCGCGCGCCCCACCCCGCCGGTAAACAGCAACTCCCCGAGCGCTGCGGCCGCCTCAGCCTCCGCCCCCGCCAGCGCCGCGCACCATTTTCTGAGAGGAAGTGTGGGGAGGCTGGCCCGGCACCCCGGCTCCGGCTCGTCTCCGCTTCCCCAGAGCGCCCCGAGGCTGCGAGGGGCGGACGTGACGGGGGCGTCGCGCGCAGGAACCGGAGACTGCGGCGGACGGACCCCAGCGCCTCCCGGGTCCCTGCCGTCGGGCTCGGCCCCGGGCAGCTCCTCCGCTAACCGGCGCCGCGCCCTGCTCCCCGGCCTCGGCGGGACGCGACGCCGAAAAGGAAACGAGGCCAGCGCAGCCCCCGAGCGGCCACCCGGCACTTACCCATCCATGGCCCAGATGGAGGAGCGCGTCGTGCGGGGATTGACGGGCTCGCCGCGGGCGGGGGTGGGGGGAAAAGCAAGCGGCGGCTCCGGGGACCGGCGAGCGGAGCCGCTCCGCAGCTCCGGCCGGTCGGAGGTGGAAGGAAGAGTGGGAAACAGGGGCGGGGACCGGGCACGCTCTCGCCAGCGCCGCGCCCCCGCCTTCCCAGCCCGCGAGCGCGTCCCCGCCTCGCCTGGCCCCGCCCCCTCGGCGTCGACGCCCTCCCCGGACTCGGCTGGACTCCAGGGCGCCCTCTTCCCGCCTTCGCCTCTTGGCCCCGCCCCCGCCCCGCCTGCTCCGCCCCCGCCGGCCCGCCCGCCCGTGACTCGGCGCGCGTGCGCGTCCCCGCTTCCTTCCGTCGCGCCCGCGTCCTCGGGGACGCGCGCCTTGTGCTTCCCGCTTTGCGGCTCTCCCTCCCTCGAGCCCGCGGGCCTTCCGGCTTCCCGGAGTCGGGCGCACTTGGGCGCCCGGGCCTGAATGCTTACTGTTGTTGGCGAGACGAGCTTCGGTCCTCCCTGGGGACATTGGAAGCCGGGAGGAATTTCTGCGGGCGGGGGACTCTGCTGGCGGCGCGGCAGGGGACCGGCGCGACGGCCACGGGGCAGGCTCCGGCAGTGGTCTTCCGGGACCTGACCCGTCGCCAGGTCCTGGAAGTCAACCTCTGAGACCCGCAGTGGCCGGATAGGTGTGGTTGAGAAAGGAATTAGGTAGAGGAGACTGCCCTGGACCGAAGTGCTTCGTTTTTGCCGTTTTAATCTGAGTGCTTTTCTATCCAACGGTCAAATACTAAATATACATGAAACTTTCATTGCATAGTTATGGGATGGCCATTATACTGCCAGTATTATAAGTTTATTCATCCTCCCGCGCAGGGGGGGGGAGGGGGAGTGAGGTGGTAGGAAAGGATTATTGTTTTTTCGGATGAAAACATATGAGTGATTCCGGAATTTCACAGCCAAAAAAACATTTCGTTTGCACCAAAGCCCTTTCCTCTAGTGTGAGTAAAAACAAATTATCCGTAAAGCATAAAATAGCTATTTAATATATATAATGTGTATAACTTTTATAGCCTACCTGCTTGTGAAACAGTGCTTTTCCAATTCACAGATCATTGAAATTCGAGCCATTTAAACCAGGGCTCGAGCTCTCCGAAATGTAGAAAGGGGACCGCCCACACCCATTTCAAAGGAAGTAACTTCAATCTATCCTTCCTGATTTCCTACTTTAGAATAGTAGACACTTTCAGTTTGTAATTCAGGAATGTCATTTTTAAAGTAATTTCAGTTCCCCTATTCAAGATGTGAAAAATGTAAATACATGTAAATATAATGCTTCTCATTTTTTCAAAACTCAAACAGCAGTAAGTAGTTTTGTTTGTTTGAGACCGAGTTTTAATATCTAGAACAGCCTGGCTGAAACTTGCTATGGAACTCAGACTAGCATCCAAATATAAGATCCTCTGACTTCAGCCTCCTTAGATTTTTGATTTTGGGTGTTTTTTTTTTTTTT
>NC_022031.1:52506256-52513767 GCF_000317375.1 Microtus ochrogaster
GCCACCACCGCCTGGCCATCCTCCTGAGATTAAGAGTTGTACTGTCACACAGTCCTGAAAAGTTTTTGTTTTTGTCTCCAGACCAACCCCTTGCTAACCACTGTAACCATGTTGTTTAAATTTTTTTTTTTTTTTGAGGCAGGATTTCTCTGTGTAACAGTTCTACCTGTCCAGGAAATCGTTTTGTAGACCAAGCTGGCCTCAGATTCACAGAGACCTACCAACCTGCCTCTGCCTCCCAAATGCTAGCATTAAAGGTGTGTACCACCACCCAACTTATAATACTTTCTAAATTGACTTCTTTTTTGTTTTGTTTTTGTTTGTTTTTTCGAGGCAGGGTTTATCTGTGTCACTTTGTTGCCTGCCCTGGGGAACTAGCTCTTGTAGACCTGAGACTCATTATCTGTACCAACTTGTCATTCCAAAACAATCCATAATAAAAAGATTATATGCCTGAATAAAATGAACAAAGCTGTACTTTATTTCCTAAACAAGCCCAGGGTAACATTAGGGGCTGCTTATTGGGGTTTCTTTGCTGCCCAGTTCCCACAGCTGTTTAGCCCCAAAGAATCACACAGAAGTCTACATTAGATATAAACTGATTGGCCCATTAGCTCAGACTTCTTGCTAACTCTCATAACTTATATCAACCCATTATTAGCCCATTGTTATTATCTGTGTTAGCACATGGCTCAGTACCTTTTTCAGCGAGGCAGATCACATCCTGTTTCTTTGGTGGTCTGGGCAGGACTCGAGAAATAGCTTCCTTCTTCCCAGAATACTCCTGTTCTCATCACCCTGCCTCTACTTCCTGTCTGGTTGTTGCGCCTGGCTACTGGCCAATCAGCCTTTATTTAGAACATAATTGACAGATACAGAATTGTTCCACACTAGCCCAGTTTTGTAACAGGGCATAGATAAGTGGATACAGTTTATAACAGAGAACAAGGCAAAACTTTTCCTTTCCCATGGCCCTGTGTCCTAAATTAAAAGGTTTGAGCTCTGTGAGCTTGTGTGCCACTCTGAGGGCCACTGTGCTGTCCTGATGGCCTAGTCAACCCAAATCAGAGAGCTCATTCAGTGAGAGACCTTGCTGCAAAAACCAAGTGGAGAAGGACTGGAGAGATGGTTAGGAGCACCAGCTGCGCCTGAGGAAGTTCCCAGCACCCACACAGTGTTCATAACCGTCAATAATTCCAGTTCTAGGGTATTCGATGCCCTCTTCGGACCTGAGACCTCTGAGAGTAATAGCACACGTGATACACACACATACATGCAGATAAAACACTCATAAAATAAATAAACCTATCAACCTAGCATGGTGGCACACATCTTTAATCCCAACACTCAGGAGACAAAGGCAGGCAGATCTCTGAGTCTGAGGCTAGCCTGGGCTACATAGCAAGTTCCAAGACAGCCAAATTTCACAGAGAAACCTAGTCTCAAAAAAACAAAAAGTAAATAATAAACCATACATGTATGCTTATATACATGTATAATAAAGTAGAGAGTTGTTAACTAAGCACCAGATGTTGACCCCTGTTTTCTGCAGGCATGTACACACACAACAACAACAATTATTACCACCCAAGGAAAGAATGGAGTTTGCAATTTTTTTTTTTTTTTAGGTCTTCTGTAATTTCAACAGAAGGTTCTGGGTTTTCAGAACAATTCAATATTACCCACATGATTTTGGAATAAGCATTTAAGCACTTTATATTATGATATTCTGTCTTGGTGCCAAAGAGGTTAATCTCTGCAGAGTCTTATATACTCTAAAAAAGATAGTTCTAAATAGTTTGTATTTTTTCCCCTGTGTTTTTGTTCTGGTTTGCTTAAGAATTTCCCCCCTGAAACTTGTTTATCTGATAAGAGGCACACCCCTTCATTATTATGTTTACACAAAAAGTAACCTTTGAACACTTGCCTTAAGCTATTCCCCTATGCAGTGGATGGTTAACATTTAACCCACATTGATGTTTACAGGTTAAGACTTCTTAAGACATAAAAGATGCCATTTTAAAAAAATGCCAATATAGCTCAGAAATAATACTAGCCATTAGTTGAGTCTCAGAAGGTCATTATATGAACATTTTATCTCATGACAATTCCAAAATAATAACCATTAACATCTGCTGCTTAAAATGGAAACCTCTGAAATCAAACTAAATGGGAAAAGCCAGTTTCAAAGGCTTATATACTGTGTGACTCCATTTCCATAGCATTTTCACAAAATTGCAGAGCAGAAAAACCAGTCAGTGTTTGGAAGAGATTAAGATCAGGAGGCGGGGAGCAGATGCCTGTGACTGTAAAGTCTATGCAAGGGGGATATTTGCGGTGATGAAAACTATTCTGAATACTGATTTGCAAGGAAAGTGTACTTATACAAATCTTCCCGATAAGATTGTGTGGCGCTTCAGATACCCAGCTGTATAAAAGGGACAGGCACGTGTGTACACCAGTGTCAGTTTCCTGGTTTTGACGATTTGCTCTAGTTAAGATGGTACCAGTAGATGGAACTGGGCAAGGGAACACGGGGCGTTGTTGCATTATCATTTAAATTTCTCTGTAAGGATATTTCATTTATATCTCAATAAATAAAACCTGCCCGAAGATCCGAAAGTAAAACAGACATCCTGGTCAGCCTTACACACCAACAAACCTTTAATCCCAGTAGCCACACTAGGTTGCCATAGAAACCGAGCAGTGGTGGTGCAGGCCTTTAATCCCGGCACTAGAGAGGAATATAAGATGGGAGGAGACAGCTCTCACACACAGCCTCGTTCTGAGACTCCTTGAGGCAGGATTGCTATTTCAGACTGAGGCAGAGATAAGAGCCAGTGGCTGATTGTCTTGCTTTTCTGACCTTCAGATTGAACCTCAATATCTATCTCTGGGTTTTTATTAATGGTGATACATTTCTGTATACTACAATTATTTCAAAATAAGGCAATAGTTTTAAGAGATCAATGTTATCTGACTGTTCCCTTAGAATTTGTTATTTGCTCAGCACTTATACAATACCAACTTCAAAGGCTTCACAAAAAAAACATTTCGGTATGGTCTTCCTGAGACTTTCTCACTATGGTTGTCAAATGAAACCGTAATAGCTGATACATACAGAATCTGTGTGGCTTCAGCCCTTCTTCAAATCCTTCCCCACGGTTGAAGGAGGTGGCATCAGTGTCTCCCATGTGCTCACTTCAGATTACTGTGCACTCCAACAGTTTAAAATAATTTATGATTTTTTTCTTTGTATTTTTCTTCTAGTTTGCTTAAGAAATTCCTTCTCTGGAATGACCACGAGTAATGTCTATTTTGCCCCTCCTGACTTAGTGCTGTCAGCCGCAGGGTCAGCACCTGGTGCAGAGGACTCCTGGTTACATCACACCTGTAATGAACACTCTGTTACCTCCTCTCACTGGAGTTAGAGTATCGAACCCTTGCCAGACTTGCTTTGGACATTCTGAAGCACTTTTCCAAAAAGGCAGGAGATTCCCGTCTTCTGTCTTTTTGTCATCCTATACCACAAAGCTCCCAGAGTTGACCAGAATTTTTAATATAACTATTCTTATTTGGAGGTGGGGTATGAGACAGGGTTTCTCTGTGTAGTTTTGGAACCTATCCTGAAACTCACTCTGTGGACCAACCTGGCCTCAAACTCCCAGAGATCTATCTACCTTCCTCTGCCTCCCAAGTGCTGGGATTAAGGTGTGCACCACCCCTGCCCAGCTGTCCTTATTTTTATTCAGAGGAAAATCTTTAGGGCTTAAACCAGAGGGTAGTCAAAGTGATAAACACTAATGTTTTAGGAATCATTAGACTTAGAGACTGACCTTCTGTCCTTAAAACTTGTACCCCTAGCTGGGTGTAATGGCACACACATTTAGTACCAGTACTCAGGAGATAGAGGCAGGAGGATCTCTGTGAAGTCAAGGCCCAGCCTGGTCTGCATACTGAATTCTAGGACAGCCTGGGCTACACAGAGAAACTCTGTCTCAAAAAAGCAAACAAAAAATCAGCTGTGGAGTGGTGGCACATGCCTTTAATCCCACCACTCAGGAGGCAAAGGCAAGTGGATCTCTGTGAGTTTGAGGCCAGTCTGGTTTACAAAGGGAGTGTCAGGAGAGCCAGAGCTGTTACACAGAGAAACCCTGTCTTGAAGACAAAACTGGTACCCCCTAGTCTCTGCATGAAGTACAAGTTCCTAACCTAGAAGTCTCCTGGAGTCAGATATCAGAAAGATTAAACCACTGGGACAGTAGAGAATTTCTACTTTCAGCCAACCACTCACCTCCAGGAAAGGGGTGATTGAAGATTAAACTCTTGAGAAATTCTTGAGACAGAAGGTTTATATAACTCAGAAGTAAAATATCTATTCCCAAAGGTTGTGGTGGCACAACGCAGCACTTGGGAAGCAGAGACAGGCAGATCTTTGTGAATTCAAGGCTAGCCTGATCTACAAAGATTTCCAGAGTAGCCAGGGCTTCGTTACCCAGCGGAACCCATTCTCGAAAAACCAAACCAATGTGTATATGTGTGTGTATGTATACATATACATGCATATGTTCACATATGTGTATGTGTGTATGTATATATAGATGTGTATGTGTCTGTATATATGTATATGCATATGTATGTATGTATGTATGTATGAAAATACTTTCATCCCCAACACTCAAAAAACCAACTACAACAAAATTCTTTTAATGTCTTTTTTTTTTTTTAAATGTTATATGTATGGGTGTTTTGCCTGCATGGATGTCCATGCACTCTTGGCATACCTTGTAGGCGGAAGTTCCTGTCCCTCCCAGTCCAGCAGCCTTTCAATCCCAAAGAAACACACAGAGGCTTATATTAATTATAAACTGTTTGGCCTATTAGCTCAGGATTATTATTAACTAGTTCTTCCAATTTTAAAGTATCCAATAATTCTTATCTATGTTTAGCCAAATGGCTTGGTATCTTCTCAGTAAGGCATTCTCATCTTGCTTCCTCTGCTTCTGGATGACAATTCACTGCCTTTCCTCTTCCCAGAATTCTCCTAGTCTTCCTGCCTGGCTACTAGCCAAACAGCATTTTATTAAACCAATATGAGTGACAAATCTTTACAGTGTACAAAAGCATTATCCCTCAGTTATGCCTGATACCACAGAAGCCAGAAAAAGGCATTGAATCCACTGGAACTGGAGTTACAGAGGTTGTGAGCTATATAGGTACTGGAAATTGAAGCTGAATTCTCTGGAAAGAGTAGCTGATACTCTTGATCATCTGTGTTGATTTGAAAAAAAAAAAATGGCCCCAAAGAGAGTGGCACTATTAGGAGGTATGGCCTTGTTGGAGGAAGTGTGTCACTGTGGGGGCGGGCTTTGAGGCCTCTTTTGCTCACACTTCCCTGTGTGATTTCAGTTGACTTCCTGTTGTCTGGAAAATGCCGGACTCTCAGCAACTCCAGCTCCACATCTGCCTGCACGCCACCATGCTCCCCATCATGATAATACTGAACTGAACCTCTGAAACTGTAAGCGAGCCACCCCAATTAAATGTTTCCTTTATAAGTATTGCCATGGTCATGGTGTCTCTTCACAGCAATAAAAGCCCTAACTAAGACACACCATCTCTCTAACTTCTGTGGCAAAATTCTCACAGAGATCCTATGTACTTCCAGGTTTCTGGATACATGAAAGTGTTGGGAGGATGGTGTTCCCAGAGATGGCCTAGAAGTTCTTCTTTCACCCCTGTACCTGACCATATGGACCTCTTCTGCCTTGATGTTACTGTTGTGTGCTGTGTAATAAGCCATCCAAAATAAGTACAGCAGGGTTTTTGTTTGTTTGTTTTGTTTTCCCAAGTGTGCTTGAATTTCTCATCCTTCTGCCTCCACTTCTCAAATGTTACCATTATAAGCATGCCCTGTTACAGCTGGCAAAAAATTTTTAAATTAACCATAACTTTGAGCAGATTTCTGAGAGTTTGAGGCCAGCCTGGTCTGCAGGACAGGACAGGCTTCAAAGCTACAGAGAAACTCTGTCTCCAAAAACTAAAAAAAAAAAGAAAAAGAAAAAAAAAGAGTTGCTTAGTTTTTCACCTATCCTGTATATCCTATAATCCTATCTAGGACAGCAAGTTCCATTAAGTCATCGGGTCCCCTGAGGATCCTTTTCTCAAACTCTGACATCTATAAACTATAGTGTTCAGAGGTCTTGTAGGAGGTCCTTCAAATGGAATTTGTCTTTTCTGTCATAATTAAACTGAATTATAGGACTGGAGAGGCAGCATACAGAGATAAAACACCATTTTTCACACTGTGTCTAAGGTGCATATTGTATTGTGAATTGTCATGGCTGAGACTGACTTTGAACACCTGAGTGAGATAAGAATTAAGAATTTATAGTTTTTGAGGCTCTAAAACTCCACAGAGAAACCCCGCCTTGAAAGAAAAAAATATATAGTTTTTTTTTTAAACTATTTTTTCTCTCTCCATCCTTTTTCTAGATTTTATTCTCTGGGAAGACATCATCGTACACAGCTCAAGCTTAAGGAATGGGCATTGCTCTCCACTTCCTCCAAGGAACAGCATTTGCCTAAGTTATTTGAGATTATGTGTTGTCGTTCTTCCCCCATGAATTTGCATACATAACCACTTAATTTTTTTCATTACAGACTCACAGACCTTCATTTTATAATGTGACATTCATATTATAACCTAGTGTCATTTCATCTTCATTTCCAAATTGTTCTAGCCATTGGCCAGTGGGAGCTATTTAAGCTGACTTTTGTGTTCCTTAACACACTCCCATGGGTGTTGGGGGTATGTTTGTGTATTTTTTTCTTTAGTCTCCCAGTATTTCCCAGGTTAGTCTCAAACATACAGACACAAGGAATCCTCTGTCTCAGCTGCCTGAGCCCTAGGACCACAGGCACAAATTGCTGTCCCCAGCTACTCTTGAACACTTCTTGACTTTTAACTCTATGGTATTACAAGACGTTCCCAGTCATCTTGTTTATTTTCTGCCCCTGTGCGAGGATCAGTCATTTGTCAAAAACAAGATCTGGGTACTAAATATGTTCACTGCTTCTAAAGTTTAACTTGAGAATTTCCAAAGATCCATTCTGTAATGGAGAGAGAGAGAGAGAGGGGCAGGGGGGAGAGAGAGAATATACATGTGTTCAGATATGCATGCATAAGTGGGCATGTTTGTAGGCCAGAGAACAACCCTTATACTATCCACTTTATTTTTTTAAAGCCAGGTTTTCCCGCTGGCCTGGAACTCACTGAGTAAGGTAGACTGGCTGTCTAATAAGCCCCAGGTATGCGCCCCCGTCACTGCCTCTCTAGCCCTGGAGTTACAAACACACACCATCACACCCAGATTTCATTTTTACTTTAATTTTTTTTTTTTTAAAAAAAGGAAAGAGCCGGGCGTTGGTGGCGCACGCCTTTAATCCTAGCACTCGGGAGGCAGAGGCAGGCGGATCTCTGTGAGTTCGAGACCAGCCTGGTCTACAGA
>NC_022031.1:52513867-52520445 GCF_000317375.1 Microtus ochrogaster
TCTCTGTGAGTTCGAGACCAGCCTGGTCTACAGAGCTAGTTCCAGGACAGGCTCCAAAGCCGCAGAGAAACCCTGTCTTGAAAAACCAAAAAAAAAAATAAAAAAATAAAAAAAGGAAAGAAAAGAAAAGCGAAAAGAAGTTTGAGGCTTAAACTCCGGGTCCTTGTGTGTGGTACTCCATCAGCTGAGATCCCACCCTCTGCTGCGGGGGGGCTTTATACTACCATCAGTATAAATGTATACTAGGGTTTACTCTGGGCCACAGTGGCAGATCAGCTTGGCAGGCCACTCACCCACCCTTCAGCCTCCCTTCACGTCCACGTTTCAATAATGGATCAGGAAACCGAATCCTGAGAAATAGAAACATATGGTGCATTGTCTCTTCTTCAGGTCTCCCTCTCTTGTGGGAACGGCCCCCAGGGGTGTTCTTAATTTACAGACGACACACTTTAGCTCTAGTCTTCACTCTCCCAAGCTGCTACTGCGCCTTCAGGAACATCTCACTTGCTAAAAATGGCGCTGAGCTACCCTTTGGAGGGGATTCTCGTCAAACCCCATTGCTCTCCTTGATTTGGGGACACAAAGCAAAGTATTCTTCATAGCCTGTGTCGTGTACTCTATCAGTGTCCTGTAGTCATTGACGTTTCTCTTCTGGCCATCGTCCTGTCCCCCCCTTTAAGGGACGCCATCTTTCCCAGACATTCTGCGGCAGCCAATGACTTCCACTGAAGCCCTTTGACGCTTCTCATCCAGCCTTTCACCAGTCCTTATTATGAGTTTTTTCTAACTTATCTAGAGCTGACCGGCTAAGAAACTGAGCCCTGGGCCTAATCTTTTCACAGAAGGTGGGAAAAACTGCTCTCCAGTACCAGAAAATTGCTTTCCTCCAGCTGGTATATATGTATCAAGACAGCTTCTGTGCTGAGTCAGCATTCCTTCTGACTGCTGGAGTACAAAGTAGATAAATACTACAGATGCCTGTTGTTGAGAGGGACCTTGGCGGTCCAAGGGGTCACGGAGGGTGAGGGACAGACACACTGCTGTGCAGGCAGAGCTTATGTGGGAGGTATTGAGATAAAGGGAGTGGGGGAGGGAAGAGAGAAAGAGAAATACAGAGGAAGAGATAGAAGAGGCAAGGACCAGTCTGCCTCTTCAGAGGAGCCACGGGACGAGAGAACAGGAATGGGCAGAGCTTGCCTCTTACAGGGACCATGTGCCCCTGTGTACAGACGTAGTGATGTAGAAGCCATAGGACCTGAGCTGGCCAGGGTATTGCCTGAATCCTAACAATGCCCGCAATAGCATTACTGTAATAACTGGTCTATGGTGAGGGTGGGGGATAATTTCTTTTCAAGTATCTGAGAGCACATAACAAGCATGAAATATAATATTTTTTTTTCCTGGGCGGGAGGTGTCACATATAGCCCTGACTGCCTTCTAACTTGCTATGTGTTGTAGACCAGGCAGCCCTCAAACTTCCAGAGATCAGCCTGCCTCTACCTCCAAAGTGCTGGAATTAGAGGCTTGGGCCACCATACCCAGCAGGGAATAGAAGTTTTATTTTGTAATTAGAACAAAACCTTCACCCTAGTCAGTGGTTCACACTCGTCCACGTAATTGTCTGCCAGAGTCTTTAGCATAGAGCCAAGCAGGTTGGTTAGCATATACCTGTCCTCTGTTTCCAACCCTGCCTTTGTTGAAGTAATAGCCTGACGTAAAAAGGTAGTGGGAAAATTTCTGGAATGTGAGACAACTGGCTAGAGCTAGCTGTTCTCCCTTCCCCGTGTGGCTCTGAAAAATGTTTAACCGCCGACGATTCCACAGGACGTCAGGCAAATGTTCAACCCTGAGTAGGCAAATAAGCAAAAGGTCAGTCTAAAAAAGAAGAACACACACACACACACACACACACACACACACACACACACACACACACACAAAAGAAAACAGAACCCGGTTTGGAATGTTGCTCCCTGAGAATGCATTATTTATGTAACTGGGAAATCGACCCTCTCTGCCTCCCTCCCACTGCCCCTGGCAGCAGAGTGACTTGCACCAGGGCCTTAGGTCTTCATATCTCCTGTCTTCCAAAACACAGGGAGGATGAGACCTTAATCAAAAATTTCATTTTGTGGAGGCAGCAGGAGGATGGCACCTAGGAGGTTTTAGCAGAGACTAGAAATACAAGGTGCTTCCAAAGCTTTTGACCTCTCTGTGGCAAACTACGAGCTATTAAGAGATCTAGGGAGAGGCCCTGGGGCTGGATTCTTAAACTAATTTCAAACACGAGGCACGATCTAAAAGCCCAAAGGCAAAGGACCTGTTAACTATCCTGCGTCCTCACCGAGGAGAAAGGAAGATTACGCTGATCAAGGGAATGTCAAGCATTTCTCTTTCTCAACACATAAATGCAATAATTCTATTTTTCAAAATTCAAATCTCTCTTTGGAAAACGCAGGTACATTTGCCATAATATTTCCTGACAGGGCACCCGGAAGAATTAGGTGGAAATCTCTCCAATGAAAGTTGGGCTGTACATGCTCACCCTGGACTTTCTTGCTAGTTACTTTCAAAACAAAATGAGTGATTCAGACAAGAAAATGTTTGACTTGGGAAAGGAGGCTGGATCCTGGCGTGGGAGCAGCCCCGTGCGTGGGGAACAGCAGTAGATGGAGGTGGGGAAGGCAATTGTAACGAAGGAAATTTGCACAAAGGAGATGTTCTCAGAGAACACTGGGAGTGTGGCTGTGCTCAGGAACCCGGCAATGGCTCATGTTCTTCTGATCCTTTTGTCTTGAGATAGGGTATCCGTTAAGAATTGGGCCCACCCATATTTAACAGAAAACTCAAAGTAACTAGGAAAAAAATTGCTTTTTGTTTTTTTTTTTTAAATGATTTTATTTATTTATTATGTGTACAACATTCTGTCTCCATGTATGCCCGCAAGCCAGAGGAGGGTTCCAGATCTTATTACAGGTGGTTGTGAGCCACCATGTGGGTGCTGGGAATTGAACTCAGGACCTTTGGAAGAGCAGCCAGTGCTCTTAACCACTGAGCCATCTCTCCAGCCCTTGTTTTTAATATTGTACTTCATCAGAAGAAGTTCGGTTCTGGGTTCAGGCTGGTTCATTACAAACCCAGTCTTCTTTCGGTTTCATCCCGTTGAGCATATGACTCTCTCAACGTCATAAGTGGCTGAAAAGTCTTCAGAAAACTTTTCTCGAGTCCGGAGAGATGGCTCAGCTGGTAAAGGGCTTGCTGCACAGGCGCGAGGACCTGAGTTCAGATCCCAGCACCCAGGTAAATGCAAGGTGGGCATGGTGGCCCAGCCATGACCCCAGCTGCAGGAAGACAAAGACAGGATCTCCAGAGCAAGTGGGTAGCCATGGGCATTCTCTGGGTTCAACAGGGAGCTCCTGCCTGGAAGATGCCCAGTGCCAGCCCCCAGGGCCTCCCTAAACACTTGCAAACACTTTTCTGCCCCTTCTCCGGACACCTTTAAAAAAGAAATGAAAAACAAAGCTTTCCCAGAATCTTTCCAACTTCTTTCTCAGTCACACTTTGGTTTCATGACCACGATTAGTTGCAAGAGAGCCTGGTACAGGCAGTGCTTTTGCGGAACGTACTTCTATAGGTCTCTAGGTGTCAAGTTGGAAGCGTTGGCCCCAGTCCCTCCCATCTATCCCAGCCCACAGGCTTGGCCTGGACTCCAAATCCCAGCAGGCCAGGTCCTGACTCCGCCCTGGACCACTCCCCAGGCCCTTTCTTCCTTCCTGGGGTCGCACGTTCCTGCCGCTTCCCGAGAGCGCAGATCTCCCATTAAACCTGGATATTTCTTAATTTGGCTTGTTTTGATTTGGCTTGATTGGGAATTTTTGTGTCGGCGGGGAGCTTGTATTAGGAAATATTCTTAACACTAGGAATCTCTGCTAAAGCTGTTGTCATATAAAGGGAAAACCTTTTTTTTTTTTTTTTTTTTTTTTTCAGGACAGGTTTTCTCTGTGTAGCTTGGAGCCTGTCCTGGAACTGTCTCTGTAGACCAGGTTGGCCTGGAACTCACAGAGATCTGCCTGCCTCTGCCTGGGAATGCTAGAGCACAGCCACCATCCAGAAAAACTCTTTTCTTATGTACTGGTGGTTTTATCCACAGGAGGGAGGACTCAACAAGATTTGGAGCTCCCTAGTGGGAGCCTGGAGCGCAAGCATCAGGGACAAAGAGCCTTTGATGGCCCCCAGTTACCCAGGGATGAGTCAGCGACTGGCAGCCAGAAACAGATTTAAACTCCTGGGCGCAGATTCTCCAGTTCCTCTCTGCTGACAATTTAGGGGGCCCTCTTCCTCACAACCTCGCAAGGCAGAGAGGGACACCGGAGCCACCAAACTTGTTTGGGACACCTTTCGATGGTTTTCCCTCTCTCCCTAGGTTTGATGCTCTCTCACAATTGGCTCTCAGTTTCTTTGTTTAAAAAGATGTATGTTGTGAGCCGGGCGATGGTGGCGCACGCCTTTAATCCCAGCACTTGGGAGGCAGAGGCAGGCGGATCTCTGTGAGTTCGAGGCCAGCCTGGTCTACCAAGGGAGTTCCAGGACAGGCTCCAAAGCTACAGAGAAACCCTGTCTCGAAAAACAAAAACAAAAACAAACAAACAAAAAAAAAAGATGTATGTTGTTTTTAATTATGTGTACGGGTGTGGGTTTGTGCACATGAGTGCGGGTGACCTCAGAAGCCAGCCAGAGAGGGTGTCAAACCCTCTGGAGCTGGAGTTAAGGAGGTTATGAGCCCCCCACCTCCCCAGCGTGGGTGCTGGGAGACAAACTCAGGTAGTCTTCACGAGTGGTCCTCACTCTTACCCGCTAAGCCCACTGTCCAGCCTGGATTGGTCCTTATTCTACATCTAGTCTTCATACAAGGCTGTACTCCCCCCCCCCCCCAGCATGAGGAGCACTTTAATGACATTTTGAGTTAACATGAGATTTTTTAAAATTATTATTATTATGATATGGCTTTTTGGTCCCAGCAGTAAGTTTCCATTTCCCCAAAAAGTAGGTCACTTCCCCTTACCTGAGATGAGTCTCTCTGACCATGATACACCACAAAGAAAAGAAGGGGGTGGGGGCCAACTGTAACCCCGGCCACCAACAACTGTTTGTGTACTCATACATCAGTGCAAGGGACCCTATTACAGCTGTTTCCACGTTAGTGTAATGCGGTGGGTTAGGAGAGAATTGTCTCCCCGTGGGCCCATGGATTTAAACACTTGCTGCTCTTTTGGTGGAAGATGTGAGAGCCAGAGTTATAGCCAAAGTTATGTTTTAAGTTTTAGTTACTGTGCCTAAGAGGTCCATAAAACAAAAATACCTCTAACCTGTAAGCCCCTTCTTTAAGGACAGATACTCCCTGAAATTCTGGAGGCTATTGCCCCCCTGAAGGCCCATGAGGCTTTGCTGCCAGTTTAACACTGTTCGGAAGTGATAGAGTAGAGGACCGGGCCTACTGGAATGGCTTTGAGTTGTTTGGAGCTTTTCATCCAAAGGGATTGTGGGACCTGTCTCTTTCTCTGTCTTTGTTTCCTGGCTATGAATACGCTTACTCATGAAGTATGAAGCCCGGTCACATGAAGCACGTGATGTGCTTCCTCACACAGGACTAATGTCCTAGCCAATCATGGTTAGTGCCCCTGCTCTCTATACGAGAAGCCCCAAAGCTCTGTTTAAGCTGATTATCTTAGCTATTACAGTAATAGGAAGCCAACCTGGATAGGCCCCTACCGATTTCATGAGAATCCCTTTACATAAGAGCCAGACTCGGGATGTTCTAACGCTCTTCCAAGTCATTTCAATTTGCAGTCAAAGTTAACTACTGTAGCAGGCAGGGGATGCTGGTGTACACCTCTAATTCAAACACTAGGGGGGCAGAAACGATCAGATCTCTGTGAGTTCGAGGCCAGCCTGGTCAGGACAGGCTCTAAAGCTACAGAGAATCCCCGTCTGCAAAAAAACAAAACAAACAAACAAACAACAACAAAACTACTGTATTAGGCAGGGAATGGTGGTTCACACCTTTAATCCCAATACTCAAAAGGCAAAAGCAGGCAGATCTCTGTGTGTGTGTGTGTGTGTGTGTGTGTTTTTAAATATATTTATTATGTATACAATATTCTGTCTGTGCGTATGCCCGCAGGCAGGCCAGAAGAGGGCACCAGACCCCATTACAGATGGCTGTGAGCCACCACGTGGTTATGGGAATTGAACTCAGGACCTTTGGAAGAGCAGACAATGCTCTTAAGCTCTGAGCCATCTCTCCAGCCCGATCTCAGTGTGTTTGAGGCCAGCCTGGTCTACTTAGTGAGTTCTGGGACAGCCAGGGCTACACAGTGAGACTGTGTAGTACCCCAACTGTCTGGGGGTAGTGGGGGCGGGGGAGTTGCACCAATCAAGAAGGAGAATAGGGAGAAAGAATAACTTCTGAGCTTAATAACCAAGAGACTCTTGGTTATTTATTTATTTATTTATTTATTTATTTATTTATTTATTTATTTATTTATTTATTTATTTATTTGAGACAGGGTTTCTCTGTG
>NC_022031.1:52520545-52526138 GCF_000317375.1 Microtus ochrogaster
CAGGGTTTCTCTGTGGCTTTGGAGCCTGTCCTGGAACTAGCTCTGTAGACCAGGCTGGTCTCGAACTCACAGAGATCCGCCTGCCTCTGCCTCCCCGAGTGCTGGGATTAAAGGCGTGCGCCACCACCGCCCGGCCAGATCTAGTCTCTTGAAACCCCTCATTCAAATGGGGTTGAAAGGGAGGCAGCACACATTGAGGGGCGGGGGAGGGGTAGAAGCAACACTCATGCTCTCAGGAATGCTATCCTTCAGAAGTCCAGCAGGAATCGAGACACCCCACCTTCTCAAACAGGCAGAGTGGATCCATCACCGCCAGACTGGTCTGAAGAAACAGAGAAAGGAGTCCCCGACCAGAAGTGAAAGGTAAGTATGGGCAAGTGTGAGAGCTAACAGCCGAGCACACACACCCGAGAGAGAAAGTCAAATCTCAGCGTTCTGAAAACCGCCAAACCACAGAGACACAAGAAAGGAACAAGTACGTGCAGAACCACCTGGACGAAAATCAGTGAAGTTTGTCTTTACTGATCGACAATAACCTTGAATACGAACAGAGTGCTAGGATTAAAGGTGTGTGCCACCACAGCACGGCATAGTCTTACTTTTTAAAGGGTAAATACCTTTATATCTTTGCCTTAACTCTAAATGTTATAGTCTATCACAATGTTAACAGATTAAAGTGTTCCTGGCTAATAAAATTTGAATTTTAAGGCAACACCGCCACCTGGCGGCGGTTGTTTTGAGTGTTTTCCTTAATCTCTCGAATGTGCGCAGGGACGCCGAACAAGGCGGTTATCTGAGATTGTGACACCACTTTCTAATGCTTCCTGCACCATTTTACATTCTCTGCTGCGACATCTGAGGGTTCCAACTTCTCTGTGCCCTCAACACTGGTTAGCTTCTCTCTTTTTCATTTGTAGCCATCTTAGTAGCTGCAAACTGATGCAGTCTCGTGGTATTTCCTTATATTTAACGGGGCTGTACTTTTCTCCATCGCCCGACTGGATACTTGTACTTTATGAGATAGATGATTTATACATTTGATTGTCCACTCTATCGATTGTCCTTTCTATTTCTATTTATTTTAGACAGGGTCTCATGTAACTAGGCCAACACCAAACTCACTGTGAAGTTAAGGATGGTCTTGAGCTTTTGGAAGCTGTGAACCCCCCTCCCCCCAGATCCTGAATTTCTGGTAAACAACTTGTTTTCCTCTGCTCTGAGACAGCCTGCAGCTGCTCTGAGCACGAGACCCTCAGGAGTTCCTGATGACAGGGGAGTGGTTTCTGGTGTGTTTGGCTGGGGCGTGGCTATCAGTTAATGATCTCTATATAAGCTAAACTGCCCTTGAACACAATACGGGGGCATTCTTGGGGCATCCTGGGATCAAGGATGACCTGTGTCTCTGTCTGTGAGTCTTTGTGTGTTTCAATCTCCAGCCCCTTGCCCGGTTCCCAAACTGTATGGTAGCGCATGGAGCGCAGACGGGCGTGGTGCGCTACATTGAGCTCCTGATCTACCTGTCACCACTTCCCTAGTGCTGGGATTACGGTCGGTCGTGTGCCAACATGGCCAGCGGTCTTTTCATGCCTTGAGGGCATCTTTTGAGGCACAAATATTTTGAGTCGCTGAAAAAAGTGGCTCAGAGATTAAACTCCCCCGGTCCTCTCAGGAACCCCGGGTGGTAAATGCAGGGCAGATGTGGTACTTGCCTATAACTCTGGCCTGTTTCCTAGACAAACCGGTTAGTAAGACTAGCCATATTCTTAGACTGAGAGACACCGCCTCAAGGAGTAACGCCCCTGACGTCAACCTGTAGCCTCCATATGGATGCAGACACATGCTTATGCGCACCACACACATCTACCCCCATACATGTAAGAGCTCGCATACACACATGTGAATATTGGAAAAGGGGGGAAAACTAAACACACTCAGTAGGGAGAAAATCGGTTTTACTGGGGACAGGACGAGTGGGCTGACAGTCCTGCAACTAGTCTACCCTCTGCCTGAGGACTTTTTATTTTTATTTTTAATTTTTTTTTGTTTTTTTCGAGACAGGGTTTCTCTGTGGCTTTGGAGCCTGTCCTGGAACTAGCTCTGTAGACCAGGCTGGTCTCGAACTCACAGAGATCCGCCTGCCTCTGCCTCCCGAGTGCTGGGATTAAAGGCGTGCGCCACCATCGCCCAGCTCCCTGAGGACTTTTAAACTCCGATGGACCCCAGCGCCTGGCACTTCTTGTCTGTGCTTTTGTTGCTCTATTGAAAAATCCATTGCCAAATGCGAGGCTATGGCCGTTGACCTCTGTGTCTTCGTCTGAGAGCTTTGCAGCTCTAGTGCTCGTGTTCAGGGCTTTGATCTATTGTGCACCGGTTTTTCCACGAAGGTTTGCTCCAGTTATCTGCATGTGGATTTCTAGTTATCTTGACACCTTGCAGAACAGGATGAGGTCTCCATACTTGATGAAAGCAATTGTCAGCAGTCGGGTGAATTCCTAGGCTGCCGAGTCCATTGCGTTGGTCTACAGGCCGACTCTCTTACTAGAACATTAGCTTTTTGTTGTTTTGGTTGAGAAGGAAGTCTGAATTTCCTCTTGCATTAGTGTTCTGTCACTGTGATGAGAAACCGGGTGAAGACAACTTAGAAGAGTTTGGGGGTGCAGTCCGTTCTGTCGGGGAAGGCAGCTGGTCACTGCATGCAGCGCCAGGAAGAGAGAGATGAATATCAGAACTCAGACTGTCTTCTTTTCCTCCAGTCCTAGAGCCCAACCCATGGAATCGGGCCACCTAATAGTGTTAATCCTCCCTCCCCAGTCAAACTTTTCTGTAAACACCCTCGATTGTCCTTTCAGAGAGGTGTTTCCATGGCGATTCTAATTCAGCCAAGTTGACAATGAAGATCAATCACTGACCTGTTACCCCTCTTTATCGTTAACACCCCAAATTGGTGTGTTACAGTCGATAGAATTAATGATCCAACACTGACCTATCTGTGAAGCCCATGGTTTACATTAGTGTTCATGTGTTATGCTGCACATTTTACGGTGTGTCTTGTTCAGGGACAGCATCTCACCATGCAGTTCTCCGACAGAGTCCTGCTCAGTTACCCAGTGTTAACCCTGAGTTCGCTATGGAGCCCAGGTGGGCTTTGGTCTTGTAACTCTCTTCCTTCATTTTTCCAAGAAACTGGGATTATAGAGGTGTCAACATGGCTGGTTTTTTTTTTTTTTTTTTTTTTTGGTTTTTCGAGACAGGGTTTCTCTGTGGCTTTGGAGCCTGTCCTGGAACTAGCTCTGTAGACCAGGCTGGTCTCGAACTCACAGAGATCCGCCTGCCTCTGCCTCCCGAGTGCTGGGATTAAAGGCGTGCGCCACCATCGCCCGGCAAGATACCAGTTTTTTTTTTTTTTTGTTTGGCTGGCTGGTTTTTAGAAACAGGGTTTCTCTGTGTGGCACCGACTATCCTGGAACTAGCTCTGTAGACCAGGCTGGCCTCGAACTCACCGAGATCCACCTGTCTTTGCCTCTGGAGTGTTGGGATTAAAGGCGTGCACCACCACCGCCCTGAAAGATACCAGTTTTATGACTGAAAAACTTCATAATTTTCTTTTTCCTTAAGTTGGTTTCCTGAACTAGGCTTCAGATAATCTCTTTAGCATCTTTTCTACCATTACAAAGTACAAAACAATTTCATTTCCAGGGTGGCTGAGTTAGGTATAACTTCCAAGGCGAAACCGGATCCCAGAATCGATCTCATTCCAGGACTAAGGATTTCCTTCTCCAAATTTGGCTTCTGTGGCCCAGATAAACGATAAATTCTTGGGGGTGACCCTTGCAAAGACCTCTTCCAGAAGGTCCCCCCTCTCGTCGCCTGTCTACAGACACTGGAGGTCTGGGCTAAGTCCAGATTCGGTGGCAGCTAAAAGGCGACGCAGATCAGCTTATGTAAAAGCATTTTTCAGACGTCCACAACCTTTCCCGAGGGACCTCGGGGCGAACGCCTTGGCTCGGGGATGGACAGCAGAGGACGACGCTCAGCACCCCCAGGTCAGTCCCCGGAGCGCCCCTCCATCGGCCATCCTGCCGGACCCGAGCGGGCGCCGCGCCGAACCTCGGACTGCCCAGAAAGCCTACGTAGGGCTGATGCTCGGGACACGCCAGCAGTCCGGGGCAGAGACTGATTGTCCTCGCCAGACCCGGGGAAGGGGCGGGGCGGAGAGGGGCGCCTGAGGCGCTTGCGCAGAGCGTTGGTTTCCTGGGTGTCGTTTGTGGAGCCATAGGAAGTCCCGCCCGGTGCCCGGCGTGCGCAGGCGCACTCAGCGAGCTCCATCTTGTTGGGAGGCCGGTTCCCGAGCGGGCTCGGGGCGGGGCGGGGCGGGGCGGGGGGCGCGGCTAAATGCGGAGGGCGGGTTCGCCTGTCACTCACGGCTCGCCGCTGTCCCGCCGTTGTTAACAAGTCCTCCGAGCTGGGAAGGTCATGCTGCCCAACACCGGGTAAGGGGTCCGGGGTGGGTGGGGAGCGGGTCGCGAGGTCGCCCGTGCTCGCCGTGCTCCCCGGCGAGGTCCGGTGAAGCTGCCGCGCGCTCCGGATCTCCGGTGCGCCGCGAGGATCGAGTCGCTGGGACCCTCGGAGACAGCGCGTGCACGGGAACCCAAAGTTGTGTAGGATGGGGCGCAGCGGGGTTAGCTACCCCACAGGGAGGGTCCCGAGGGTCGGTGTCCCCGACATCCAGCCTTGTCTTTAGCTTGGCCCAGTGACAGCATTGCTTTCGGCTTCTAGGTGAAAGGTCTCTTGGGACAGTAACTTTAAACTTTCTGTTTGATCCCTATGCTCGATTGTAGATTAATAAAAGAATGGTGGTGTGTTTTGAAAGTGGTTTTCAAGTTAACAGCGAGTTAAAATGTTACAAGTATCTTTGGCGGCAGTTTCTTTTCTTTTTAACGTAAGGTGAAGTGTATTTATCCTAGCATAGCCAGACATAATGGCATGAGATTTTAATCCCAACAGAAGGATTGAGGCTATCCTGGTCTACATAGTGAGTGCTATGTCAACAAAGGCTACAGAGTGAGACCCTGTCTACGCCTTATCCCCCCCCCCCAAAAAAAAAAACCCTCACACATATATTAACACGGTTGTGAAGCCAGTCGCCAGGACTTCTCAGTCTTGGGAAAATCCAAACAGTGCCCATTAAGCAATGCTCTTTCAGTGTCTTTCGCACTACTTAGTCCTTGCCAAACTCAGGTAGTCTACTGTGTTCTATGAAGTTGGGGTATCTTAAGCCAGTGACAAGCCCGTTCTGTAACTAGCTTGACACATATAGACAGCTAAAAGACTTAAATATTCAACTTCTTTCTGATATATTTGTAATCTTTACGTTTATAAACATATTTTGTATACCCTACAGGAACACCTCTTATTTTTAGAAAATAGTAGCAAACTCCATTTTAGGCTTGCTGTTTTTACGTGATGTGTCTTGGGGTGTACATAGGTTTCCAGTACATGCAACTCTTCCTTGTCTTCTTTAATGGTTGCATATTATTACTGAAGACCATCATTTATTTAACCTATTCCTTATTGTTGGATATTAAATCACTTC
>NC_022031.1:52526343-52531999 GCF_000317375.1 Microtus ochrogaster
CCCGGCTTTATTTTGATTTTCGAGACAGGGTTTCTCCGTAGTTTTTGGTGCCTGTCCTGGAACTAGCTCTTGTAGACCAGGCTGGCCTCGAACTCACAAAGATCCTCCTGCCTCTGCCTCCCGAGAGCTGGGATTAAAGGCGTGCGCCACCACCGCCCGGCTTGTTGTTGTTGCTTTTATTCCATCTTTGCTTCCATTATTATTCTTTTGTGTTGTTTGAGTGTAGTCCTGGCTGTCTTTGAACTTGTTATGTAGACCAAACTGGCTTTGAACTCATAGAAATCTGCCTGCTTTTGCCAAGTGCTGGTATTAAAGGCCTGCACACTATGCCTGACTTCATTTTCTTTTTTCTGTCTCTTTATACATAGGTGAATGTATCTAGGATAAATTCTTGAAAGCGAAATTGCTGGATTGAAGAGAATATATATTTTAAAGTTTGATATTGTAAGACAGATATTGGGAGGCAGAGGCAGACAGATCTCTGTGTATTTGAGGCCAGCCTGGTCTACAGAGTTCCAGGACAGCCAGGGCTGTTATACAGAGAAACCCTGTCTTGAAAAACAAAACAAAATAAAACAAAGAAAGCAAAAAGCAAACAGACAGACAGTCATCATCAAGAGGATTGCACAATCAAAGGCAATCAAAATTGAGAGTATAGTATCCAAACTTGCCATTGTCAGCTTCTAAAGTTTCTAAATAAATACCCAAGAAGAGCCAGGAATGTAAAAAACAAAAACAAACAAAAAACTCAAATGAGATGAGCTGGTTTTTCTAGATCTTAAAATAGTTAATAAAACTAGCGTAATTAAAATAGTTCTAATACATGAGTAGACAGAGTAAGCAATAAGTAAGCAAAGCATTTGTTAATACAAATCCAATGGGCAGGGCTCTTCATTATAGTTAAAATTTGCTTGTATTTTTTCACTAGTGAAGATGAGACTCTGGCAATATCTGAGAAGACTGTGAGTGTCACAGCTGAAAGGAGATGCTCAGGGAGTGGAGCCGTGAGATGCATGCCGGCTCCTTACAAGCAATGCACAGCCCCCGATAACGGAACTGCGCAGTCCGAAATGCCAGCTGTGCAGAGACTGGGCTGAATGGTTTAAAGCCATTTCTGTATCTTATTCACCTGCTTTAACCAATGAGGTCTTTTTGTCAATTGTGTTATCACTCTGCTCTTTTAAGGCTGTTTTGCTTTTGTGACATGCCTGGAAGACCACACTACACCAAGGTCCTTTATTTCAGGTGGCATTCTAGTACATTATGGTCTTCCAGTGTCTTATTTACTCATTTGGTGGCTCTGGGGATTGAACTCAGGGATTCACATGCCTCAGTCAAGTTCTTCTAAGCTAAACTCCCCAGCCCTTACTGCTATACTTTTAATAAATAAATATTTTACAGCAAGCATATATACATGTGTACTATATTCATATTTTCTCATCCACCTAAGGTTTATTTTGGACGAGGAAGTAAGTTAGGAAGCTCACTTCATTTTGGCTCGGATGGCTTTCCCACTGTCACAGCCAAAGTAACTTGATGATTTCATTCTTTCTTTTCTTTTGGTATACTTATACCGCTATCACACATGAAGGTTTTGTGTGCCTAGGAATCTGTTTCTAGACTCTACCCTCTATTACCTAGTCTGTCTATTTATGTGTTAGAATGAAGTGATTCTTTTTTTTTTTTGTTTGTTTCTCTGTGTGTGGCTCTGGTTGTCCTGGAACTAACTCTGTAGACCACGTTGGCCTTAAACGCGCAGATATCTGCCTGCCTCCTGACTGCTGGGACTAAAGGTGTGCACCACCACTGCCCAGCAAGAGTCAAATATTTTTAATTACTTTAGTTTTATGAGCTATTTTAAAATCTGGAAAAGCCAATTCTCATTTGGATTATGTTTTAGAATCTTCCCGGCTATTCTTGGGTATTTAGTTTAGAAACTTGAGAACTTGAGACTGGCTAGTGTATCTTTTTTTTTTTTTTTTTTAAAGAAGTTGTTATTCTTTTTAAAAATGGTTATAATTTCACCACATTTACTGTAATTTTGAGAAACTCCTAGTAAATAAGAGTTTGGGTTGTCTCTGCATTTGCAGATTCTAGTTGCCTCCCAGGGGCATTAAGAATGCCCTTGCTATTGACAACCTTATCCTAGTCTTTGTAGCTGAGGGCCTAGCAGACAGATCTGGCTGCCTCTGCTGCTCTGGCTGCCAGTGCCCTGGGCTCCGGGTGAGCACGAGTTGCCCTTTATTCTACTGGGATTCAGTCCAGCTGTGTTACAGGCAAAGGGATATGCCTGTAAATCAATAGTTGGCAGACATTTTTGTGTGGGTACTTATCCTTAAACATCTCTTTATTTGGATTTTTAACTTTATTTTCGTATGTGTGTAGCATGAGTATACAGTGCCCATGTAGGCTACAAGAGGGGGTCAGGTTCTCTGGATCTGGGCTTAGATTGTGAGCTGCCGCTGTGCGTGCTTAGTACTGAACTCTGGTCTCTACAAGAGCGCTGAACTCTCTTCATTAGCCTCTGAGCCATCTTGCTAGGCTCTAAACATCCCCTTTGGTAGTTTATGTATACTTTTTGTTTTGATAAGGGGTCTCACTCTAGCCCTGGCTGGCCTTGAACTCATAACGTTTCTGCTGCAGTGTGCGCTACCACAGCTGTCTTCTTATGTGAGTGTGAGGAATGGAATTCAGGTCTTCAAACTTGTGGAAACTCTTTAACGACTGAGCCATCTTTCCAGGCCTCTACATGTCTAGCTCCTGTCCTGTCTTATTAACAGATCACATGGCATCTTTGTTCTCTCCTTTGACATGGGTGAGAGCCTGGAAAACTTTTTATATTCTCTAACCTGGCTCCCAGGTCCTTGTCCTCCCTTGTCCCCATTTAGAGGAGTCAGGTCTCTGTTCGTATCTAGTAATTATTATCCAAAAACTCAGTGATTCCTTTCTCTCCCCCTCTCCTCTCCCCATCCCCCCTTCTCTCTTCTGTCTTTGAGGTAGAGTCTCTAACCCAGGTTAGCCTGGAACTTACTTTATATTCCAGGCTAGTCTTGAACTCTTGGTAATTCTTTGCCTTAACATTCCAAGAGCTAGGATTCCAGGTGTGTTCAGCTTAGAACTTCTGTGTCACACTTCTAACATGATGGTTTATTTTTTTCCCTTGTGGCACTAAGTATCAAACTCAGGGCCTCGTACTTACTAAAGCATGTGTGTGCTTTTGATCTATTGGCCTATACCCTCGACCTCAACTTTTTTTTTTTTTCGAGTCAGGGTTTCTCTGTGTAACAACCCTTACTTTGTAGACCAGGCTGGCCTTGAACTCATAGAGATCCACCTGTCTCTGCCTTCCTAGTGCTGGGATTAAAGGCCTATGTCTCTATTGCCCAGATTTTTTAAAACAATTTTTGTTTTGTTTTGTTTTGCTTTTTTAGACAGGGTTTCTTTGTGTAGCCTTGGCTGTCCTGGAACTTAATCTGCAGGGCAGGCTGGCTTCCAACTCCCAGATCGACCTGCCTCTGCCTCAGAGTGCTGGGGTTAAAAGTATGTGCCACCATGCTGGGTTTATCATAGTCTTTTGTTCAACAGAAGCTAGAAGGTCAAGCCAGAACCCAGGACTGGGAAACATGCTTTTTCTCTCGGTGGAAGGAGTGTCCCAGAATTTGTGGTTATCTTTGAGATTTTCTTTGGTCCATAACAGTGCCATATAAGATCTGCTGGTTGATTTGTGAGGAAGGGGCATAACCAACACACTCCTCCACCTTTACAGGGCCTAACTCAGGATCCTGTGTACCAGAGGCAGCCACCCTCTCCTGATCTCAATTATTTGGTTGGATTTAGAGTCATCAGGTGCCATGCCTCTGGGTGTGTTTGCAGGGGGTTTGAAAAGGGGTTAGCTGAAGATAGAAGACCCTCCCTGAGAATGAGGAGAGGCACCTTAGCGTGGGATGGGGCTGGGCTAAGCAAGAAGGAGGAAGGGAGAATCAAACAAATGGGTAATGGCTTTCGTCTCTTTGCTTCCCGTCTGCAGTCACAGTGTGACCAGCTGCCTCACTTTCCCACCGCCCCTGAACTGGGAGCCTAAAGAAACTCTTCGTTGCTGTTTAAAAATATTTATTTTCTTTTATGTGTGTCTGTTTCTGTGTGTCAGTGCATGCCTACAGAGGCCAGAAGGGGGAGTCGGATCCTTTGAGCCTGGAGTTAGAGGGATTCATAAGCTGCCTGAAATGGGTGCAGGGATCCACATTCAGTCCTATCCAGTCTTGCAATAGGACAGATAGCATTCGTAACTGCCGAGCCAACTCTCCAACTCTCCGCATTGCTTTTAAAAGGAATTTTTTCTGAAAGCTTTTTCAGCATCTAACGAGATGGCCACGTGGTTTTTATTTTTCAGTTTGTTTATATGGTGGATACATTAACAGATTTTCGTATGTTGAACCATTCCTGCTTCTCTGGGATGAAGCCAACTTGGTCATGGTGGATGATAGTTCTGATGTGTTCTTGTATTCAATTTGCCAGTATTTTATTTAGTATTTTTCCATTAATGTTCATGAGTGAGATTGGTCTGTAATTCTCTTTCTTAGTAAGTCTTTCTGTGGTTTGGGTATCAGGGTAATTGTAGCCTCATAAAAAGAGTTTGGCAATGTTCTTTCTGTTTATATTGTGTGGAACAATTTGAGAAGTATTGGCCCCTCAACCAAAGAATGGATAAGGAAAATGTGGTACATTTATACAATGGAGTATTACACAGCAGAAAAAAACAACGACATCTTGAAATTTGGAGGCAAATGGATGGAGCTAGAAAACACTATTTTGAGTGAGGTAACCCAGACCCAGAAAGACAATTATCACATGTACTCACTCATAAGTGGTTTGTAAACATAAAACAAAGAAAACCAGCCTACAAGTCACAATCCCAGAGAATCCAGACAACAATGAGGACCCTAAGAGTGACATACGTGGATTTAATCTACATGGGAAGTAGAAAAAGATAAGATCTCCTGAGTAAATTGGGAGCATGGGGACCCTGGGAGAGGGTTGAAGGGGAGGGGAGAGGCAGGGAGGGGAGCAGAGAAAAAAATGTAGAGTTCAATAAAATCAATAAAGTAAAAATTCTTGGAAGAAAAGGAATTTTGTCACACTGAAACAAGAAACCAATTCATAAGGGAGCAGTTTCACTGGTGTGTGTGTGTGTGTGTGTGTGTGTGTGTGTGTGTGTGTGTGTGTGTTTGCGCGCGTGCGTGTGTGCTTGTGTGTGCTCTAGAGACACTCTAGCACAAGTGACTGGAAGATGAACTCGGCGACATTGATATAGCACTATTGCTGACAGTAGAATAGATAACTTACAGTATGTTCATGTGTGGATTCATGTATTGATGAAAAATAATAAGTATAGTTATTTAAGTCATATGGGTAGCTCTCTAAACAGAATTACATATTTTATGAATCTCTTATTTAGAGTTCAAAATCAGGCAAAAACCCTAGATAGTACATTGTTCATTTTTTGGTAAAAGGTCAGCTGTTAATACTAGGTTTTGTGAACCAAAAGGCTACATTGGCGGTGGATACACTTATATAGTAAGACATAAAAATCAATCTCCTTAATATTTTTACTGTTTTTTTGTAGTGCAGTATCATGAGCAGTTTTTTTTTTTTTTTT
>NC_022031.1:52532099-52532817 GCF_000317375.1 Microtus ochrogaster
GTTTCTCTGTGGCTTTGGAGCCTGTCCTGGAACTAGCTCTGTAGACCAGGTTGGTCTCGAACTCACAGAGATCTGCCTGCCTCTGCCTCCCGAGTACTGGGATTAAAGGCGTGCGCCACCACTGCCCGGCTTATCATGAGCAGTTTTGAGGGTTGCTAGAGTGAGCTAGCTTCCTAGGCTGCTGTGACAAAGCCCACAAGCTGGGGTGTTTATCATAAAGGGTCATTCTTAGCTCTCACCCCTCCCTCTACACACATAGGTAATGATTTGGACTTAGCTTATGGGCCGTAATTGCCTGACCCTGGGTTAGATACAGATGTATAGGTACTGTAAATTATTTTTAAAAGAAGGAATAATAATATTTAAAGTAGTTTCTGCTTTGTGGGGTGGAAGAAAAAAGCAGGTAGAATTGGAAAATGTTTTACTTACTTTGCATTGCTATGACTAAAATACCTCTCAGAAACAAGGAAGGGAAGGCTTATTTTGACTCATAATTTCAGAGGGTCTCAG
The DNA here is from genome assembly GCF_000317375.1 of Microtus ochrogaster. Classification (NCBI taxonomy): domain Eukaryota; kingdom Metazoa; phylum Chordata; class Mammalia; order Rodentia; family Cricetidae; genus Microtus; species Microtus ochrogaster. The sequence goes on from NC_022031.1 coordinate 52,532,610, forward strand.
TCCATCATGTTGTGTGTATGTGTGTGGGGCCAGGATAGCAGGGAAATGTGGAGGCTCCACATCACAGTGGACCAAGATGCAGAGAAAGGGGCATGAAGGGGGGGGCAGATATAACCTTCAAGGGCCTGTCCCTAGTGACCTCTCTCCAGCCTGTCTCCTATAGAAGCACCCCAACAAAAAAAAGACTGTGGAGGATGTTTCTTTTTCT
>NC_022031.1:52535542-52543269 GCF_000317375.1 Microtus ochrogaster
TGCCTCTGCCTCTGCCTCTGCCTCTGCCTCTGCCTCTGCCTCTGCCTCTGCCTCTGCCTCTGCCTCTGCCTCTGCCTCCTGTGTGCTGGGATTAAAGGCGTGCGCCATCACTGCCCAACTGGATGTTTTATTTACAAACCATAATAGAGAGAAGTGGGCTGGTGGCTTTGGTTCTGTTCTGTTTCTTGGCTTGGATAGTAGGTACACCATTGTTTGTTTATTTTTCAATTTATTTAACTTTATTTTATGTGCATTAGTACAAAGGTGTTGGACCCCCTGAAGCTGGAGTTACAGACAGTTGTGAGCTACCATGTGAGTTCTGAAAATTGAACCTGGGTCCTCTGGAAGAGCAGCCAGAGCTCTTAACCCCTAAGCTGTCTTTCCAGCCCCCCCCCCCATTGTTTGTTTCTATTAAAGCTTTATCTGCTCATTTTTTCAAGGTTTTTTGTTTGCTGTATTTTACATTTTTGTCTCTTTCCCACTTCTTCACTTTGGTTTCTTCCCATCAAAGTGATTTATGATGATTTGAATGACTGTTTTCCATAAGCTCAGATTCTGACTACTTGATCCCCATGGGGCTGGTGATGCTATTTGAGTAGGTTTAGGATTTGTGGCTTGTTGAAGGAAGTATGTCACTCGGGTGAGCTTTGAGGCTTCAAGGCCAGGCCACCATTCCCAGTTTGCTCTCTGCTTCCTGCTTGTAGTTGAGATGTGAGCTTCCCAGGTTGGTGTTGAGCTGGCAGGCCTGCCTGCTGTGCTGGATGGTAGGCTCCTCTCCTTCTGGCACCGTAAGCCCTCTTCTGTAAGTTGCTTGAGTCATGGTATTTTATCACAGCAATAGAAAAGCAACTAGTATATGATTATTTCTTATTTCAAACTGCCACTGCCTGCACCTAGGATGCCCTACTCCGGTGTAATCCCCCTGATTGGCAGGCACTGCTTGTCTCTCTGTTAATAAATCGCCTGTCTCATTATCACTTTTTCTTGTAGTCACCCTAACAGCAGAGTAAGTAGAAAATTCAGTGTGAAGGTAGGAGGTGCAGAGAAGTGGGAGCTAGGGATGTCAGGGTGTTTGAATCAGGGCTTTTTCTAGTCAGCCTGTTCTTGCTCCTAAGTTTGCTTAACAGCTTTACTGAGATGTAATTCTTACATCAATCAGTCAGTAGTTCTGTATCTCCGGAGGAAAAAAGTCACCACAATCAATTTAAAACCTCTACCATCCCAGAAAGAAGTTCCTAGCCCTCAGCTGTTGGCTCCCAAACCCTCTCCCTCCCTCTCCAGGCAGCTGCTGGGCTTGGGTCTCTACAGGTTGATTTCTCTGTCCATGTCATATGATATGGCCAGTGTGAGTAGATGGTTTGTCCATACTGTGGCACAGCTTGGTAATTCATTGCATTTTGTTGCTGAACACTATTCCATTGTGGGGTTAACCACTTATATTCATCCTTCATTACTTAATCCATATTTGGTTTTTCCACTCTCGCTACTATTTGTAGACAACTTTTCAAAGGTCATGTGTTGTTGTAGTAAATTTGACAAGTACTATATGAATGTGAAGGATAAAACTTTATGTGTGAATCTGTCACTCACAAATAGGCCTTGTTGACGTGCGTAGTGCTCCCTGCCTGCATCCCAGCACTTGGAAGGTAGAAGCAGGACTAGGGGCCCAAGGCCAGACTGTGCTGCATGAGACTCTGTCTCCAAACAACAGCAAAACACAATCTAGACTGGTGGATGAGTTCGTGGGCCAAGGGGCTGCCGGGTAAGCCTGAGGACCTTGATTGAAATCTCCAGCTCCCCTATACAAGAGCTGGGTATGGTACACTAACCTGTTACCTCATACTCTGTAATTCTTTTAAGATTTACCTTGTATTTGAGCAGATTGTGTTTGTCAGGTCTCAGTTAAGACTGGCCAACTGCAATTGTCATAAATAATTTATCAGTCGTGTCCAGTGGAAATATAGAAGGGTTCTAATTTGTCAGGTGGCTTGAGGGTAATCAGGAAATCACAAAGATGTGTGTAAGCTGGTATAGATAAAGCAGTGAAGTTTCTAATAAAGTCACCTTTGCTCTGTTTAGGAAGCTAGCGGGATGCACGATTTTTATCACGGGTGCAAGCCGAGGCATTGGCAAAGCTATTGCGTTGAAAGCAGCGAAGGATGGAGCAAATATTGTAATTGCTGCGAAAACCACCCAGACACACCCGAAACTCCCAGGCACAATCTACACTGCTGCTGAAGAAAGTGAGTGTGACGACCGCCATTGCACGGACTGCTCTTACCGTGGTCTCAGTACATAGTTTGCTGTAGGGTTCAGTGTACGCTGTTTGAAAGTTACTCAAGTAATAATTGTGTTTAGGGCTGGTGAGATGCTCAGCAGGTAAAGAAAGGTGCTTGCTGCCAAGCCCTACAACCTGAGCTAGATCCCCACACCCACACTGTGGAGACAACTGGCTTTCTGCAAGCTATAGCATGTGCACGTGCAATAAAATAAAGTAAATAAATGGTGGTGCACATTTTAATCCCAGCACTTGGGAGGCAGAGGCAAGCGGATCTCTATGAGCTCCTGGCCTGCCCAGGTGGGGGTGCTGAGTTGGTCTCAGCTACTTTCCTTCCAACCCTGAGTGGGCACACAAACAACGGGGCCCACAAATGCTATTCAAGTGCTCCATAGCTGAAGTTTGCATTGGCAGCACAGCCCAGGAAGCTGCCTTATTAAAAAGGTGTGGCTTTTTTTCTGCTACCAGTGCGTCAGGAAAACCTCCCTTAAGGGAGCGGCAACATGCCGCCAGCTGAAAAAAAGTGAGACTAAACTTTGTTTTTCTGTGTCTAGAATTTTTTTTTCAAGCTTTTTTGGGTTTTACATGGATTTAGTCCACCACATTGCTGTGCCAAATTGTTGCGAGGAAGCTGCTTGTTGGTTTCCGGCTGTCCGGCTAGCTTAGACCCAAAACAATCCCACAGAAATTGTATTAATTAAATCACTGCTTGGCCCATTAGCTCTAGTTTCTTATTGGCTAACTCTTATGGTGTAGGAGGTCCTTCTGTTTATTGGTTTATTATTTATTGATTATTGGCTAATCAATAAAGAAACTGCTTGGTCTGATAGGGCAGAACTTAGGTAGGTGGAGAAGACAGAACTGAATTCTGGGAGGAGGAAAGCAGAGAGAGAGAACCGCCATGGAGATGCCAGAGTCAGACATGCTGAATCTTTCCTGGTAAGCCACAACCTCATGGTGACATACAGATTGTTAGAAATGGGTTGAATCAAGATGTGAGAGTTAGCCAATAAGAGGCTAGAGATAATGGGCCAGGCAGTAATTTAATTAATACAGTTTCTATGTGGTTATTTCAGGTATAAGCTGGCCACGTGGCCGGGATGAAAAGCAGGCCCTTTCTTCCTACTACACTCTTAGATTAATTTGACCCATTTCTATTAATCTTTATATTGCCACGTGGCTGTGGCTTACCAGGTAAAGTTCACAGCATCTATCCCTAGCAGCTCCATGGCTTCTCTCTGACTCTGCCTTCCTCCTCTCATGCTATAGGCCAATCCAGTTTCCTTATTCATTAACCAGTAAAAGCAACACATAGACAGAAGAACCTCCCACAACAGGGTGAACATTTTATTTTTAGATGTGTTTATTTTATTGCATTAGTGTTTTTACCTGCATGTATGTGTGTGCACTGTGTTGATGCTTGGAGTCTACAGTGCCCCAGTTGGTTGGGTTAGTCCATCTGTCTATTGTGATTGTAAGACCTTGTAATGTATCTCGATTGTGCTGGAAATGGGGATTTTTTTCTATTGTTGCATCAGAATGAAGGTGTAATTATAAACTTCTTCATGAAGCTGGGCAGTAGTGGCACATGCTTTTTATTCCAGTACTTGGGAGGCAGAGGCAGGTGGATCTCTGTGAGTTCGAGGCCAGCCTGGTCTACAAGAGTTCCAGGACAGGCTCCAAAACTACAGAGAGACCCTGACTTGAAAAACCAACAATAAAATAAAATAAACACCCTCATGTTTTTTTGTCTTCTTTGTAGTTGAAGCGGCTGGAGGAAAGGCCTTGCCGTGTGTTGTTGATGTGAGAGATGAACAGCAAATCAACAGTGCGGTGGAAAAAGCTGTCGAGAGATTTGGAGGTAGTCCCTTGATTCTGAAATAATTCCTGAACCTTGATGAAATAGAGATGTAACCACCGCCTTTCTCAGAAAGGTCATACATAGGTCAGGGAGGACTAGAGAGGGTTTGACCCAGCGTTCCTGGAGCCAGCGAGAGAAGACTGATACTTAAGGATTGAGGCTTGTAAGCACTAAAGCTCCTTGCAGTGTTTCATAGAGCTGGTCATTGGCTCAATCTCCAGTGTGCCAGCAAAAATAAGTTTTGAAAGATTTGCCGGATCTGGCATTGGTATATTGGTCAGTCATATAGTCTAATTATGTATGTGTGTGTTTTATAAACCTATGTATATGTATGTATGTTTATATTTTTGAATCAGCTGAGGGATAAACCATAGAGGAAATGTTTTGTGTGTATGAGAGAGAGAGAGAGAGAGAGAGAGAGAGAGAGAGAGAGAGAGACACGCTGACTTGCATCAATATGGAACTGATTTCTTTGGACACAGGAATTGATATTTTGGTGAACAATGCGAGTGCTATCAGCTTGACCAACACGTTGGATACTCCTACAAAGAGAGTGGACTTGATGATGAATGTGAACACCAGGGGAACCTACCTCACGTGAGTCAGAAACAAGGATGTGGGGCAGGATGTCGTATTGTGTTCTCAGAGAACTTACATATAAACAGATGGGACCAGACAGCAGTACAGCTTAAAATCTAGTTGGCATATGATTAAGCTAATGATATTAGTATCTGTCTTAGGGTTACGATTGCTGTGATGACCAAAAACAAGTTGGCGAGCAAAGAGTTGAGCAAAGAGATGGATTGAAGTCCATCATTGAAGGAAGACAGGGCTAGAACTCTAAGAGGGCAGGAATCTGGAGGCAGGAAGTGATGCAGAGGGTATGAAGGGGTGCTGCTTACTGGCTTTCTCACTCTGGCTTGCTCAGTCTGTTTTCTTCTAAAACCAAGACCACTGACAATAGGCCAGGCCCTCCCATATTGATCACTAATTAGTTACAGCCTGATCTTATTGGGGCATTTTCTTAGTCCAGGTTCCCTCCTCTCAGGTGACCTTAGCTTGTGTTAGGTTGACAAGAAACCGTCCAGCACAGTGTCTAAGTGCTGAGAGTTTTCAATCTGATGTATAAGACAGAGCTTGTTGTTATGAAAAGTGTGATGTGGAGTTGTAACGTTAGTGGCCCTACTGGCTAGCAAATTGCAGCTGGCAAGGTTTTATCTAATAGATGACAGGAAAGCCAGTGCGTTTGATGTAAATAAGACGAATCCCTCCTCTGATTGCAAAGTATGGTCTTACTAGAATGGACTCAGTTTTTCCCTATTGATTGGTTGAGGTACAATTTTAGTTTTAATGAAAATCAGTTATAATATTGTTTGCCTGTCCTCATTTCAACTCTATGAAAGTGAAACACTGGGCTGGAGAGATGGCTCAGGGCTTAAGAGCACTGGTTGCTCTTCCAGAGGTCCTGAGTTCAATTCCCACCAGCCACATGGTGGCTCACAACCATGTGTAATGAGATCTGGTGTCCTCTTCTGGCCTGCAGGCATACATGCAGGCAGAACACTGTATACATAATAAGTAAATAAATGAAAAAATATTTTAAAAATGAAATACTTTTAGGAATGAAAAACGGCTTTTTTGGTTAGGGTTAATGTTAGGGTTACTATCAAAACCACTACAAATATAATCAGTACCTCTAATCTGTAGTAGCATTGATTGTATTTGGTGTCTAAACTGCAATGACTGAGCAATGGTGGTGCATGCCTTTAATTCCAGCACTTGGCAGACAGAGATAGGAGAATCTCTTGAGTTCAAGGCAGCCTGTTCTTCAGAATGACTTCCAAAACACCGAGGGCTACACAAGAGAAATGCTGTCTCAGAAAGCTAAAAGGGGGAAAATGTGGTAATTGGTAACAATTTTGTGTTTGGAAATAATAATAGTTAAAAAAAACTGATGTAAATGAAGGGCGGTTTAGCTCACAATCCGCTCTCACCCCCTTTTTTATTTCAGTATTGGGGCTTGACCTGTATGCTTTATATATCATAGACATATGCTCTACAGATGAACTGTGGCTCCAACTTCAAGAATTCCTCTTGTTGTACTTTTCAAACCGGGTCTCCTATGCAGCTCAGGTTGACCTGGAATTTGCAATCCTGCCTCAGCTTCTTGAATGCTGAGATTATAGTCATGTACTGCCATGTTTGATGTCCTTAGATGTTCTTGAATATGAAATAAGGTTATAACTGAGCTACAGTATGTTGTTTAGCTATATGATGTTATAACTTTAATACTTAAAATTATAAAAATATTGAATATAAATCTTTTTTTAAAAAAGACTTTATTTATTTATTTATTTATTTATTTATTTATTTATTTATTTATTTATTATGTGTAGTGTTCTGTCTGTATGCTTACTGACCAGAAGAGGGCACCAGATCTCATTACAGATGGTTGTGAGCCACCATGTGGTTGCTGGGAATTGAACTCAGGACCTTTGGAAGAGCAGTCAGTGCTCTTAACCTCTGAGCCATCTCTCCAGCCCAAATATAAATCTTTTAGAAAATAAATAATGTATTTCAACAAACAGTTGAAAATAAAATGAACCCTTATAGGAGCACATACCTATAATCTCAACACCCAGGAGGCAGATGCAGTGGAATTGTTTTGTGTTCAAGGCTCTACTGGGCTGCATAATGAATTCTAGGTCAGCTTAACCTATGTAAGACTTAAGACTTTGCCTAAAGAAGATAAAACAGTAACCAGAACCAAACCTCTAAACTCCATATTGCTTTCAAAGGCATATTGCATTTTGTACCTGTGATGCCACTCATAGCAATTTTTTATTTCATGTTGAGCACATGCACTGTCTGGAGTATCTCATTTGAATCCTTTAATCAGTCCTAGATGGTAGTGGGTATTACCATTGTGTAGTGACGTTCTAAGAACTCGAATGCAGATTTACCCAGAGACATACAAAGGGGGAAGAAGCAGGATTTGAACCTATGACTATCTGACAGGTATATTAACTGCGTCTGTAAATTGTGTGTGTTTGGGTGGGAGAATTTGGGAGAAGTTGTGGTTGAAGATATCCGCGGTTGAGCATAAAGCTAATAGAGAAAGGATATGATTTTTTTTCCATCAAGCAGATCACGTGGTCAGGGTATGAAACATTGGTTTCAAAGCATGAAAACCAGCTCCACTTATTATCTTCTCTCTAGGAAAAAAGCCAACAAGGTGCACTAGACAGATCACCGAGCGGATTCAGCTGCTCTGTGAAGTGCTTTTAAACGTAAGCTATTAACTTGTGTTTTCTTTCATTTTCAGATCCAAAGCGTGTATTCCTTTTTTAAGAAAGAGCAAAGTAGCTCATATTCTCAATCTCAGCCCACCCCTGAACCTAAATCCTCTGTGGTTCAAACAGCACTGTGGTAAGTGTTAGCTGAGGGGATAGTTTGTTTGGCTAATTTGTTTGGAATTAATCAGTGTATTAATCATGTAAGCATAGTCTGGACATGATGCTTAATATTGAATGTCAGTGATCAAGATAGTAAATTCATTCTTTTCCTTCCTTCCTCCCTCCCTCCCTC
>NC_022031.1:52543369-52544096 GCF_000317375.1 Microtus ochrogaster
CTTTCTTTCTTTCTTTCTTTCTTTCTTTCTTTCTTTCTTTCTTTCTTTCTTTCTTTCTTTCTTTCTTTCTTTCTTTCTTTCTGTTTCACCAGATAGGGTTTCTCTGTGTTGCACCTCCCTTAAAGTAATATCATATGTTTAGTTCTTATTCTAATTCATTCGCATTTAGGAAGGCTCTGGGGTAGGAACCCACAGAGCAAGACTAAAGTTATACACTGGTTGATGAAGTTAAGTGAATCAGAAGCCTTTATTTTTTAAGTTATGTGAGTGTGTGTCTCTTTGTGAGTATGTGAATGTGAGTGCAGGTGCCCTTAGTGGCCAGGAAGACATCAGGTCCCCTGGAGCTGGAGTTACAGGCACTTGTGAGCTGCCTGACATGGTGCTCGCATGAGGACTCAGGTCCTCCGCAAGAACACTATGCACTTAGCTGCTGAACCATCTCTGCACACCCTGATTACTTTTTATTTTATGGTGCTGGAGTTGAAATCCAGGCTTCACAAATACTAAGCACATATTCTACTGCTAAGCTACACCTTATACCTGTGTTGTTGAGTTGTGAGTGAAGCTTTCTCTGTAAATAATCACCTTCATTCTTTGTTTGTTTGCTTTGTTTTTGAGATAGGATTTTAGTATGTAGCTCTGGCTGTCCGGGAACTTGCTCTGTAGATCAGGCACTCACATTAGGCGCCTACAACTGCCTGTGATGCCAGCCCAGGGGCATCTGACA
>NC_022031.1:52544431-52564161 GCF_000317375.1 Microtus ochrogaster
TTCGAGACCAGCCTGGTCTACAGAGCTAGTTCCAGGACAGGCTCCAAAGCCACAGAGAAACCCTGCCTCGAAAAACCAAAAAAAAAAAAAAAAATTTTTCCCAGGGAGAAAATAGCAGTTGGAAAGTTGGGTGTTTCCACTCAAAGATTAGTTTCTCAATTATATTATTATTCTTTGTGGTTTCTTTCAGCTTATACCATTGCCAAATATGGCATGTCTATGTGTGTGCTTGGGATGGCAGAAGAATTTAGAGGTGAAATTGCAGTCAATGCCTTATGGCCTAAAACAGGTTTGTACTTAAAAGAAATCCCTTAATTTGATTTTTACCTCTCCTCCACACCAGGCTCAAACCTGTTGTCTCACTTTAGTGAACACTCTACCAGTGAGCGAGTTCCTCAGCCCTATCCTTGACATTTTGTGAAACATCTCAGGTCACCTGAATCTTGATGTTCGCTGTGCAGCTGACAGTCTTTAACTTGGACTAAGTGGCTGACTCTTTAGCCAGCAGCTATGATGGGAGCATAACGCTAGAACATACAGAATGTATCATGGAAGCCAACAGGAATGGTTTCAGCAAATTCTCTTAGATTTTTTTCAGATTGAAAGACTAATTGAAAAAGAGGTAGTTGCAGTTAGGCATATATACCTGGCGATTGTCCAGATATACCTGAGATGGTGGCAGAAGACTCACTTGAGCATGGGACTTCACAGTATGCCAGAAGGTAATAATGTTTGTAAAAAATACAGTAAAATTAGCAGTCTCTGGCACTGAAGAGAGAAGGTTTTAATTTATTTATTCATTTATTTTACTTTTTTGAGACAGAGTTTCTCTTTCACATAGCTTTGGCTTTCCTACAATTCACTATGTAGACCAGGCTGGCCTTCAAATCACAGAGATCTATCCGCCTCTGCCTATAAGTGCTGAGAGGCACCCAGCCGGGTTTTACCTCCTAATACCTCAAAAAGTTTCCCTTTTTTGAGAATGTGGATTTTGAGCAAAGATTTGGAAGTGATTGAAGCGAGCCTGTGGCTGAGAGAGAGGTGTTTAAGGATGCAGCCAATGCAAAAATCCTGTGGATGGAAATGCCTGTTATCAGGATCCAGGAACAGTGAGAAGACCTTAAAAAACTCACTGAAACCTACAATGACTACAGTAAGATTAATTGTTGCAGGATATTTGTACACTGTGTGAAGATGTATTACTGAGACTGGTGTAATAAAAAGTTGAATGGCCAATAGCTAGGCAAGAGTTTTAGGTGGGATTTCTGGGCAGAGCGAGAACTCTGGGAAGAAGACAGAACTACCCACCAGATGTGGGGGAAGCAGGATGGATAATATGGAGATGAGGTAACAAGTCATGTGACAGAATGTAGATTTAAAAATCTGTATTTTATGATATGAATGTACATCGGCGCACCAGATGAGGGCGTTGGATCCCAGGAGACTGCAGTTCTAGATGGTTGTCGGCTGCCATGTAAATGGTGGGAATTGAACTCAGGACCTCAGGAAGAGCAGCCAGTAGTACAGTTTACCACTGAGCCCTCTCTCTAGCCTCAGATTTCAGAGAGTGTTGATAAGTAGTAAGTGATGAGAGAGTGTGCAGTATGCCTGCCTTCTGCTAGCTCTAAACTGGTCCTTCTGAACAAAGCTTGTGTAATAGGTAGACATTGCGTAACAGGAAGGATGGAGGGTATTATCAGGACTGAAAGGATTTGCTGAAGTCTTTGCTAGCTCTGAGGTATTTGTTTTAGGTGGTTTACTAGACACTTTGGAGCCACTGGTATCATTAGGCCCTTGACACCACTGAATTTACAGTTGTGTTCTTTATGATGACTGATACAGTAGTCACATAGAGAGCACTTTTGAAACACAGAAGGAGGCCTTGCAGCCCAGGAGGTATAAATTGAAGTATGGTTTCCAGGGGATGTTGGGGTTAGCAGGAAGGAAACTAGGCAAGATATTCTTGGACAGTAGAAACAACGGACAGTCACGTGCAGCATGGGAAACCTGTGTGCATAGTGGACTGCCGGAGATTGAGGAGGTGCTTAATGGGTGTGGACTGTCATTTCCCACAGCATTCAGCATTTGAGCATCTGCAGTGTGCCAGGTTCACTGGAATGCTGGGTAGAGCGGGTGGGAATGGGTGAACTAGACTTTGGTCTATCATGTCAACTTAAGCCACCTGATTTTTTTCCTTACTTCTTGGCACAGAGGATTAAACACAGGCCTCACACATCCTAGGCAAGTACTATTAGAGTTCCTTCCCTAGCCTGGCAGCTTCAGTTTCAAGTGATTCAGTAGAGAGCTATTGGAAAGATTTTAAAAGGAGAGTGGTAATAAGCGAGGGGGGGGTAGGAGCAGTAAAGTCATCTGGTGTTTATGTAGACGTTTAGGCTGACATGCTGGGTGAATTAGAGAGAGGAGCCTGACGGTTAGCTAGACTACTGCATTTTTCATGAGTGAAGGCAAAGGAAAGTGATTCAAGAGAGTAGCTGTGCTCCAGGCTGGAGGTGAGGTGTCTGTGTTTAAGAACACATTCCCTCTTGTGTAGAGTCATCAGGAATCTCCCCTGACTGCCTTTCAAGGAGACGGGGATTCATCCTACTTAGTGGGATGGACTCCAGGAAACATATTATTATAACAGCGGTGTCCCAGCTGTCTGCTGGCCTTGGCTGGGCTCAGCATTGCTTCTCCACACTGGCAGCTGTGCCCTCTTGGCTATAGACTTTGCCTCTGATGAATTTAGCATGTACAGAAAAGGGACGGGGCCAGAGGAGGATCTCAGGCTCTCAGATAGGTTGTTTTCAATTGTGATTTTTTTCTTTTTACAAGATCTTTTCAGTTTCTGCTGAGTAGAGGGAGTGGCTGCCTCTTAACTTCTGGCAGGTCTGGATCTGATGGTGGAAACAGGACAGTCCACTTTGGAGCAGATTTTATGCAGGCGGAGGTGGCCCTGTAGCTGCTGATTTGGTTATGGCAGCAGAGAGGAGAGTCACCTCCAGCCTTGTCATTCCTGGTGGTACAGTAACAAATAAGAAATATGTGTTTTCTAATGCAAGGAGCAGAGACGAAAACATTGGGAAGAGAGCTTCATATTTTAGAGAAAGGAAGTTCAGATCCAAAGGGGTCATAGTAACTTGCCAAAAATCTTGGCCCAGTCGGTATAAAAACCCCACTCGCCCAACTTCCAGCTCAGTGCTGTTTTTGTTAGTCTTCTCCCAAGACTGCTGTACAAATTCTTGAACATTCTAAATGAGAACTCTAAGGAGGTTTGCTGTGCTTCTCATGAAGGATTTCTGCAGGTGCAGTCTGCATTGAGTAACGGACGTATCTGCTTGTTTGTCTCCTTGGTTCTGTGTTGAGGAAGGGATATGTTTGTTTCTTTGTCTTCCTGGTTCTCTCTATAGAATGTTAACGAATTCCTTATCATGGCCTTACTTTTCATCATCCGAGAAAGAAATTTGCCTTGGCAATTTTGAGTAGAGTACCGTCTTGTTGTTCCATAGTCTTCTTTGACATGGAGTCGTGTGCGTCCATGTTCTCTCCACAGCCATACATACCGCTGCTATGGATATGCTTGGAGGGTCTGGCGTGGAAAGCCAGTGTAGAAAAGTTGACATCATTGCGGATGCTGCGTACTCCATTTTCAAAAGGCCAAAAAGTTTTACTGGCAACTTTATTCTTGATGAAAATATCTTAAAAGAAGAAGGAATAAACGATTTTGATGTCTATGCAATTAAACCAGGTAATGCTTATGGCTGTTTAAAGTAATAATGTCTTCCCACATTTTATGCAATCAACAGACATGTTTCGTGTGTGTTTGTGGGGTTATAAAATGAGTATATTATGTTAGAAGCTATCTTCCTCTGAAGGGAAACCTCCCCACCCCCTCCACCCTAGAAGTGAGGCGCTTGGAGTTGCAGGAGGATGCAGAAGCTTGTTCCAGCTATCCGCTTCCAAATTAGGAAATTGAACATTTTGAAGTTAGTCTTAGAAATCCGAGGAAAGATTCAGACATATCTGACACATGACTCAGAAGTAGAGCTCTTTATTCTCCTTTTTTCTCAAACAAACAAACAAACAAACAAACAAACAAACATCCACCCCTTTAAAAATGTTTGCTGTTAAGCACAGCCTCGTAGACCGTGAGGATGCAGGAGCAAGTCTGCCTTACAGAGTTGTCTGATTGGAGATTTCAAGAACCTCCCACTCTTTAAAATCTCTTCCTTTGAAATTACAGATGACTATGATAATGAATATGGTGGTACATGCCTTTAATTCCAGCATTTGGGAAATAGTGAATTCAAGGCTAGCCTGGCCTACATAGTGAGACTGTGTCTCAAAAACGAGAAAAACAAAAGAAAAGAAAAAGACCTTCAGGCATCCGAGAAAATGGTCGAGTGTGTCAGTTGCTTTCTGTGGAAACATGAGCACTTGAATTTGGATCAAGTCAAAAATTAGGGGATGTAGCCATGTAGTAAAAGGCTGATGAGCGTGTTTTGCACCTTCTGATCTCAGAGCTGGGAGACAGGAGACAGATTTGTTGGGCCATTGGTCTAACTGAATCAGTGAGCTCCAGATTCAATGAGAGGCTGTAAAGAATAAGGTGGAAAGTGACTGAGGAAGACCTCTACACACATATACACATGCACGCATGCACGCGTGTGCGTGCGCGCACACACATATACACATGCACAGAGAGAGAGAGAGAGAGAGAGAGAGAGAGAGAGAGAGAGAGAGAGAGAGAGATGGGTATGCAGAACCACACATACATGTAGACACGCACACTTTTATATCCCTGCATACAAATACATACCTGGCATCAGTCACATATAATTCCAGTGGGTGGGAGATAGAGGCAGGAGGATTGCTGCAAGTTTCCTGGTTCTAGGTTAGCCAGAGCTAGTAAGACTTTGTCAGAAAATAAAATGAAACAAAAAATTAGATCTTAGCCAGGCAGTGGTGGCACACGCTTTTAATCCTAGCACTTGGGAGGTAGAGGAAGAGGGACCTCTCTGAATTTAAGGCCAGTCTGGTTTACAGAACTAGTCTTAGGACAACCAAGGCTACACAAAGAAACCCTGTCATGAAAAACAAAGCAAAAAAATAAAAAAAAAATTAGATTTTAAGATGAAGTTTGTCATAGTGGAAGAGGATAACTAAGTTACAGAAAAGAATAATAAATTAGATCAAATAGTTCAAATTACCTGTGAACCCTTTCCAGTGACACAAAAGGATTTTTTAAAAAGGATATACTTTTTTATTAAAATTATTAAATTTGGATGTAATATAGTATAATAATTATTATAACATTATTTGGTGATTAATTTTTCAGGCCATCCCTTGTTACCAGATTTCTTCTTAGATGAACATCCTGATGAAATTATGAAGGAAACAGAATCCCATGGTAAGATTCTAGGGCACGCTTTATTTTATTATTTTTTCTTTTTATGTGTATGAGGATTTTGCCTGCCTGTATGTCTGTATGCATGCATGCATACATGCACCAACATGCATGCTTGGTGCTGCAGAGGCCAGAACAGGGTGTTGGATCCCCAAGTGGACTGGAGTTAGAGATGGTTGTGAGCTGCCATGTGCATGCTGGAAATTGAACCTCTGGAAAAGTAGCCCATGTTCTTAACTGCTGAGCCATCTCTCCAGCACCAAGATTCTAGAATATGTGTGTGTGTGTGTGTGTGTGTGTGTGTGTGTGTGTGTATGTATGTATATGTATACACATACATATATTGAAACAGAGTCTCACTATATAACCTCGGGTGGCCTTGAACTCATAGAGATCCACCTGTCTCTGCCTCCCAAGTGCTGGGATTAAAGGCATGTACTGCCATGTCTGTGCAAACCGTATTTTAAATAGGAAAATATGAATACTAACTGTTTCTTGTAATACATGGAATTGATGCTATAACAATATTTTTGCCTTCTATCTCTAAACCAGAGGTTCTCAACTGTCCTAATACTGTGACCCTTTAATACAGTTCCTCATGTTGTGATTGACCCCAACCATAAAATTATTTTCTTTGCTACTTCATAACTGTAATTTTGATTCTGTTATGAATCATAATGTAAATATCTGATTTGCAAGATATCTGATAGAGGACACCTGTGGAAGGGTTGTTTGACCCCCCAGAGGGATTGCAACCCACAGTTGGGAATCACTGCTCTTAACTATTTTGTAACTTAAACACATTATGTAAAATTCTGTAAGGCTAGAAAGAAAGATTTTTGTTTTGTTTTTGTAACTGTCCCCAAGTTTTATTTTTTTTTCTTGGCAGCTGTCTTTGAATAGTTTATGTTGATATTTGGAGGAAAATGTGTCGTATTAGAGTATATCTAACTATATTTTATAGTGTGCTATTGATACTTTATGAAGAGAATTAATTTCTTTTTTTTTCTTGATTTTTTTTTGGCGGGGGGTGTTGAGGTATGGTTTTTCTGTGTAGCCTTGGCTGTCCTGGAACTTGCAGACCAGGCTGGTCTCAAACTCACTGAGATCTACCTGCCTCCATCTCCTGAGTGCTGGGATTAAAGGTGAGTGCCACCACTACCCAGCTAGGGAGTTCATTTCAGAGGAGGTTTTGGGCTTCCCTCATTTTGTTTTTGGGCCTTGAATTATGGGCGTGTGTGTGTGTGTGCCTGTGTGTGTGTATGTTACATTTTAAGCCTTGTGATCTATCTAGCATACTTATACCCGTGCTTTAGTGAAACACACCACAAGAAACATAACAAAAGTTTCTAGGAACAAATTTTCTCTGTGCCTTTAAGCTATCTGTAGGACCTTGATGCATTTACTGCCAAGCTTTATTTCCAGATTAGTTACATCTTCTCTGTGTTTATGCTTTGTTTAAATGTTTGAAGAAGCTAAAAATTAGGTAATAAAAGGATAATTTTTCTTTTGTACAATTAAAAAAAAGCTATAGAAAGGAAAATAGTGACTCATAGCCCTACCGTCCAGAGACTTTGGATTTAAAAGTTAGATCCCAGATTTACCAGGAGGAAAACCCCAGGAAACAAGATATCAATCTCTTTCTCAGAAGGTTTCTTACAGAATAGCAGAAGTCACCCAGAATTCTTAGAAAATCTTGTTCTTGACCCAGTACCCTAAGATTGGCTGTCTTCGGGTGGGAGACGTATGAACCGAGTTTAAAGTTCTTGTTTTCAAATAAGAACCATCTCATTGGTCATCTTACATTCCTTAGCGCCTCCTGTGTGCTGAGTGCTTTGGCAGCATGTTTGTGTGCACTGTTTAATACTGAGGACCTGCAGAGCTGTGCTCACACAGCTTCAGGTGGCAGAACCAGGGTTTAGATTCATGTTTTCTAATTCCAAAGCCTGTGTCTTTAACCAGTGTTCACAACTGGCGTTCCTAAAGCCTGAATCCTTAAAAGTCCTTTAAAGTGTTAGAAGTTGCCCAGTAGTGCCATATATTAATATATAATGAGGAGTTGCCACGGAGACTAACTATGTAGTTGCTGTGTTCAGCAGCTCTCTCCCTTTGGGCATAATTACGCAAGGAACAGTATCAGCCAGACGGTCATTTGTGATGTGGAGTCAGAACAAGAGGGGTTAGAAGAGTGGACCCTGACCCTCGGCTTCGGCGGGTAGATTTGTCATTAGCTATCTCCATTACCAAAGTGTTCTTGTCCAGAGGCCGGGACACTCTTGTCTTTTGGCAGTCTCTTCTCCACACAGTGCTCGAGACAGCAGTGAGTTCTGTAGCTCTCTCTGCCTGTCCTCTCTGGGGTCACCACCAGCAGGCACAGTGGACATCTGTAGGCATCGTGGTGCACTTACACAGGCAGTGGTTAGTTAGCACATCTGGCCTGCGGTGGGGCTTGCCTCTGCCAGATGTTTTTTCATGTGCATATCCAGATCTAGTGCATGTTTGCTGTGTATTTTGACTCAAAAAAGCTCTGTGTGTAGCCCTTATTTTCCTGGTTAGAGATTCACATTTCTTTTGAATCCACTACTGATAATTTGTTCTGTGAATATTAATGAATATATCTGTATATGTACATAGATACAATACAAATTAGCACACATACATTATATGTGTATTATATATATTCATATCACACACATATATACATTTATCTGATACAAAATATATGTTTTATATAGAGGGAGAGGAGCGAGAGTATAAACATTGCTCTTGGTTTTAAATTAATGGAGTTTTACCTTTTCCAGCACTTGTTGTTCCTTATCTTAGCTCCCTGCTGGAACACGGAGCCTACTTGGTCTTTGCTAGTTTATTTCTCTATTGTTACTTAGTTATAGTTTTGGTTGCTTGTGTTCATTTGCTCTGAGTTCTCAGAACTGTGCGTTCCTAGCTTGGCTACCCTCTCCCTGTCCCTTACAGTTAGCGGACCCTTTGTTAATCTCTCTTCTTGCATTTTTTCTTCTGTATTTGGAAAAACCCTGTCAAGTATTATAGAGAATAATCTGCCAAGAATCTCTACAGTTTTTTTTTTTTTAACAGGATTTGTCTGTGTTACCCTAGCTGTTCTGTTCTAGAACTTGTTCTATAGACCAGGCTGGCCCCTAACTCAGAGATATCTGCCTGCTTCTGTCTCCCAAGTGCTGGGATTACAGATGTGCGCCGCCACCGCCTGGCTGGAGTTTATCTCTTCTGTCTCCCAAGTGCTGGGATTACAGATGTGCGCCACCACCGCTCGGCTGGAGTTTATCTCTTCTGTCTCCCAAGTGCTGGGATTACAGATGTGCGCCACCACCGCCCGGCTGGAGTTTCTCTCTGTTCGGTTGTCTGCACTGAGAGCAGTCTCTGTTGCACTTTGTTTCTCAAGTTACTGGCGTCAGAGTTGCTTCTGTACTTCATCCTCTTGTTCCTCTGTGATGCATGGCTTCACACCCATTCTACACAGTGTGTCTGTAAGGCCTGAGGTTTCGGAGAAGCTTCAGGTTCACAACAAAATCAGAGGAAGGTGCCAGATGGCTGTCTGTACCCTGTGCCTGTTGTGGTGCCACCATCCTCCATGGTGATGTGCTTGTCACACTTGAGACCAACACATCGTAAGCATAGCTTTCATGTGAAGGAACTGCTGAGTTTTGTAATGAACTGATTGTATAAATAGACTTTGGAGGTTTTTTTTTCAGCATAATTTACTCCTACCCCAGTGGGATACTGTTTTCACAGCATCAAGTTATTGTTTCATTCTTGCTAAGCTGTTCTCTTGTAGGAGATACCCTGGAGCTAGTGTAGTGAGATGGCAGGGACATAGTCATTGCTTTTGCTCCACTCTGTCCTTCTAATGAATTCCTTTCTCTGTAGGTTCGAGCTAGGACCATGGTACAAGGCCAGCATAGGCCCATCTTCGCCTCTGCTAGGGAAAATCCTCTTCTCGCTTTTCCTGCTTATGTGTATGAGGTTTACCTGTCTGCATCCATAGATACCACATGTGGACCCAGTGCCTGCTGAGACCGTAAGAGGACATCTGATCCCTTGGAACTGAAGTTCCAGCTGGTTGTAAACCAACATGTGGGTGCTGAGAATTCAACCCAGGTCCTCTGGAAGAACAGCCAGTGTTCTTAATTGCTGAACCATCTCTCTAGACCCTGCCTTTCCCATTTTTTATCAGCCTAGCTGCGGGCATGTACTTTCCATGATAAGTACCACTGCAGGATTCCTTCTCCCACCCAGGGCTCCTTTCCCCACAGAATCTCACCCCCAGCTCTTCCAATAGACTTGACCCACCCCACAGAACTCATCCTCCTCTACTCTCTGCTCTTCTCCTTTGGGAGCTTTAAGCTTTGAACTTGGAGTTAAAAGATGAGAAGGAAGAATAATATTGAATCATTCTCAAAAAGCAGCATCTGTCAAACAGAAGGGTAAGCTCCGACTCTAATCCAGAGGCTCAAATATGTGAGTGCCTTTCTCCTTTGTTTAAATAGATTGACTGTTCCTGCTTTGAGATTTCTCTTGAGCCAAAGCACAAGCAGGCCTGTGTTTATTAGGCTGATTCTGTGTACCGTAGAGTTTCTTCCTAGATTCATATAGCAGATTGTGTGTGGATCTAGGTAGTGTGTGTGTGTGTGTCTGTGTGTATCCTGTTCTGGAGATTAAAGCCAAGGCCTTACACATGCTAAACAAGTGTTCTAATAATACATCTGCAGGCCTGTTTTGGTACATTAAAATTTTTTGTGAGTGTGTGTTTTTGGGTGTGCGTGCGTGTGCATGCAAACATGCACACATGAGTGCCCAGTTTTCATGGCACACATGGAAGTGGGAGACATCTTGGGAAGTAGTTCTCTCCTGTCACTTATAGGATTTGGGGACGGAACTTAGGTTCAGTATGTGGAAGAAGGATTAAGTGAATACATTTTACTTACAAAGTAATATTTACTTGTCTACTAATTGAAGCTAAGTCTTGCATATCTCCATCTTTCTTACCATGGCATCTTTTTTTCTTATTTCATTTTATAGCTCAGATGGACCAGCCAAAAGGGTGATTAATATCCCTTAGAGTTACTTTGTTTAGTAGTGACTTTGGTTTGGTTGTTTGTAACCTGTTTTATTTATTCATTCATTCATTCATTCATTCATTCATTCATTCATTCATTCATTATGTATACAATATTCTGTCTGTATGCCTGAAGGCCAGAAGAGGGCACTAGACCTCTTTACAGATGGTTGTGAGCCACCATGTGGTTGCTGGGAATTGAACTCAGGACCTTTGGAAGAGCAGGCAATGCTCTTAACCACTGAGCCATCTCTCCAGTCCCTTGTAACCTGTTTTAAAAGCCAGTCTTTTACTTTAGAAAGATACTGTCTTAGCATTTACAGCCATATCTGACGCGGTCGGCTACTTTTCCCATCAGTTAGGTTTATGCCTTTAGATGCCTTAATGGATTTAAAATCATTTGGTCAAATAGGGCTATTTGCTAGTAAGTCTGTCTTGCTTTAATTTTGTGTTTGACCTTACGCTACCAAGGCCTTAAGGCTGTTTATGTAAATTATATTTTACAGATCCTGTGCGGGAAGTAAAAGAAGAGAAACCGCGGTCAGAGCCGCAGCCACCACCGCAGCCACGGCTACAGTCACAGCCACCACCGCAGCCGCAGCCGCAGCCGCAGCCGCAGCGACCACCACCGCTGCTGCAGCAACAGCAACCACCGAGACCACATTTTGGAGCTGTGGAAGAAACATTTAGAATTGTTAAGGACTCTCTCAGTGATGAGGTCGTCAAAGCCACCCAAGCAGTCTATCAGTTTGAACTCTCAGGTGAAAACTGTCTGACGATTGGGGCTTTTATGAAACAGTGGGAAGAAAACCAGCCTTTGGTGCCTGGATTGTTAGCTATATCTAGAACTATTGAATATATATGCTCAAAAACAGCAAATAATTATCGATTTGTATTTTTTGAGTTAGACTTGTTTATATGGAAACATGTAGAATACATTTTCACAGCATCTACTTCCAATGTTAAATAACTCTTTGGCATATATAACCAAGGAAATAATATATAGATGGATATACCATTGTAACAGGTAATGTAATACAGTAATTTATCAGTTGTGGGCAGCTGACCACTTTTATCTTTAAATTAGGTCAGTATGAGCACAGTATGAAAGCCTCTACACGAGCCAGACTGTGGTGGCGCATGCCTTTAATCCCAGCACTTGGGAGGCAAAGGCAGGAGGATCTTTGAGTTTGAGGCCAGCCTGGTCTACGGAGTGAGTTTCAGGACAGCCAGGATTGTTATACAAGAAACCCTGTCTCAAAAACCAAATCAACAACTCTTAATGTTTTCCCATATAATAAAAATAATAAACAGGTTGATGGTAGTTTTAAGAAGTATTTTGGTTCCGCTATATGCATACTTTGTCACTCTTTATGCTATTCTCTGTCACATCTTAATCTACCCTTCTTTTTACTTCCTTTTTGTTTCTGAACTCATAGTCAATTGCTTGAGTCTTTTTTTCTCCCTGACCTCCCAAACCTGCTGAATCTTTTGTGCTTATTTCATGACTTGTCTAGCAAAGGCTTAGTTTTGGAGGCATCAAACTATCTGGTTGCCCCATAGTTGTTTCAAGGCTGCCCAGTCTTTTTAGACAAAAATTAAAGTAGCGACATCAGCTGGACTTAGAGGGATCATCTATTCTCCCTCTTCAGATAGGTCTAAGTAGCACTTTAGACTTCTCTGTTGTCAGCTCCCTGCCGTCAGATATAAGTCAGCCACGGGCCTCCTTTTCTCCCCAGTGGGACCCCTTATCTCTCCATCAGATCCCAACCTTGATTAACTGTACTGGACTCTTCCTCAGATGGAGAGTTTGATCCAGTAGGTAGGGGGCATCTGAGTGTCTCCATTTCTGACAGATGGGTACCTCTAGCAGTGCAGGGGTCTAGGTCCCATCTCCTCCGGTCTCCTCAGGAGTCGTTCTGCCGACTCTTCTTCAGTGTGTACACCCTGCAGCGTCCCTTCCGGCAGTTATTTTAATGTTCGCAGCTCTCGTCTCTTATTACAACAGAATGTAACGGTAATCCCAAACCGTGCGCCCGTTCAGAGCCATACTTGCTTTTGCCTGCAGCGTACTCTATTGAACATGGTCCCTTCTGTTTTTCTCTGCTCTACAGAATTTGTTTCCACCACAGTCCTAGATGATGGTTGTGCCACCAGCGGGTGTTTGTTGCCCCTCCCTGTAGCACCTCTGCAGTTTCTGAGGCTGTTGACCACTTCTAGAAACACCTCCGCAGCCTCTGTTTTCTTCAAACTGAACGCTATACCCAGTAAACACCGAGCCATTTCCTTCACTCCCCCCCCTCTTAAGCACTGTTGTAACTTCTGTGTGAATCCCACTGCTCCGGCGTTGCCACTTCTCTATTCACACGCCTAAACCACCTCTGTTTCCTCTCTGGAGAAGAGCCTGGCTTTTCTCTTTGTTATTGAATGTTTTCCGGAACCTAGTACGGCACTTGAACCGTACGTAGTAAGTGCTGAGTTGGATGGTAGCCTGAGGATTTTAGCCAGGGCCAGCGTGTTAGCAGGTTGTTAATGCCGAGGGATGATTGTGCTTATTTCTGCATTTATCTGTGCAGGTGAGGATGGTGGCACATGGTTTCTTGACCTGAAGAGTAAGGGTGGGAAAGTTGGACATGGAGAGCCCTCCGACCGGGCAGATGTGGTGATGAGTATGACCACCGATGACTTTGTCAAGATGTTTTCAGGTAAGTTTTCAACTCTCTTAGTTTGCTTGTTTTAAATAGAGAATTTGGGATATTCTGTTTTCTCTTTTCCTAGATAATGAAGGTTCAGCACTGTTCCTAGCAGTGGGTGCTACCTATGCTGAAAGCCATAGTCTTGGGAAGGCTGTTCTTAGGGTACCTCGTCTGCCGCTTCTACCCCATCTGACAAATGGAAGATTGATGGGAGATCTTTCCTTTTTCATCACTGAGAAGCTAATAATGTAATGTTGGGAACAAAGAGATAATTAAAAAGATTGCTAAGTAGGCTTTATTCTACCGGAACTAAGGTACTGTACTTTCAAAGCGTAGTCACTGGAGGTTCAGAACTCACAAGTAGCTCACTTATTAAAGTCAAGTCCTGCTTCAGCCTCACCAGCTGCCATAAAGGAAACAGGAGCGAGCTTTTTCGTGTGCTTTTGTGGAATCTCTGTTCCAGGGAGTCCTTTGCATGATTTTATGTTGTGCTCAGTTAGCTCTAACAGTGCCTGTAGACAGAGACTGTGCTTTCATCTCCGGCCGCCCAGACCCGAATAACCACACAGAAACTGTACTAATTACACTGTTTGGCCAATGGCTAAGGCATTTTCCTAGCTAGCTTTTATGTATTAAATTAACCCATTTCCATTAATCTGTGTCTCGCCACGAGGCTGTGGCTTTACTGGTAAGGTTCTGGCCTCCTTTTCCTTCGGCAGCTACCTAGCATCTCTGTGACTCCGCCTACGCTCTCTGTCTCTGTTCAGATTTCCCACCCGGCTTTACTCTGCTAAGACATTGACTGATATTGACTGCTAAGACATTGGTTGATATTCATCAACCAATAAAAGAAACACATACACAGAAGGACATCCCACATCAAGTGCCAAAATAATTTTAAGAGTGATTTGTTCTATTTTCTTCTCTAAGAACACTACCCAAACTGGCAAGTTAACACAAGTTCTAAAAAATTAGGAACAGTACTCTCAATTAAGATTTTATAATATTCAAATGTAAAATCTTTCATGTAATGAACTATAAAGTGTTAAACTCATATGTTCATTTTTTATAATTCTTACTGAACAGTATCAGTACATTTTGAGCCCTCCAAAGTTCTGTTTTCCAGTTGTAATTAAGGGATACTAGTGGGGGCTACATCATATATGAACCCAATCACCAAAGTTTAACTATTATGTGTATGTGTGTTCAGGTGCAAATGCCCAAACATATACATGCATGAAGAAGGCAAATGTGGACACCTGGGACCCTGCTCTATCATGCTCTTCCATATTCCCTTTTGACAGGGTCTCTCCTGAAACCTGGAGTTGGGCTGGCTGCCTGCTCGCAAACCCCAGCAGTCCTCTCTCGGGTCCTCCCAGCTCTGGAGTTACAGATGTGTGTGTAGACATGCTCAACCTTTACACAGGTGTTGGGGATTCAAACTCAGGTCCTCCAGCTGTGCAGCAAGCACTCTACCCGCCAAACCATCTCCCTACTCTGTTTAACTTTTATAGTAGTATTAAGTGTTCATTGAGCAAAAATTAGAAAAAACACCAGAAAGAAGAAAACACAATTGTTTTTTACTACACTATTGAAAGATGATCAGTTAATTTGGGTTAGCATCCTATATACATACACATAAATACACACGCACACACACACATATGTTTATAAAGCAAAATTATATGATTATTATATTTGATCTTTTCAAATTGTACATGTATAACATCTTCATGAATTTTTGCTTCCAGTCATTTATAGTAGTTTGCTGTATCTAAAACTATTATTTTTGATTTACTGGAGATTATGTGGCAATGCTCAGTAAATGTTTGTTTTGTTTTTGTTTCTGTTTTTTTTTTTTTTTTTTGAGACAGGATTTCTTTGGGTAATCTCGACTGTTCTAGAACCTACTCTGTAGACCAGGTTGGCCTCAAACTTACAGAGATCCGTCTGCCTCTGCCTCCAGAGTGCTGGGATTAAAGGCGTGCACCACCACCACAGCCCAGCTTTGTTTTTGTGTCTTTGGGACAGGGTCTCTCCTGGCTGTCCCAGAACTTGCTCTGTAAACTAGACAGACATTGAATTCACTGAGATCCTCTAGTGTCTGCCTACTGAGTGTACCACTGTACCCCAGCCTAAATGTTTGGTAAATATGAATCATAGGTTTTTTAAAATTAAGGACAATTTAAATTAAAAGTGTATTGTGTTGGTCTTGGTAGTATATGATTATAATCCTAGCACTTTGGGAGGCTAAGGCAGGAAGATTGTGAGTTCAAGGCCCTATGTAATGAGTCTGAGGCCCATTCAGATCCTGTCTCCATAAACAAAGTGAAACAAAAAGGCATTGTCAACATCTAAACTGGAACAAGTTAACCGTACTTAATATTTATTATCGTGTAATTGCTGTAGGTTAAGAAATACATGTAGCTTAAGATAAAGTATTTTTCACTGGGGCTGGAGAGATGGCTCAGTGGTTAAAAGGACTGGCTGCTCTCCTAGATGATCTGTATGTGGTTCCCAGCAACCACATTGTGGTTAACAATTTTCTGTACTGTCAGTCACAGTGGATTTGACCCCCTCTTCTGTATATAGTCTATAGTACCTCTGCAGACACTATATGTACATGTTGCAAGGACAAATATGCAGGCGAAACCCCATATACATAAAATAAAAATAAGTAAATTAAAAAAATAATAGTTTTTATGGGCTGGAGAGGTGACTCAGTGGTTAAGAGCACAGGTGCTCTTTCAGAGGACCTGGGTTCAATTCCCAGGACCCACGTGGTAGCTCACGATTACCTATAAATTCCAGTTCCAGGGGATCTGACACCCTCACACAGACATACACGCAGGTAATACACCAATGCAGTACAATAAAATTATTTATCTAAAAAAGGCTGTAAAATTATGTATCCAGGTGTTTAGCTATGTTTGAGCACCACTTGCATCCCTGGTACCAAGGGAGACCAGAAGAGGGCACCAAATCTCCTTCAACTGCGGTGGAGTTATAGACATTTGTGAGCTCCTTCATGTGGATGCTAGGAACCAAACTCAGGTTTTCTAGAAAAGCAGCAAGTGCTGTTAGCCACCGAGACATCTCTTCAGCTCCCTAACTTCTCATTTTTAAATTGTCTTTTGTCCATGAGTTTTAAGAATTATTTTTATATTTCCAGGTATATTACATGCAAATACTTTCTTCTTTTTTTTTTTCTTTTTCTTTTTTTTGGTTTTTCGAGACAGGGTTTCTCTGTGGCTTTGGAGCCTGTCCTGGAACTAGCTCTGTAGACCAGGCTGGTCTCGAACTCACAGAGATCTGCCTGCCTCTGCCTCCCGAGTGCTGGGATTAAAGGCGTGCGCCACCACCGCCTGGCTCTTCTTTTTTTTTACTCATTTTCTTCTTTTTTTTAAAAAAAGATTTATTTATTTATTTATTTATTTATTTATTTATTTTTTTCGAGACAGGGTTTCTCTGTGGTTTTGGAGCCTGTCCTGGAATTAGCTCTTGTAGATCAGGCTGGTCTCAAACTCACAGAGATTCGCCTGCCTCTGCCTCCCAAGTGCTGGGATTAAAGGCATGCGCCACCACCGCCCGGCTAAGATGTATTTATTTTTGTATTTGAGTCTGCATGTCTGCCTGAATGCCAGAGAGGGCATCAGATCTCATTATTGATGGTTGTGAGCTGCCGTATGGTTTGCTGGGAATTGAACTCAGGACCTCTGAAACAGCAGCCAGTGCTCTTGACTACTGAGTCATCCCCCCTACCCCTCCTTCACTTTCTTGATGATACATTTATGCTTACATTTCTCTGGCAGAAAAAAATACCAGTATCTTTTTTGTATTCATAGAGTATATTGTAGTTGGATGATTCTTTGGGCCTCCAGCTCACAAATAATGACACAGAGACTTGTTATTAACTATGAAAGCTCAGCCTTAGCATAGGCTTGTTCTCAACTAGCTCATAACTTAAATTAACCCATTTATATTAATCTGCATTCTGCCACGGGGTGTTATCTCTCTTCCATCCCTCTCCTGCTGTTTCCTGTCCATGTCTCCTGGGGAATCCCGCCTTCCCAGAGTTCTCTCTCTTCCTGGAAGTTCCATCTATATTCTCCTGCCTAGCCATTGGCCATTCTGCTTTTTATTTCACCAATCACAGCAACTCATCTTCACACAGTGTACAAATATCCCATAATATTATACTTAAAAAATCATTTCTTAAATAGTGCGTGTGTCTGGATATGGATATACCCAGCCTCAGAGACCAGAAGCATCAGATCCTTTGGAACTGGAGCGATGGGCATTGTGCTGGGAAACAAGCTCAGCTCTTCCCAGAGCACTGTTTAGGTTCTTCACACCGAGCCGTTTCTACAGCCCTACATACACTGTACGAGTGTTTGCATGTTCATTTGAGTACACGTGTTTGGGTACCACTGTGAATGCGTGGAGATTAGAGAACAACCTTGGGTGTCATTCCCGTCTTCCACCGTTAGGCAGGCTGTCTCTGTTCAGTGATGTATATGCCATGCTAGCTGTCCGCAAGCGTCCGTAGAATTCCCGTATCTCTGTCTCCCATCTCAAGGTAGGAACACTAGGATTATAGATGTGCACTACTTTGCCAAACTTTACAGAGGTTCTGAGGATTTACACTGAGGTCCTCACGCTTGCGCAGCAAGTACTTTTCCCTCTGAGCCATCTGCGCAGTTCCTACACTATATACTTAACGGTCTTAGTTGTTTTTCATTTTGACACAGTGTTTAGCTCAGGCTGGCTTTGAACTTAGGATCCTCCTGACTCAGTTCCCAAGTGCTGGTGTTAAGATGTGTGTTGCCATGCCCAGCTTAGTAATCATTTCTTCGATTTTTTTTGCACCATTTGATTTTTTGAATTTAAACTTGAAATAGTTAAAGAGTTTAATGAGCTGTAACAGATTGGAACATTAAATAACATAGTATTTACCTACCAGAATTCATCTGGGGACTGCATTTCTGTAAAGTGCTGTGACCAGCATTATGTATGAATGTAGCTCGTTGCCATTACTTTCTGCAGACTGTTTCTTACGTTATCTTTTACACGACAGGATATTGTTAACATCCAAGTCAGTAGCTGAGATTCCCAGGGTAATAGTACGCAGTGCTGTAACAGGAATTTCTGTGCTCTGGGGTCCCTCTTAGAACGCATGTTCTTGAAGTGGCACGGCACTTAGGGCACTAATGCTGCCTTCTCTGTCTCATTTCACATTTTAGGGAAGCTGAAGCCGACCATGGCATTCATGTCAGGAAAACTGAAGATTAAAGGGAACATGGCCCTAGCAATCAAACTGGAGAAGCTAATGACCCAGATGAATGCCAGACTATGAGGGACAAGAAGCAAAAATGACTCGTAGAAGTAAAAAGCTCAACAGTTAAAAATCTGTTGTCTCCTCCACTGTCTTATAAGGACACATATGTTTGTTCTGGAAAAATTAGAATTTCTGCATCTATAAGACTTGAAATTGTAATTAAAACAGCTAACCAATCATGTATAAGTCTCACGAAGTGGCCTCCTAATATATTGTGTTTTTTTTCTTTTTTCAGTTTTTTCCTATAAGCCTTTATTTCATTCATGCTTTCTTGCATGAAAAGTAATATTATGTATCGAGCACTAGAATTAGCTATTTACAAAACTTCTCATGTAAAATGAAGTTACTTTATCTTCACAAAGAGCTGGGTGAAGAAGTACATCTCTCTCTTATCCACTGCCCCCACCTTCTTAAAAAAGGACTTTGTCAGTGTATAATACTTGCAGGCAAAATTTTGTTTAACTTATAACAAGCATTTTATATTATTGATACTATTCTAGATATCTTTAAAATTTTAGCTTTTCCCTCTTTTTTCCAGATAGGGTTACCCAGCTGGCTTTGAACTGAGGGCAGGTCTCCTGCCTCAGCTTCCTTAGTGCTATGATGACACACAGGAGCCACCATGCCAAGCTAAATTTAGTTTTCAAGTGCTAATTTATAGAATTAATTTTGCGAGTATGCCTTATGCCAGGTAGTAGTTCTCTCTGCTCACTACCTTAGCAGCTTTTTAAAAACAGATTCTTTAAATCATGTTACCTTCAAATAAAGATGAATTTATCTCTTTTTCATTCTCTGTGCCTTTTTTTCTTGTCATATTATACTGTTAGGCCAATATAGTGGTAATAATAATTTTAAGAATAGATATCCTAGCCTGTATAACACAGTAGACCAGTCTCAAAAATACAACAGTATAGCCGGGCGGGGTAACACACAGCTTTAATTCCAGCATTCGGGAGGCAGAGTGGATCTCTGTGAGTTCGAGGCCAACCTGGTCTACAAGAACTAGCGCTAGTTCCAGGACAACTGGGTCTATAACACAGAGAAACCCTGACTCAAAACCCCAAACACTAATATATACACACACACGAAGAATTTACTTACAGATTTATCTATCTATCTATCTATCTATCTATCTATCTATCTATCTATCTATCTATCTATCTATCTATCTATCTATCTATCTATCTATATCTATCTATC
>NC_022031.1:52564261-52577591 GCF_000317375.1 Microtus ochrogaster
TATCTATCTATCTATCTATCTATCTATCTATCTATCTATCTATCTATCTATCTATCTATCTATCTATCTATATCTATCTATCATCTATCTATCTAAACAGTATAAAACAAAACCTGTTTTATCTAATATGTAAATCACTATATAGTCAATTCAGTATATATATAATATACTGTCATATAATAGACTGTTCTGTCCCCACCCAGAGTTAAGCAACCATCACCACAATGAATTAGAACCTTAAAAGAAGCCGGGCAGTAGTGACATAACACCTCTAATCCCAGCACTCAGGAGTCAGAGGCAGGTGAGTTTCTGTGAGTTCAAGGCCAGCCTTGTCTACAGCCAGGGCTGTTACACAGAGAAACCCTGTCTCCAAACAAAACAAAACATTCCCTTCCCTTCTCCCTCCATCCCTTCTTTGCTTTGTGGCGTCAGAAATCAGTTCTTCCTTCCACCATGTGGGACCCCGGAGTTGAACTCGGGCCGTCAAGACTGGAGACAAGAGCCTTTGTGTACCTTTCTGTCTTAAGCCCCAATCAAAATGTTTATCACCTCCCCAAAGCATACAAAGGCGAGTTAAACCTGCAGGGTGGGCTGTCTCTGTGCCCTGCCAGGGGCTTGGCTCTAGAAAACATCTTTGGTGGTTGTAATTTCATAGAAGCTCTTCATTTTTTAAGTGTCTGTCTCTAAGTCATAGAAGACTGAGCTTTTATTGATTTGGGCGGGGCAAGTTTAAGTCTTTTAGAGATAATGGTTGGTAGTATAGCTGACTTCCTGAGTCTGAAGGTGCTTTGACCAAATTTGGTGTTAAAAAGGAGACATCTGAGAATGCAGATAGAGTCAGTGAAGTGACAATCTTTTTCTTTTCTTGTGGTGCTGAGGATCAAACCCAGGGCCTCACGCACCTTCGGCAAGTGCTCTACCACTGAGTTATAGCCTGAGCTCAGATGTGGCAAACTTCTTTACCTTCACATTTGCTCAGACCCTTACAAGTCTAGCTCCAGGTGGTTCTGGTTTGGAGGTATAAGGATGTCATGAAGATAGTGGCTTCCCAGGGAATGGGTTGGGTGTCCTCTGAGGTCCTTGACACTTGGGATAGCAGGTCCAACTCACACTTTCCTCTTCTGAGCTGTTTACTTACACCAGCACTCTGGCAAAGACGCTGTGTCCAAATTATTTCTCCTGCAGACAAGGGCATACATAGAGCACCTGCCAGTTCTTGAGTCACTGGTCAGGTACGTGTGTCCCTGCAGGGGACATTTTCTTATGTGGATGGATTTTAGGTTTTTGGGCCTTGAACCTTGTGTGACTTTCCTTTTCCTATGTCTCTCTAGCTCCCTGCTGCCAAAGGCTTTGTAGTCGGTAGCTTTTACTCTGGCTTAATGCCTACTGAGTTTTTCTTCCAACAAAGGTCGTAGACAGCAACTGTGGCTATCCAAAGGGGTTGGAAGTCTGCTTGCATCCCGCAGGCTAGTCAGATCTGTGCCAAGGTCCTGTGTTGGTGGACCACTCTCTCCTGTGAAGACAGAAGATGATAGTTGTTGGAGGAGCAGGAGTGTGGCTGGAGAGGGCCAGAGGGAGGTGAAATGCTTGAGGAGCTGTTTTCCTGGGGAGCCGAGAGTCCTTTGCTGCAGCTCTCTCCAGAGTGATTCTTAAGAAATCCTAGTGGCTTGTGAGTAGCAATCGGCTTTCCTGTCAGTTCACTGCGCACTTCCCTGCTCCCTTCCTTGGGTGCTGGCCCCTTCTCCTCCTTTCAGTAATTCCAATCTTCGTAGCTCAGCTAGACAAAGACGATGATGTGGACCAGACACACCCCATGAAAGGCAGAACTGGGAAGACTCCACGGGAGAGGTGAGGAATCCCTTTTGCTCACAAGAAAATGCCAAGCTTCTTCTCGGCAGGTGAGGAAGTGGCACAAGAGCTGTGGGAGGGGCCTGCAGAAGAGGCTCCATGCCTGGTGGACAGTGTGTCTGTGCAGGCCTGGCATGGGAGAGGGGACTTGAGAGTGGAGGCCAGTGCTTTGCCCTTTTGTCACGCAGATCTCAGAGTACACTGAAGAAGTTTTTCTCCCCGATGACTGCTTTCTTCTTCTCAAACTCTCCCTGGAATGGATGCAATTTACGAGACTAGAGGTGTGTCAGAGAGGAAACACGTGGAGCTGATCCCGTGGGTCCCGAGACAGGCGCTGACCAACCAGCAGGGATTATCAGCAGGCAGAGAAGCAAGGTAAAGATTTTGGCTGGTCTTTGTTGTTGGTCAAACAATAAACAACATAAAAGAAAACAGCATAAAACTATTTTATTGTTATCTGTATCAAAAAGCTATCTGGACTCCTGCTAACCCAAATACAATGACCTGAGCTCAGAAAGAAATTCCTGAGCCCTGACCCTAAGTGCAGCCACAGCGGCAGTGGGTGGTCATGGGCTGCTGCCAGCAAATCTGAAAGAGAACGAAAATGTGAGTGAAAATAATAAAACAGAAACATACGATAGTACTGGGAGGGAGTTCCAGTGAACACGGAAAATCACTCCCATTTATTTTCCATTTGCTTAAATACCCTGACCCTAAAAGGTAGGAGTAAGGTAAAAAAACAAACAAACCTGCATCCATGTGATACAAGGAATGTGCTGACCATTCATTCCTAGTTAAATATTCTGTTGCCAGAACAAGACAAGGAACGCTCACCCTAGACAAAAATATTCTATAGGCAAACCATTCCCTGGGTAGAATCCAGTGTTATCTCCCTAAGGGAGTAGGAACTTAGTTGGGTCCGTAGACTTTTGTTTGAGGCAGATACAGATCTACTTCTCTATACCTGAAATACAAGGTCTAGATATTAGCCACACCTGTTGACAATAACCTTGAGAGAGCAGAACTCTCTAATTTAAATCAAGGTGGGACCTTTAGGGTAGAAACAGACAATAACTTTAAAGGAACAAAAGTAAGTTCCAAATCTCTGACCTTTAGTCAGGGTGGACAGGATCTACCTGTATGGGGCATCTTAATGTCCAAAAACACCAAGTAGCCATACCTTAGGTCACGGTGTGTAGCCCTAGTTGTTTTCAACAACTGTGAGCACATTTTTGGGCTTCCACACAGAATTAACCTAATATGGTCAATTAACTTTAAATACCAACCCCTTTAAATAATATTTATAACCCGTGGTATCTGAATGACCAAAGTATCCCTGGTGGAGATGAAACAGGCCTTGGCTACACATCACAACACGGAGCCAAAGTGTGGTCAGGTTTGGACAGAAGCTGAGGCGGGCAACCCCCAGGGGACCCTGCAGAAGCTCCACCCACCATCACGGAAAGGGGGCAGCACACTGGTGTGGGAGGCCCTTTTGTATATGTGTTGTTTTTATTGGTTAATGAATAAAGAAGCTGCTTTGGCCTGTGATAGGGCAGAATAGAGCTAGGCAGGAAAACTAAACTGGATGCTGGGAGAAAGTAGGTGGAGTCAGATGAGAAGCCATGGAGTTGCTAGAGAAGAAAGAGCTTTTATTCTCACAATCATGATTTCTATTTATGTCTAATATATGAAAACTATTTATTGACTTTTTATGCTTGTGTGTGTGCGTTACATGTGTGCATGAATGCGGAAGCCCTCAGTCAAGATCAAATGTCTTTATCGGTCTCCATCTTATGATTTGAGGAAGTGTCTCTCAGTGAACCTGAAACATGCCAATCCAGCTAGACTGCCTGACCACTGAGCTCCGAGGGTCCAAATGCTTCCTCCAGAAGCCCGCGGAATTGCACCACCAAACTTAGCTTCGATGTGAAGACTGGGGATCTGAATTTGGGTCTCCATCTCTTCAGCCCCCTACACTGGCCTGAAACTCAATGAAGTCCACCGACTGGTGAATAAACAAAGAGTCCCATTGTGTAACAATTTCTCAAAAATAAAACTTTCCACCTTAGAAAGAAATTCCTTAAGTATGGTATTTGAAAGCGTAGTGAAACGTTTTGTATCTCAGGGAAGCTCTTAAGCTCAGGAAATAAAAAAAAATTAATAGCTTCTCTGCGAATGTATTCAGCAAAACTTGATCAGATGATTACCGCTCCCTTAGTTTAGCTCCACAATGAGAAACACACAATTATATACCCAGATGCTTAAGAAACCCAAAACTCTTCAGTTTGGTTGAAAGCTAATCTTTAAGGACAGACAGAAGATTTTAGAATTCTCTACTGCGAATCTAACTTTTGTCAACAGGCAGCCGAAGAAACTTTTATTACTGAAATAGTGTATGTTCTTTTTAAAATAGCCACAAGAGGGCAGTCTTTCCTAAGAAAAAGGTTAAAAATGATTCTAAACCTGTGAGACAGCATTTCTTTTTTTACAATATATTACCCATTATGAAGTAAACTTAAATACATCACACATTAAACCCAGTGAAGGCATCTAATCTCTGAAAAGTCAACAGAAGATTGCAGAAGATCAGAATGATCCTATGCCTACAATTTTGAGTTCAATGCATAAGAGGCAGGGTCTCGGTGTGGTTCAGGCTGGTCTTCTCCCTCAGCCTCCCGGGGCTGGCATTGGATAAGCTGTCATACCACAGCTTCCCTTCCACTGGTCTTCACTTCAGTTGCTACCTATTTGTCTTAGTTCATCCAATAAATATATTTTGTCCCAAATTCTAATGTATAAGAGCTACACATTTAGTTTCTGAAGTTTCTGTGCAGCTCCAAGTGTGATATTTATAAAGCCTTAAATAGATATTTTGAATATATAGCTTAAGAAAAAGAGATGTTTACGAATTCCTGAAACCTAAGAGAACCAAGAAATGACTTAGCTATAACCCTAAGACACATGCTACCACCTAGACATCCAAAAAGACATGGTTATAACATTTCATTTCAATGCCTTTTAACTGATTATATTCTAATATATTTTCACTTTTCCTTGCCTAAGTATTTGGATACATTATTATGCAAAAAATTTGGTAATAAATTGCTGATCCAAAAGTATTTTAAATACTTTATTTCTGATGAAAATTTTTTTCTGATCAGCAATTTGTATTTTCATGAAGAAAAGAAAAAAAAATCGATTATTCTGTAGCCATTCCTCTAAAAGCACCTGAATACAACTCTTATTACTTCATCCTTCAGATTCTACATTAAAATGTTTTTACTAAAAATAAATATGTTAAGAGGCTAGCGAGATGGTTCATGGTAAACAGCAATGGCTATTCTTCCCAGGAACTCTGGTCCAATATACAGCACCTACATAGGGGCTCACAACTCTCTGTAACTGCAGTTCTAGCGTATCCTACATCGTCTTCTGGATTCCATAGGCATTAATCATGCATGTGATACACGAATGTGCACAGGGACAAAACACACATGCACATAAATACAATTTTGAATATTTAAATAAATAACTATTTTGAACAAAGTCAAAGAGAACACAAAGTTCTGAAGAAAATCAGAAGATACTAAAACATGGATAAAATGATAAAGCCAATATAAGACTTCAGCAAAAAGATAAAAATATTGAAAAAAAAAAGCAAACGGTGTTGGAGGGAGAGAGGCTGCTTGTTGGTTCCTGGCCATTTAGACCTGACATGATCACACAGAAACTGTATCAATTAAGTCACTGCTTGGCCCATTAGCTCTAGCTTCTTATTGGCTAACTCTTACATATTAATTTAACCCATTTCTATTAATCTGTGTATCGCCACATGGCTGTGTCTTACCAGATAAAGTTCCATGTCTGTCTCCAGCGGGGCTGAATGACATCTCTCTGACTCCACCTTCCTTCTACCTTGCTATAGGCCAAGCCAGCTTCTTTATTCATTAACCAATAAAAGCAACACATAGAGAGAACTTGTGGAATGAAAAGCTTAAAAGTCAAATAAAAAATTTGAAAAGCCTTGTCAATTGACAAATCAGGTGGAATACCAGAATATCAGTACTTAAAGGGGAGGTGGAAGCCATCAAACATCCATAAAACCATAAAACACACATGAATAGGGCACGTGAGACCACTTTAAAGCCAAACTTTTAAATCATGGGTAATAAAAACACAGAGAATACACTTATTAAAAAACATAGTAGAAAATTCCCCAAATA
The DNA here is from genome assembly GCF_000317375.1 of Microtus ochrogaster. Lineage (NCBI taxonomy): Eukaryota > Metazoa > Chordata > Mammalia > Rodentia > Cricetidae > Microtus > Microtus ochrogaster. The sequence goes on from NC_022031.1 coordinate 52,570,336, forward strand.
TAGGGAAGAAATGGCCATTAGATGCAGGAGCTATGTAGCTCACCAATTAAGACCAGAGAATAGGGCTGGAGAGATGGCTCAGAGGTTAAGAGCATTGCCTGCTCTTCCAAAGGTCCTGAGTTCAATTTCCAGCAACCACATGGTGGCTCACATCTGTAATGGGGTCTGGTGCCCTCTTCTGGCCTGCAGGCATACACACAGACAGAATATTGTATACATAATAAATAAAAAAATATTTAAAAAATTAAAAAAAAAAGACCAGAGAATAAGTTCCTATACCAAATGTAAGTAAAGTTTTAAGCACAGAGAGCAAACAGTGGACACTTTAAGGTGTCTAAGAAAAGATCAAGTCACATACATGCAAAGTAATCAGAATCACAGAGACTTCTCACTACAAAAGATCAAGCCACATGCACAGAAGCTAGTCAGAATCATAGAAACTTCACACAAGAAACTGTACAAGCCAGAAGGGCAGAGTAACACATTTCAGTCTTGTAAAGACAATAATTAACAACCCAGCAAAACTGCCCTTCTTAATTAAAAAAGACAGACGACTTTATCTTCCGTGATAAACAAAGCTAAAAGAACTCTGGCTGCTAAGCCAACACCAGGGAAGAGGTCTACAACCATCACACAAACTGAAGTGTGAGCAGTGCTGACACCTGAAGATGCACCTGAAACAGGTAAGAAGAGAGTCAAGGTGATAACATTTATCAAGAAGCAAAGCCAGTTTCATAAGACAAATACTGTTTATCATTTACCAAGAAGCAGAGCCAATTTCATAAGATAAATACTGTTGGCTATAAAGACAGACTGACCACAACACAATAGTAGGTGGCATCAGTACCCCACTTTCAACAGAGGGGCCACACAGACAAAACGTTCAACAAAACTTGTCAGACTCAAATGACTTAGCGGACACCTAGATGACACTCTGACCCAGACATACAGTCTGTACAACCTTCTCAGCAGCCCCTGAGGATTCTCTCTAAAAATGGAACCCATTTTAGGACACAGAAATGTCTTAACAAACATCAGCAAATCGGAACAGTATTTGTGCTCTCTTTGACTACAGGGGTATAAATAGAAATCAACAGGAGACTCTATACACAAGTCATAGAGGCTGAAAAATACATTCCAGAGTCCATTTTAAAATTTCTACAGATAAATCAAAATGAAAACTCAATATACCAGAACGTGTACATTAAAATAAAAGTGGTTATACATGGTTATAAAACCCATTCATTAAAACTGTAGAAATATCAAATAAAAAAAAAAACTTAATGATGGAACTTCAGGTTTTAAAAAAGAAGAAAAAAAAAACAAAACTAAAGTCAGTAGGTGGAAAAAAGGTAAAAGTATCAAGGTAGAAATTAATAAAACAGAAATAAGCAATCTAAAGATTAAACAAAATGGGATAGTTTCTTCAAAGAGATAAGACTGACAGACCCTTAACTGAACTATCCAAATAAAGAGAGAAGATCAAAACTAATAAAATCAAAGCTGAAGAGAAAGACTGCAGCACATACCAATGATACCCAGACGATCACAGAAGTGCTATGAACCATAGGATCATTAAGTAATTAAACCAGACACATTCTACAAGATCAACCCATCAGAGTCAAGGGGTTTTTTTTTTTTTTGAGTTTTAAAGCAGGATGCAAGACATTTTGTAATTATTGCCTTGTGTATAAAGTGGATGTTTCTTGCTGTAAAATTTCTCTCTGTAGTTTACTCCCATCTGTTACAAACTTGGGATTTATCTCCCACAGTTCAGCGCTATTTAATAATTTCTGATTACTACCTTCCCTATGCTTTTGGAATTTACTGAACACATCCTCTAGCTATGTGTAGAAGCAATTTTCCACTACCAGGTGTTTGTTCCTTTCTTACTTTCCTCCCTGCAATTACCTTTATTGATAGGCATTTGCTCAGTGCCTAGGGCCCAGGCAAAGCATTTCTATTTTAGACATTCCCAGATATCCAAGGACATAGAATTACTACATGCCCAAAGCTTTTGGTTCATAGCTGCTCAGATAGATGGAAAAAATGTTCATGCCCTGGTTTTACCTCACTTATAGGTAAGGAAAACAATGACCTGGTGTGGGAGGTCATTCTGTCTGTGTGTTGCTTTTCTTGGTTAATGAATAAAGAAATTGCTTTGACCTGTCGATAGGGCAGAGCTTAGGTAGGCAGGGAAGATGGAACTGAATGCTGGGAGAAAGAAGGGTGGAGTCAGAGAGACACCATGGAGCTGCTGCCACCAGGGATAGACGTGCTGAAACTTTCATGGTAGGCCACGACCTCATGGTGCTGCACAGATTAATGGAGATGGGTTAAATTAAGATGTAAGAGTTAGCCAATAAGACGTTAGAGCTAATGGGCCAAGCAGTGATTTAATTAATACAGTTTCTGTGTGATTATTTTGGTTCTGGGCAGCTGGAACAAACAAGCGGCCTTCCTGTTACAATGACCCAAAGCTAACCTTGCATTAAAAGATCCCTAGGTCCTCACACTTACTGTCACTTCAGATTATTTTAGTTCAGGATCATTACTTGTGTCATACTCTCAGGAAGAATAAGTGTGTACTACTACACAAAGAGACTAAAAGACAAAAACCACATGATCATCTCTTTAGACACAGAAAAAGCCTTTGAAAAAAAAAATCCAACATCCCTTCATTATGAAAAGTCATGAAAGATGAGGGATATAGGGAGGATAAATATTATGTCATAATAAAGATAATATACAGCAAGCCCACAGCCAGTATCAACATAAACTGAGAGAAACTGAAAGCATTTCCATCAAATCAGAACAAGAAAAAACTGTTCATTCTCTCCATACCTGTTCAATAAAGTAACTGATGACAACTGATGACTTACCTAGAACAACAGGACAGCCGAAGGAGATCAAGGTCATACAAATAGGAAAAGAAAAAGCCAAAGTGTGTTTATTTGCAAATAATATTATTTTATATGTAAGAACACTAAAAACTCCACAAAGAAACTTCTACAGCTGAAAAATACTTTCAGAGAAAAGGAAGGATACAAAATTAGCACCCTACAGTGAGTAGCCTTTATTTATACACATGAAAGACTAAGAAAGAAATCACAATTACCTCAAAAAAGAAAAATATCTGGGAGTAACTTTAACCAAGCAAGCAAAAGTCATGTATGATAAAACTTGTAAGATAAAAGCTTTAAAAACCTTGAAGAAAAAATTGAAGAAGATATCAGAACATGGAAAGATCCCCCATGTTCATGAATCTGTAGGACTGATGCAATGAAAATAGCCATCCTACCAACAGCAATCTAAAAATTCAATCCATTCCTCACAAAAGTCCAAAATAATTCTTCACAAGAATGAAAAAAATTTAGCTTCATATTGAAAAAATAACCCAGAATAGCAAAAAACATTCTGGACAATAAATGTGCTTCTGGAGTTATTATCATCCCAGATCTCAACATGTATGATAGAACGATAGCAAAATAAGCAGCAAGGTACTGGAATAAAAGCATACGTGTTGATCAATGGAATGATATTCAAGACTCAGATTAATTCCACTTATCTATACACGCCTGAATTTTCACAAAGAAAATGACTAGAGAAATGACAATATCTTCAACAAATAATGAAGGTGAAACTAGATGACCGAAGGCAGAAGAATACATAAATATCAATATTTATCATACTGCAAAAACCTTAACAAAGACCAAGTACATTAACAACAGGCCAGATGCCCATAACCTGATGGAAGGCATTTTGCTGGGGAATAGGCTTGAATGCATTATCACATGAAAAGAAATTCTGAAAAAGATATTGATAGAGTAATTGAAAAGTTTCTGTATGGCAAAAGACACCATCAATCAGACAAAGTAGCAGCCTACAGAATGGGAAACGATCTTTAAAAATTACACTTCAATAAATGGTGAGTATCTTAAAGATATAAAAAACTAAAAATTCAACATCAAAACCACAACTCAAAAACGGGGTATGGATTTAAGCAGAGAGTACTCAAAAGACAAAACATAAATGGCTGAGAAGTACTTAAATTTTCAACATCATTTGTTGAAATTCATTTGTCATGAAATAAATCAGATTAAAATTATTTTGAGAATTTGGCATACACCAATCAGAATGGCAAAGAACAATAAGATAAATGATAGATAGCTCTTGGTGGCAAGGATCTGGGGAAAAGGGAAAATCATCCCTTGCTGGTAGGAGTGAGAGCTTTTACAACAGCTATAAAAATCTGTGTGTAAGTTCTTTGTGGTTGTGATTTGTAGGCTGGTTTTCTTTGCTTTATGTTTAAAAACCACTTATGAGTGAGTACATGGCAAGTAGAAAAAGACAAACTCTCCTGAGTAAATTGGGAGCATGGGGACCTTGGGAGAGGGTTGAAGGGGGGAGGGGAGAGGCAGTGAAGGGAGCAGAGAAAAATGTAGAGTTCAATAAAAATCAATAAAAAAATCTGTGTGTTGGTATCTAGTGAAGCTAGGAACAAATAGACCTCAAGATATAACTATATAACTCCTGGGTATATAGCTATAGGACTCTACATCCTATTACATTTTTCTGCTCCTTGGTCACCCATGTTCATGACTTCTCTCTTCCGGAAATTTAATCATCCCAGATTAAATTGTGCAATGGAACATTATTAAAATGTTAAAAAGTGAAATTATGAAGTTTTGCAGGTGAGTGGATTTAGATAGAAAAAAGTCATCATTGGTAAGACAAACATTGTGCGATTCCTCTTCTATGTGGATAGTAGATCTTAAGCCTTCAATCTGCATACCACAATACGTGTAAATATCAAAGGTTAGCTGCCTAGTAAGGCATTAGAGGGGAAGATATCTTCTAAGGAAGGAGGAATAGAATATATTATTATAAAGATATAGTAGGAAGACAGGAGTGAGAGTACTAAATTGGGAGGGAAGTAGGAGAGGGGGAAGGGAGGGAATATGGAGAGAGACAAGTGACACTAAGGGCCATTTGTGGGGCCCTATGGAAACCTAGCACTTTCAGATACTACAGATATCTAAATGGAGTTATCAAATAATACTGGAGACATTTCCCTAACTAGATAGCTTACATTAATAAATGAAACCTCCGATTTCAGAAATGTGTTACAATTAGTTGAGTCATTGGCCAAAAATACACCAAGGAAAACGCCAAACTTCTCAGGATATTGATTGCTCTTCGTTGGCTTTGGGTGATGCCCTTATAGCTTAAGAGAACACTTACCTACTCCAACGTGTAGCTGTTAAGCTGCTATCCAACTAAAGCCTTCATTACTACTGACTACTGTTCATGGAACTGAAAGTTATTGTAAATACTCTTGGGAGAAAACCAAGGATTAATCCAGACACAATTCCTTCTACACACAATGGTGAGCTACCAGGAAAATATGCCGGGGCTACAGTGGCACAGGTGTTGTGAGTAATCAACAATTTTCTGATTCATTTAAGATCCTTGAGATGGAACCCATATCTTACACTGCTTGGAGCCAAGAAGCTGAGACTAGAAAACCAAATACTATTGTTTTTCTCCACTACCCACCTGCTCAGCACACTTTAGCATTATGTAAGCTTAACTTCCCACGTGTTTGATTTCAGTACATTCTGGAAATAAAGTATAAAGTACTGTATCAGCATGTTTCTGCCTCTAATTCTGGAGATCAATCATGAGCAGTAGGAATAGCTTATTGTTTGTGGGACACCTTGGTTAAAAACTCATAAAGAGGCAGAAGTAAACCTCTTAAGGCAGAGACAGAACTTTCATAATTGATGTCTCTGTTTACTCTGAGATAATTAGAACTAAGGATATATCTTCCCTGAGCTAAGTTACTCTCATCTCATATGTGCCAGTAAGTTTATTGCTCTATTTCACAAATTTTATTGTATTTGCCTAACCTCTTCATTTAATTATTGTAATCTTTATAGACATCAAAAGAGCAGGGTTTGTATGCAAATTGCATATGATTATAGTCATTAAAGACATCATTTTGCTCAGTTATTTTTTACATGTTTTGTATTTTTGTTATTTTATAAGATTAGGGCATTCTGAGTGAAGAGCATATCAGGTAATACCCCGTAGGCGGAGACTGCTCGTTTGTTTCCTGGCTGCCCAGACTTGAAATAATTACACAGAAACCATGTTAATTAAAACACTGCTCAGCCTATTAGCTCAGGCTTCTTATTAACTAACTCTTACATCTTAAATTAACCCTTTCTATTATTCCTATTAAGGCTGTGGCTTACCCGGTAAAGTCCTGCTGTCTGTTTCCTTTGGCAGCTACACGGCATCTTCTTGACTCTGCCTGATCTCTCTCTCTTTTTTCAAGCCTGTCTATATTCGTCCATGCTATAGGCTGAAGCAGCTTCTTTATGAACCAACAGTAATAAAACATATTCATAGCATACAAAGAGGAATCCCACATCATTTCTTCTTTCTGTCTAAATAAAAAGGAAGGTTTCAACTTTAACATAGTAAAATTACAATAACAAATCAGATATCAAGCAAGAATTATAGTTACAATATTTAGTCCATTTACATTTGAGAAATTAAGGAAAATACTCTATCATCTATTCTATCTTTGTGAATCTAAAGTTTTATATCTAATTCATCTTGTATCATAACTAAGGAAAATTGTAACTACCTTTCTTCAACTCTTCAAAGACCCTAGACAGATATAATGCTACTTAAGTTAGCAATAAGTGCATTGTAAACAAATTCCAAAACTCTAGAATTGACAGAGACATATTGCTGCCTAGAAAGTCACCCAAAGTTCTTTTGTAACATTGGGGCATCCATCACTAGCCTATAGGTCCATAGTATCCAGCAGACTTTTCATGAGGCAGGAAATTTGAAAGACTGTTTTGCCTCTATTGGCAGTTGGTTAGTCACTTTCTTCTCTTATCCTGTAGAATGTCTGACAGACTCTTTCATGAAACAGGAACCCTGAAGAACTGTTTCATCTTTAGGTAAGTTTAGCAGTCATTTTGCTGTGGTGCTGCATGTCTAGTTCATAGAGCATATCATCAAGCAGGCCAAGCAAGAGCAGTTATTTGCCCAAATGGCTAGCAAACTTCCTAAGGAGCCACTTGGATACTCATCATCCTCTTGAAGTAGACTAGGAGCAGATCTCTCTAATTGTCATGAAAAGACCTAAGTGTGCCAGTATCTTTTTTTTTAATTTAATTTTTTTTTATTGAGAAAAAAAAATTTCCGCCTCCTCCCAGCCTCCCACTCCTCCC
>NC_022031.1:52578301-52584159 GCF_000317375.1 Microtus ochrogaster
TATGGTGATATGCAAGATATTCATCAGTATGGCTATAGGATAGGATCATTTCAGGTTCCCTATCCTCAGCTGCCCCAGGAACTAACTGGGGACCTGTGTGCCAGTATCTTAAAGGCTATCAGCTGAAGGAGTTCTCCCAGCAATACCCAAATTGTAAAAGTAATCTGCAGAATGAAATATAGTGTACGGCAATCTTTGTAGTTTTAGATGCTATTGAAAGATTGTAGATCCTTGAGAGAAAACTGCTTTATGAGAGGTATTTAATACTCAGAGATGATACTAAAGAGAACGAGTGTTCTTAACTTTTTCCCCTGTTGAGAGTCTGAGCTCTCGTGTTCAAAGCCTTAAGACTAAGCAATGACTATTTAGCATCTACATGATTTGACATGACAACCAATTTCACTCTACTTCTCTGAATGTGGATTTTGACAGGCTTCAGAAACAAGGGGAGAATGGGACTAGAGGTGAATGCTTGGCATTTAGAAAACTCCAGCATACAGGGACTAATGTCACCATTACAGTGATCACTATTGCTATAGCTGTCATTCATTCACCTAAGCAACAATCATACGAGAAGTTTAACATGAGGGAATTTAGAGAAACGGAGGCAATTCCTAGAACTCATTGATCACTCTTAAAATATGGGTGTCTAAATGGTATATTTCAAGCTGAATAATGCATTTCTCTTATGGTTATATTAGGGCTATTTTAGAGGCTCACAACTGTGTCCATTTTTACCAGGAAAAATATGCAAAATTTATTCAGCAATTAATTTTTCATCTAAAGGTGTCCATAAGATCCCTGATTGAGAAATTTTACTGGAATATGCATCAGCATGTAGCATATAAATGTGCTTAACTATCCGTAAAAATGTTAAAACCTTCATGGCAGACTGTGCATTCAATCAATTATTGATCAGAGTAGCAGAAACACATCAAACTGTGACTTCAAGTGCTAATCAGCCTTTGACTTCTTGTTTTGCTTGATGTTGAAGTGTTGTAATTAATGGTGACCACTTTGCTACTAAGGAGGGCAAACCCTTTCTGAACAGTCACCAAGTATAGTTTGAAGCCAAACTAAACTTGGCTTAACTACAGATGTCCTTAACTATAGCACATTAAAAGGACATAAGGTAATGAATTCCTGGCCGTCCTAAGTCTCTGTCCAAAAACAAGACAAAAAAAAGTCAATCAAACAAACACACAAAATAACTTTACAGGGCCTTTTAGTAGCTACTTAATTTTCTTGAAAATTTGAGTAATTAACACCTATGTTAATTTTTGTGTATATATATATATATTTATATATGAATCCCACTGAATTGTAAAGTCAAAAATTATCTACAAGAGAAATTTTATATCGTGATGTGGGATTCTCCTCTATATGCTGTGATTACTGTTGATTAATAAAGAACTGCTTTGGGCCTATGGAAGGGCCAAACAGAACTAGGCAGGGAAAGCAAGGCTGAATGCTGGGAGAAAGAAGGCAGAGCAGAGGGAAGCCATGTAGCCCCACTGGAGACAGATGCTGGAAATTTACCCAGTAAGCCACAGCCTCGTGGCAATACATAGATTAATGGAGATGGACTAACTTAAAATATGAGTGGGATTCCTACTGTGTGACCTTGCTAATAGGTATCTGACTATTGAAACAACAGTCCAAATAAATTGTAATGTTCCATGCTAAAAAGCAGGAAAAGAATAAAGCTTTTGCTAGACAGAGTAGAAGCAGATTTCATCCCATTTTATTAATTTGTCAGATTGCCTTGCAGAAGAGACTGGAACATAGACAATCATTGTGGTATGATTTTCTGTTGCTGTAATTAAATACTGACCTAAAACAATGCAGGGAGGAAAGGGTTTATTTCACCTACAAGTTCATTGTTGAAAAGAGCTCAAGTAGGAGCCTGGAGACAGGAATTGAAAGCAAGGCTGCGGAGGAGCACTGCGTATTGGCTTATTCTCTGTGCCTGCCCAGTGTCTCCTCTTCTATACTTCAGGACCACCTGCCAAGAGGTGGACCTGCCAACAGTGGAGTGGCCTTTTCAGGTCAAGCATTAATCAATGAATTGTCCCCAGAGGCCAATCTGATGGAGGTTATTTTTCAGTTGAGTTTCCCTCATCCCAGATGACTCCAGCTGTGTTAAGTTTACAAAAAAAGTATCTAGAACAACAATAGTGTGCCAATAATTTGTATGACCACACTTTGACCAGGAAAGCTTAGTTTTCTATAATTTCTTTTTCTTCATATGAAAATTTCTGGTTATAACTTGGAAGTGTGTGTGTGTGTGTAGATGGCGCTTTCACTAGATCTCTTTTTTCTTCTTTTCAATGTTGCCACATCAAATACATCTCTTGTCTATGTTTTCATTTATTTTCTCTTTAGCAAGAATACTGAGGACAGGTAAGTGAACCGAGGTGTTGGATCTTCAGTTGTCCAAGCTTTGACCCTTTAATTCTGAAAACTATTTTCCACTTTGATGTTTTTCTTTGACCTGTAAGTCCCCAAAAGATTCACTATATGAGTGCTGAATGAAATCATGAAAGAATCAAATTAATTCTCAATGTACACTGGTGCTGCAGAGAAGCATAACTTACAGAGACATTAAATCTCTCTCTTCCTAGCAGAAGTCTCACTCAGGAAATTAAGTTTAGATTTGTCAAAGTCACCACGACTTCTGATATTACAAAAAGTCACAAAAATATTTTGCTCCAAAAGTATAAATCTCCATTTATAATAAAGTCTGTGTTGAATATAAATGGGGAAGGAGAATTATTACCTAAACATTTTTTTTTAAGGTTGAAACCTGCAAACAAAATAATGTGATAAAATCTATTAACATTTATGAGGAGTCATGAGACTCTTGACATTTCTCTTGAATGAAAGAGCTTCAGTCAGTGGTTCAAGGGTTCTTCATAGACATGGAAGAAAAAAAGGGGATAGCCCTGACTGGTCCCCACGTTGGTTAAGTATGCTCCCCTCCCCACATGCTCACAGCTTCTTTTTTTTTTTTTTTTGGTTTTTCGAGACAGGGTTTCTCTGTGGCTTTGGCGCCTGTCCTGGAACTAGCTCTGTAGACCAGGCTGGTCTCGAACTCACAGAGATCCGCCTGCCTCTGCCTCCCGAGTGCTGGGATTAAAGGCGTGCGCCACCATCGCCCGGCTTGCTCACAGCTTCTTAATGAAGCTTCTTAATGGGTCTGGAACCTCATCACCTGAAAGGAGAAGGCAAGCACCAGTACCCATTGTCTTCCAGCATCATCCCTTAAGGAAGCCTATGTGCCAGGTCTTCAGCTGAATCAAGGAAAACTACAGTGAGTCGTCAATCTATGCTAAGCATATATGAAAATGACTGACAGGGGCAAAAGAACTTCTTTTTTAATTTAGGAACTCAATCCATTTTACACCATCGCTCTTACTACATTGTATTAGGAAAAGCTAATCCTGAAGCTACACCGAGTCAAGAGGTAAAGAAATAAAGCACATCTCTATGGAAATCGCAAAGATTCATTGCAGAATGCACACAAAGTATATCATTAATTAAATCTGTTATTTTAATCACTCCTCTAGATAACCAGGGGTACCTTGAGGTTGCAACTGATAAGCAGTTATGTTCTACACATCTGTGTATCTGATTAAGAGACTTTGTCATGATTTGGCACAAAGACAAGCCTACAACAGAACATACATCGGGAAAGAGTTACAACTTTCCATCTGTGGAGGCAGAGAAGGCTGGAATTCAGCAGTAAAACAGGATGATATTTATGCTATATACAACAAACAGTTTTGAAATGCATCAAAGATTTATATTTTCACATGTTGTATTCCAGATACTGATTCTAACATTTCTAAAGAAATAAAAATATTTAACTATGCCCTAACCTTCCTTTTAAAGGACAGTTTATACTCTATGATGTCGAATGTTAGGACCAATGTAATTTTGTAAACTTTTATAAGGGTTGACAGTCATGAGATTATCTTTGGTCTCAGAAGATACTTTGGGGTTTGAACAAAGTTGAGACTTTTAAAGACTATGGGGACTTTTAAGGTTAGATTGAATACATGTTTCCCTATGAAATCATGATAAGTCCCATGAGAGACAGGTGGGAGTTTCTATTCATTTTTTTTTTTGCTTCTTGGGTGTGGATGCAAAATGAACAACCAGATTCCTTCTCTGTAGCACAAATAATAAAAACCCAGAGTCAGATATTTTGGTTCAACCCCAAAACCAGAAAAGCAAAGCAGCCAAGCCTCTAGAGAAAGAAGGCTTACCACTATGAAGGCTACCACAGACCAAACAGACTAAGACTCTCTTCTCCTCCCATTTTATATTCCCTCTAGTGTTGGGATTAAAGGTGTATGACTCCCTAGTACTGGGATGAAAGGTGTGAGCCACCACCACCTGGATTTGTTTCTGCATTGATCATGTGTAACCCAGGGTGGTCTTGAACTCACAGAGATCCATCTGCCTCTGTCTCCCAAATCCTGGGATTAAAGGTGTGTGACACCACTGCCTGCCTTCTAGTGATTTAGCTTTGCCCTTCTAATCTTCAGGCAAGCTTTATTTACTAAAACATAAAGTATCACTATGCTTCTCAACACAAAGCCTTCCTACTGTCATTGTCTCCTCTGATGTGATGGAAACTATTTCCCTGGGATGATAAGCCAAAATAATTCACTGATTCATTAAGTTTATGTTGTTAGGGTTTTTAAAATCATAGTAACAGAAATATAACTAAGAGAGTAGGTGAATGAAGGTGAACATTGGCATAGCACATTGGTTATGGGCTTTAACCAGGTTAGGATGGAATATTAGAAACAGAAAATGGACAGCCCAGTATTTTTATTAGATGGTGACCCAAAGAGTGGTGTCAGATATCTCACGCTTGTTTGCAAGCTTGGGAAACATTCACATTAAATATTGAAATGTCAAATACACAGACTCCATATATTTGTAACTCAAAGGCTTGGCCTCCTCTTTCATGGCTTTGTTGTTTTGTTTTTCTTCTTTACAGATAAAGTTATTAATGTCATATTTAAATTGTTTAGTTTTGGTTTTATCATTATATATTATATATTTTATATTGTTATCTCTTAGAAGCCTGCTTCTTTTCTGATAAAGAACAGAAAGGGAGCACATCCAGAGGAAAGGGGAGTAGAGTGGGGCTGAGAAGAGCAGAAGGAGGGAAAATCATAATGAGGATATATTATGTAAGAAAAAAAAATCTATTTTCAATAAAGGGGGCTAATGCTACCAAAAAAAAAAAAAACAGTGGGGATATGGGGTTTCCTAGAGTATATCTGTTTCCTCAGCATTCATGAAGTGGGCACAGGAGAATCAAAAGTACAAGGTCATAACTTTAGCCAAAAATATCAGACAAATAAAAGTAGAGGGGTAAGAAGTAATCCTGAAGAAACCCAAGGTTGAGAGGCTGTGACAATATGTTTTCAGCATAGTAGACTAAAGGGAGCATTGCTGTGTGTGGAAAGAATCACCTCAGAGAGGAGTGCATGGGGGCAGGGAGGGTGGGAGAGAGCAGGAGGATGGGAGGAAGGGGCAACTGTGGTTGGTTTGTAAAATGAAAAAAAAAATCTTAAAAAAAAGAATCACAGTAACTGACAGACAGCTTAAAAGCAGACTGCAATCAGGAAAAATATGGTGTATAGGGCAGGGAGAATAAGAGGTGACGTTTTCAGGACTGAACTCATTAGGGTTCTTTTTTTTAAAGTTTTTATTTATTAATTATGTATACAGCATTCTGTCTGCACACCAGAAGAGGGCACCAGATCTCATTACAGATGGTTGTGAGCCACCATGTGGTTGCTGGGAATTGAACTCAGGACCTCTAGAAGAACAGT
>NC_022031.1:52584684-52585633 GCF_000317375.1 Microtus ochrogaster
GATTAGATAAAATGCTATCTATTAAAACCATTTAATAAATATTTAGTTTAGCTTGGTAAAACTGGTAGTGTGCTTTCTAAATAGACTTTTGTTTTTGAAGTCAATTGTTGGTAATTTTTTGCTAGTAAGGTGTAAAGATATTTCCATATTTCTAAAATCAATTATATGTATGACATTTCTACCCATTGGCGCTTGGTGCTAAGGAATCCAAGATGTACATGGAGGTTTAGTTCCTGACAAAGACGTGTGGAGAAATGATGTTGTGCGGAGGGAAACTTCTCAAGATGCAATATTCTCCAGAGGGAGAAACACATCTTACCCTGCATGGAAGATCTTTACAATCCAGGGTGTTCTAATGGACAGTGACATCCCTTCTTTTGGGGAAGGTTGAGTAGTAAATTAAATAACTCAGTGGCTTTAAGAAATCTTGGAACTGGCAAAATGCAACAGGTCTCTCATTCCCCATGCTTCTAGAAGAAAGAAGGATGTCTGAGAGACGCTTTCAAACAAATTAACAGTCTACAAGACTCCGAGAGAAGACAGGCTGCCTGGAAGAGGCAGACAACCTGAGTTGCGTAGGAGCAGCAGGGAATCACCAGAGCTACCTGGAAGAGGCTCAAACGAACAGATATTTCTGGAAAAAGTACTCTTCTACCTGTTGAGATGCCTACAGGTTAAACAGGAGACTCATTGTAGTGCATAACGCCTGTCTGCGCTCTATGCGCTACCATACAGTTCACGAGCTTTGGGCAAGGGACTGGAGATTGAAACATACAAACACACACAGACAGAGAGACAGAGACATGGACCCCTAGTCGCTGGTAAGAAGCCCTTTATTTAATAGCACCATGGAGGCTTATATACCCAACACAGTCAGGTGGGCCAACAGGTGAAAACCTTATACTCTGATTCTCAAGGCCAAGGCAACACGTACTCTTTTTTTTTTTTT
>NC_022031.1:52585733-52595719 GCF_000317375.1 Microtus ochrogaster
TGTAGACCAGGCTGGTCTCGAACTCACAGAGATCCGCCTGCCTCTGCCTCCCGAGTGCTGGGATTAAAGGCGTGTGCCACCACCGCCCGGCTACACGTACTCTTGAAGCAGAGCTGGTAAACAACTTTGACACAGCCTTCAGTAACTCAGATCAGAAGGAAAATAAAGATCACTAGCAGGGAAGAGCAGCTGGAGGCCAGGACTCCAAATGATCCCGACAAGTCGTGGTGATACAACTGTTATCTTTGTTGTTGTTTTGTCAGTTCTGTCACTGTAAGAAGTTCCGCATCCATATTCCTCTAATTAAATCCAATAAAACTAGTTGGTTCATGAGTCAGGAGTTGGGTGTTATTCATACTTTAGTCTCTCCTCAGTACCTTGCCTGGGTGAGGAAACATTTGCTCGTATCTGCCCAGGAAGAGAGCTACAATGCTAAAGACGCATGTGGAGGCCCAAAAATTTGAGCTTATTTCCACCCTGACCAAAGAAAGAGGTCAGAGAGTTGGGACTTACTTCTATTCCTTCAAGGTTATTATTTGTTTCCATCTCAAACAAAGGTCTCGCCTAGATTCAGATCAGAGAGTTCTGCTTGCTCAAGGTTATTGTCAACAGGTGCCGCTAATAGCCAGACCTTTTACTCCAGGCATAGCGAAGTAGATCTGTTCCTACCTCAAACAAAAGTCTAAGGACCCAGCTAAGTTCCTACTCCCTTAAGGAGACAGCTATGGAGTCCACCCAGAGTGGTTTGCCTATAGAATGTTTTGGTCTAGGGTGTGAGCGCTACTTGTCTTATTCTAGCAACAGAATGTTTAACTAAGAATGTAGCACAACATTCAACTGGTCTGTTCATTTCCTTGTATCATGTTAATGCAGTTTTTATCTTGCTCCTACCTTTTGGGATTGGGAGTATTTTAAGCAAATGGAAATTAAATGCAAGTGATTTCAGTATTCCCTGGAAACTCCCTCTTGGTACTATCCTATGCTTTCCATCAGAATGTCCTACTGGAGGCCAGATTACACCGAGTCCATGTGTTGAGTGCTTACTCTGTGAAGTAGGTTGCGTTATTTCCATTTTAGGATAAAAAACACAGCTGGAAAAACTACTCAGTCAGTCAAGTGTCCATCGCACAAGACTAAGGACCTGAGATCTATGTATTTGAACAGATAGGCATTGCATTGTGTACCTTTAATCTCGCCACTGGGGATGCAGGGAGTGCTCCATGGGGCACTCCGGTCAGTCAATTCATCTGAATAGGTCAGCTACAGATTCAGTGAGAGAGTTTCAAAAAAAATTATGTGAGGAGTAATCGAGAAGGCCTGCTTGTCTGCTTCTGACCTCTGCACACACACACACACACACACACACACACACACACACACACACACGAGAATGTGTGCCTGTAAACACATCACACACGCATGAATATATCATATTAGATCAAGATTGATGGGGGTAACATGGAAATACAAGAAGGCAGACAACCATCTCCAGAAACATAATTGTTCTTTTAATCAGGACAACTGAAGGGATGGGGGCTCTCCTTCCAAAAGGAGACCGTGCGCGTGTGACATCTTGGACTTTGGGAACTTTGGTAGATGAAAGAGTCCATCTGCAGGTCATTTCCCCTGCAGTGTGTGGGTGGATGGGAACCAGCGAGGTTGGTCTTGGATCTCCTTATTGGATGTTTCCAGAAGTGATATCAGTCAAGTCAATTTTCTTGTCTGGAATTTCTCAGCCCACACGAGGCTTTTAGGTAAGTTATCACATACCAATGGTAATAAAACAAAATGAAGAATATATTAAAACATTGAAGCAACTTATTCAAATGGCAGAAAGTGGCATTCTCTTTCAAGTGGGTCAGCACTGGAGTCAGATTGCTTAAGAGAAAACATAAGAAATGTGGACTGGAACAGCACGAACTTCGCTGGCGCCTGTGGTTGCAATGACTGATTTTCTTAGACTTCTACTTGTCACTCGTCCCTCTCTGCGCACAAATAACATTGAGCAAATTGTACCAAATTCTGTTCCTCAGTCAAGGAGAGACCTCTGTGTTCATCTGCGACCAGCTGTGCTCACTGCTCCAAGCACAAGACGTTCAAAAGGCTTACCTGGTGATTGTTCAACAAAGAATATCTGCATGATTAAAAGCAAAACACCCTGACCAGTCCCTACTGACAGAAAAGAAGCAAAAAAAAAAAAAAAAAAAAAAAACCCATAGAGAAACACTTTGTTAGAAAACCCTCAGAAGAACGCTTTAAAGTAACTATTTCATTTGAGAAATAATCGCCTACAGGTTAGCTTTAATTGTATTTGATACAATAGAAACAAATGAACTAAAATTAAAATGAAGACATTGAACCTGTAAATTGACGATGTTGCCAAAGTAGGTGTTGTTCCTGTTGCTTGAACTCTAAATATTAAGTGAACCCAGATAAAGTTACAATTGTTTGTTGATACAAATAAAGTCTCTTAAGTTGCCTGTGCTTGTAATGAAGTGTAGCCGCAGCATGCAAAGACCATGCCAGAAACAATACGGCCTTTTTTTGGTAGAAATATACAAAGCATAAGAAGTTTTCTTTCCCTTCCTTCCTTCCTTCCTTCCTTCCTTCCTTCCTTCCTTCCTTCCTTCCTTCCTTCCTTCCTTCCTTCTTTTAAACAAACATTGGTGGTTCCATATGACCGTGAAATTGAAACGGCACGAAATACCACCCCTTTCATCCTTGAAACCTAGATGACTAGATGCCTAGCAGGGTTGGAGAACCTGTAAAGGCATGCGCAAAGGCTATAATAGTATCATGTTCCATTTAACTCTCACTTTGAACTGCCAAACACTCCGATACCAATTCACATTGTCTCCAAAATGTGCCTAACTATTCTGTTCCTAAGATCCTGGCCTTGTGAAGTGTGTTAGGTGAGGCTGCATCTAAGTTTTGTAAATTGAGGATTGACTAGTTGAGGACTCTAGTCATTGCCTGTTCCTCACAGGCTACTCTGCTGACTTACCTTCTAATATATATATAATATATGTATATATATACACAATACACACATGTATGTGTAAATACACATAAAGTACAAAAATATATACACACATGTGTGTACATATACATACACATATAGTATAGAAGGTAGGTTACTTTTGTTTTACATATATATACTTCTCTATATAAGAACATATATAGAAAACAAAAGTAACTTTTAAGAATAAAAATGATTGAAGTTTTCATTGTACAAGTTTTATTCAACAGCATCTTTTTAAAGACTAGTTTTCCAATCCACCTCGGCCCATCTGCCCTTTTAGTATTCTTTCCATGCGTTTGTCCCATCGGATGATCCTCCGCATTTGCTCGTCACCGTCTTCACTCAACAGTGCTTTCCGAACCAGGAGAAACGTGCAACAGATTTGCTTCTTCAAGAAAAGACGTCAAACTACTATAACCTGTTAGTTCCCGACAGCTTCAATTAATCAACCATTTCCTTTTACGTGGTGGCCACAGAGAGGGAGGAGGAGAGGGCTGAGAGCGAGGCTCTGCGTTAGCATGAATCTGTGCTCTATAAAGGGAAATCTGTCCCTGTGGTTGGTAAGGATGTGCATTTGCTTTAAATTTGCAGCATCCCTGTGCTATATTTATAGGCTTGTTCGCCGGGCTAATTTCCTGTGATGATTTATGTCTCCACACATACAAGAAACAATTTAAACAATTACTTGAATCAAATTGAAGTAAGCATGTAACGGAGCAAAGAAAACAAACACAGCCTTTAATTAAGCAAGCTATTTTTATCCTCTGACAAAAATAGGGTACCTTCTGAAACGTATTTGGACAAATACGTATTTGTTTACACGGATACAAGAAAAGCCTGTTTGCACTGGTGATAAGAAGAGGGAAAAGTAATTTGCCATAAGCCTTTCCCCAGGAACCGAAAAACAAAACAGCTCTTTAAAATTAGCTAGCTCCCAAACTGCGTCTTTGGTTCTCGTGCTCAGGCACATCACCATCACCAGGTGCTCGTGGGACTCCGGAGTTATAATGTGCCCCAGAGTCAGGTTCAGACCTGGAGTAAGAGAGCGTGGGCCTGGCCCCTCGTCCTGAAATGAGGGCTGCGCTAGCCTGGGCCTCTCGCAGCAAGAACCACGAGGAGCAGGAAACAGGGAAGGGCCCCAAATCAGGGAAAGCAGGCCCAGCTGCTTGAGGAACTGCTCTCCTCGTGCTTTTTTCCCTGAAGCCATGTCCTCTCAGGGCAGCAGCTTAGCCCTTGGCGGGGCTGCTGCCCCCCTTCCTCATCCTGCAGCCCCGCAAGCTGCGCAGAACGCCATCTGGCGACGCGGGATGACCCGCAGGCACCGAGCCTCCAGCGGAGGGGAAGCGAAACCACAGCTGGCGGGAGTGCGGGGGGCGGGGGAGGCGAAGCGTGGAATAATTCCATGACTTCCCCAGTCAGTCCGAGGCGTGGGAAAAGCAAGAACCGGTGCGGGCGGAGAGCGGGCATCCATCCGCATTGGGTGAACCCGAGCGCCTTCGCAGCGACCCTGTGCTCCGCTCGTTCGGGTCCCTAGGTGGGAACAAACTCCGGGTGCAGAAGTCCGCGCTGCACAAGTCCTTTGGCTGGAGTTAGGCGCTGCCGAGGCTGGTGTCAGCCGGCGATTTGCAGCTTTCCCATAGTCACTCCCGGCGCCGCAGGGGCGCGGTTTTAAGCAGCTGGCCCCATTTTCCCATGCTGTGTATTTCAATTGCCCCATCTCACTCTATTCGTGGAGGCACCGTTTGCCACGTGTGGATGGCGGAGCCCTCAGCAGCCTCTTATAGGGTCACCAATGTGAGCCCGTGTCCAGCTCCACAGGAAGCTTCTCGAATGGAGTGGGGTTTGCACTGCACCGCCAGGAGCCGGACTGCTGAGCTTAGACGCCTGAGCGTCTCGATCCTATGCCTAAACCTTACCCAAGTCTTTTAGGGATGGCCTAGCAGCCCCGCTTACCTGATCGATTACACTCATCCAGTCTTTTGTTCCGCGAGACGCTTTCGCCCTTGCGGAAACCCAGGCGGTGGGAGGGTCGGTGCTAGAACGCAATCTCCTTGGCCTGGCCGCACGCTCGGACTTCGGTGTCTGTGGCTAGCTCTCCACCGCGCCACAACGCCTCGGGAACAAAGGTATCCCAGTCCTTTCCCTGTCCCTTCCTCCTGTTTCCGCATTCTCTGGCAAGACTCTGTCTCTGTGTGAGGAGGGAACTGGACATCCTTACTTCGTCATCTTGGAATTCCGCTTAGGGCTTTGAAATGTGAATATGTCCCTGCCTTGGGAAGCAAGATTGCTGGCCCCTTCAAAATAGTCCTTCTCGTTTCATGTGGTTAAAGACTCAGGAGCTTGCCAAGCACCTCTACAGTTTGCACAGTGCTCAGCCTCCCCTCCTCCTCCCCTCTCTTCTGTGTCTCTTTCTCTCTGCACACCCCCCCCAACCCCGCGTGCGCCCGTGCGCGCGCCCATGTTCGTGCGTTCTTTTCATTTCTACCATTAGGAAACCCACTCAGAGCCTCCGTGAACTCAGAAGACGCTCAGTTCTTATTTCCCACGGATTCCTGACTCTCCGGAAACGCTGACAGCGTATACACTGGAGGATATTATGCTGGAGAGACCACTGATTCTTAAGAAATGAGCCATGGAGAAAAAAACGGCAAAGCTGGAAGCCCTGGAAGAGGCCTTAGCACGAAAATAGGATCTGCGTTCGGCTACAGGGTCCTAATCCCCTCTCTTCAGCACCGGAGGGGATGGACAGCGTCTCCCAGCTGGGCCTCCGTCTTGGGGACTTAGGTGTGCTGCTGCGGCTGTCTCTACTGCTGTCCTTGTGGTCACTGTCATGGACAAGAGCTCTCGGCAGCTAAAAGGCGGTGCCTCCGGTCCCCTTCCTTGATGGTTGAAAACCTGCCTTCCTCATCCTCTTGTCACTCATAGGAACCCGACTCCGCGTGGTTAAACTCTGGGCAGCAACTCCAAAAATAATTTTCTGCATGGGCTGGAAGGAATGCAGGCAGAAGAGTAGAGTTGAAGTTCTTAGAAGCACCAAGGAACTGTAAGCGCTGCAGCAGGAGTTGAAATACCCAAAGGCCCACAGTTCTTTAAACAAGAACTTCCCGGACTGAATTGCAGCTGTGGTGGAAACAGCTTTGCGAGAGGTTGGAGATACTAAACCCCAACATTAGAGTAGCCGAAAAGACTCCATTTCCTCTGCTCAGCAGGTATGTGATAACACAATTATGTCCATGTTTCCACGCACACTAATGACTTTGGAAAAGATATGAATTTATATGTTGAGGATTAAGGAAAGTAAGTATTTCTGGTTGTTTTAAAATGGCTATTCCCACACTAGTATCTTGTAAAAATCTGTTCCTTGATAAGTTGGTCTGGAATTTTATTTTTCTAGAGTCTCTGAGGTGACGGTAGTGACAACAATATGTAGGTGGCTTACACTAGCATAGCAAACTTTTACTTGGCCATTTTCTTCCTGCTTAGCTAGTACCTCTGGGTATCTGTGCATGTCTTACTTGTTATTTTTTTTAAAACTAATGTGCGCTGGTGTTTGGTGATCATGACCGTTCAGCTAAAAATGTTTCTGGTTGTGTTATATTACATCTGAAACTCAGTCAAAAGTTGGAAATGGTTTAATCACTCCTAATATTTTAGATGGTGATAAGTTGCTAAAATATTTACAGGGACATATACACACACTTGTGCGTGCATATGCAAGTGCGCGCACACACACATATTTCAATATCTGACCCCTTTTATATTGAGGGCCCCCAAGTGTAGTTAGAATCTGCAGACTTATCAACAGATACCTCAAGACTGCTCTGTCAGCCTTGATCCTCTAGAAGGCAGGATTAAGCAGCTTCCTTGTGCCTCTTTAAGAGTGGGATTTTCCTCACCATTCTGACTGGTTACTTCTACAAAACACACTTGTCTCTGAAATCAACTAAGTGGCAGAGACTAATCAGTTCTTCACACACTGTACATTTTAACATAATGATTTTTTTTCTTGATACTTCTACCCAGACTCTTCCTCTATGGCTTTAAAATCGCACCTTCCACAATGACCTTGGTGAGCACTGTGCTTTAATGGAAAGGTTTCCCCTGTGAAACTGTCACACAAATGTAGAGTCCATGCCTGACATTTCAGAAAGAACTCACCCAAGTCCAGTGAGCGCACTCTGCTCATCGGAGAGCTCGGAATCACAGGAAGGAATCACACAGTCGTGATGGTATATGCTTAACCAAGCCTGTGGAATGAGTTTGTCTCTGAGGAAAAACTGCAGGGGTTTGGAGGATTTATTTCTTTTAATTTTATATACCACGCATAGTTGAAAATAGAATACCTTCACATCCCAATCACTCTCTCACTTTGTCAATTTGAACACCGACTCCTCTGAGACAGGGTGGTATTTGTTGGTGGACCAATGGCTGCCTGTCTCCCATTGACTGGGATGAACAGTTCTGCTTGAAGAGCTGTCGTTTCTTAACGATCACTGACCTCTCACCAAGAAGCAGCTTGCCTCACAGATAGAGAGCAGGAACTCCTCGGGGCCATGGCTGCCCTACATAGGTCAGAAATGATCGTCAGAAGAATAGGAGGCTGCGCTGATTGACGTGGATTCCTCTAGGGTGTCCCTTGCAGAATCATTTTATTTTCTAATCCAAGAATGCAAGCAGATTTCAGGAGAGTTGCAGCATGTGACTCGACTATCATTTTGGATGCTAATTAATTAATGCAAATGGACTCCCCCCTTGAGTGGCGCATAAAATGAAACGTGGGAATGTGTTCTGGAATGAAGCCTGTGTGTCTTATGATCGTCTCCTTCTCAGTTGTGGAGGGGGGCAGGCTTTCTCCATGTGGAACAGAAACTGAATGAAGTAAAAGGTATCTGTGCCTAATCCCCTTGCAGATTTGCTCACGGAAGTAAATAATTCTGATTCACCACTTAAATATCAAGAGAGTGTAATTGACGCACTTGCCAGCTGCTCTCCCTGGGGAAATGTAGCACCGGGATAGGATTTTTGTTAAGACTACTTAGTAGCTATCTAAAGGGCCATCTCTGATCACAATTAACTGAAAAATAAGGGTGTAAACAGATACGTGAGCCGATAAAGGAGTAAGAGGGTTCCTGTAAATCAGCCTTCATTTTGATTCCACTCGTCTCTGAAATGAAATCAACACTTGATTTGAAAAGTGTCTCCAATGCGTGCAACCAGTCCCTGTCTAGCTGGATATTTTGTTTTATATTGGAGAAAGGATGTCCAGGCTTCACAAATATCAACTCAATTAGTATATTAATCCTAGAGGTGAGTTGAGTCCTGGAATCTCTTTTCCTCTTTTTGCCTAGACATGGAGTTATAACAGGTTGGAAAGGAATTCTGACTTACATCTTTGCATTATAAATTATTATAAAAACAGGCCATGGATGCTGGGAATGATAAATCATACGTCTAATTTAAGTGTTGAGGGGGCTGATACAGGAGAACTGTGTCAAGTTTGAGGTCCATATGTGATATAAAGTGAGCTGTAAATTAGTTTGGGCAAAATATTCAGATTCTATCCACAAATATCTGAAAACCAAAGTCAAATACAAACTAAATCATAAAACCATAAACCATTTGTCTAAACTTTTGTGTAGACTACATGAATGTTAATTGACTATCTAAAGGTAATTCTCATTAATTGTAGATCATTTTAATTTGAGTGTCTGATGCTTGTCTTTGAAATTGTTCATTTTCTTGAGTTTTAGTAAATTAAAAAATTTGAAATATGAGATTATCATTTTCAGATTTAAGAAGGTCCTTTGATAGTTGGTATTATTTTACTATTTAAAAGGCGTAGTTGTAGACAATGAATCTACTCACTGCAATCTGACACATGAAGCGAAAGCTACTAATGAAGAAAAGAATATTGCTAGGCAGAAATAGGTCATCATACATCTCCCAATACCTGTACAGTGAGAAAGAGCAGAACACTTACTTAGTATCTTCTTCCTCTGTAACCGAATGTGATAAACATGGTAAATGGCAAGTGCTATTTGGCGGTGAAACAATCAGGCTTCCTGGAATCCTGGTGTAAGGTGTAGGAGAAGTTACTCAACTCACTGATGCTTGGTTTCTTCCCACAAGTTGGGAAATTTTTATCAGCCAATAAGAAGCAAATCTTTACAGATAGAGACACCTATATTTCTTAAATGTTAACGACAGGTTAAATGATATGTATTTTATGGACAGGTAGGAAGTTAACTATGATGCTCTGAGAGTCTCCTGAGAACTTCCGTGCTTTATCTGTTAGCTCTCATGAGGAATTTCTAGTAGCATTCATTCCTCTCATGAGGAATTTCTAGTAGCATTCATTCACTCACGGAAAGGTTTCCTAAAGTTGCTGCATGTTGAGGATGTAGAGAAAAGCCCTCTTGGTGAAAATGTAAAAAAATTCCTGATAATGCTGCTGTTTTTACACCACTGTCCTTTATATAAAAATGTCAAACTAGGTAGAATTTGGTTTAAAAATGTTTGTCATTGAGCATTAGAGTCATGTTTTCTACCAGTTGCTCAGATCTAGGTCAGCACCATCCCACTCCACTCTAACAACTTCCATTGTGATTTCTGGACATGTTGTCACTGCCTTTGTGTATGATTTTTCTCTTCTGGGAGGGAAGAATATTTATTACTGATTGTATGGACACAGAGACTCAGAAGACTATATAGACGTTGAAACTGTCTAAAGACTCCTGAAGAATTAAGTTTGATTTATGGTCAGTGGGGATGGGGAAATGTGGCTCTGTGGGGCTGACTGTTGGGACAGTCAGGTGCTATGAAGGTGCAGTCTTCATCTGGTCTCCAGCCTAGGTTATGCTCAGATACCTCGTCAGTGCTCTCAGTTTCCATCAGATGTCACAGTTTTGTCAGATGTCATTTTCTATGATGTCACATTTTTTTTTTTGGTTTTTTTTTTTTTTTT
>NC_022031.1:52602403-52603206 GCF_000317375.1 Microtus ochrogaster
AGGAGCTGGGGGAGGGGGGGTTTGTGCTCTCTTCCGGGACACTCCAGCCCTGGATAGCACACACTCACCCATCCAGATGGGATTCCTCAGCAACTGGGGTGTAGGATTTTTAATCATGAGAATTGGCTTGTTTCTTATATAAAAGAGAAGGAATGAATGATAAAGATTTAAGAAAAAGAATAGAAAGTAAAGACAATTTCTTGCCTGAGAACTTTGTCCTTTATCAGTGATAACCTTGCTTAAAATTGTAACTATTCCAAGAACTAGAGAAAATTTGGGCTTTTAGTGACTTGACCTTCAACTTGCCAGCACAGTCAGAGTATTACTGTTTAGTAAACAGTAATAAACAGTTCATTAATTGTTTGATAATTTCAGGTTGTGGTAATATTTTTTTAAGTTAAAAACAGGAATGAACACACAAACCAATACTATTATAGCTGTATTTTATTGAGTTTATATTTTAGTGATGAAGTTGTTAGAGATATTGTTATGTACCCTTCTGACTTTATCAAAATGACAAAGGATTGAAAGTCATAATTTAAGAGCATTTTTCAGTCCCGGTGGGCCAAGCTTAGTTCTGCTGCAGAGTCCAGGTCTGGGATGAGGACAACTGCATCCCATGGGGTGAAATTCAGAGGCCAGTCAACCAAAACTGGATGACGAGATGCCGTCAGGACACAAGGGAGAATCAAGAGTCAAAACTAGCTGACCTTGCCGGGCGGTGGTGGCGCACGCCTTTAATCCCAGCACTCGGGAGGCAGAGGCAGGCGGATCTCTGTGAGTTCGAGACCAGCCTGGTCTAC
>NC_022031.1:52603586-52605023 GCF_000317375.1 Microtus ochrogaster
CACACACACATATATATATATATATATATATATATATATATATACTGAATCATAACAAATACACATACACAAATACACATGGGAGGGAATTTCTTTTGTTTAATATGAGTTGTTATATGTTAATTTTTAGGTAACCATGTAAAATACACAGGACAGACCAATAACAAGTTTGCTTAAGTAACTACACTACTGACTTTCATAGTAACATGAAACGTGTTACTTACTTGAGGTGGAAAGAAATCTGGAAAAGTGATATGTCTGTTTTTCTTACTATACCTTCCCTCTCTATATTGTTTTTCTTTGTTTTTGATGTGGAAAAACTTAGATAATTCTGAATATACAGAATATACATACTCATCTTATTTCTTACATTTTTTCTTCTTTGCTGTAGATTTTTTTATTACTTTCATTTTTTATTTGTGTGGGTGAGATGACATGCGCAAGTCCATGATATGTGTGCATGCATTAATGGAAACATGACACACACACTTCATTGGAGCTTAAGCAACAACTTAGCACAAAGTAATGGCTTCTCTCCCTGTCATTTGGGTCCCAGGGATTGAAATCTAATCATCATGTATGGCGATAAGCATATTTGCTCTGTGACCTAGAAGACCAAAAGAGGCCAATTCCATAGGATAGCTAGGAATCCCTAGGTGGTTGAGGCAAAATGTTAATTTCTGTTTGTTTGATGCCCAGGTTCCTTTCTTGAGCCGCTCAGATTCTCGGTGTAACCGCCTGGCGTTATCACGTATCCTACAGGAGTAAATTATCGACGTTTCTGGAGGCCAATTAAGCTTTCTAAATCAACAATGTACCATTTAGCAAATTACCTCTTCACCACACTTAAAGGCTCCCCAGTAACCTAAAGGAGTTAATGTACCACCAAACCGTGGGTAATTTATTCCTTCTTTGCTGGTAAGTCAGACAGCTGAGTGCATTAACGGAAGCTGTTGCGGACTGTCACTGTGGAGCACTCATTCACCATGTAGGTTAGGAAGGTCCTGATCCGCATGGGAGGGGTGAAGGGTATTGTATGCAGTGCTGTTACCTGGATTTGTCAGAACAACAGTCAGGTCTTAGTGGCGTCCCTAAAGGCATCAGTGCACACCACCTGTACAGGTGGAAGCATAGGTATGTCAACAATCTGTGGTCTCAAAGGAATGTCTGGTCGTAGATTTACATTCAAGTGTTCGTTTTGAAATAATTAGCACCCTTATCCTTCACACAGTGGCAATTGGCTATTACTGTCTTGACCATATTTGTAAAATGCAATAACTTATTCCTTCTGAATTAAAAATAATTCTATGTAGATAATTGTATTCAATGTAACCCTTTTGGCTATAACCTTAAAAATGCAGTGATTCAGGCCTACCTTTTATTATCTACTATTGTTTTTTCTTTTTTTTTTTTTGTGAACCAACGAGTTTTTTTTTT
>NC_022031.1:52606116-52627555 GCF_000317375.1 Microtus ochrogaster
ATTTTAGCCATTCTGACAGGTGTAAGATGGTATCTTAAAGTTGTCTTGATTTGCATTTCCCTGATTGCTAAGGAAGTTGAGCTATTGTTTTTTCTTCATATTGCTATTCTACCAGAAGAATCTGGAAATCCAACTAGAAAAATGATTTTCAGTTATTTTTCCTTTTAACCATGTCTCCTAATTTTTTTAAAAAAATAAACATAATATCTGATATCTGATGAATTTTAGAACACTGTCAGAATTACAGAGCAATGCTGAAAATGTAATTGCTTTGTGGCACAAAGGCCTTTTCTCAACTATGAAATTTCTTTGGACTCTTGTCTCATTTCACTCTGATCAGAAACTCTTTTGGAAGAGGATAAGGAGAAATAAGGTATAATCACAGAAAAAGAAATTAATTGAGTTCTAGAAATAATTACTTTTCAAACCTTTTTTTTTTTTTTTTTTTTTGGACAGGGTTTCTCTGTAGCTTTGGAGCCTATCCTGGCACTCTCTCTGTAGACCAGGCTGGCTTTGAACTCACAGAGATTCATCTGCCTCTGCTCCTGAGTGCTGGGATTAAAGGCGTGCACCACCACAGCCCAGTACCAGTTTATGAAGCTTTGAACAGGATGTTTTTCATGCTACGAAAACAGAATTGCAAATCCCATAGATTCTTCCTTTGATATGCTGCCCCGGAACATTTGAATAGGAGCTTCAGTTTAGTATTGTCAACTAAGCCAATTCCTATCCCTCTACATCTAGAGCAAGGCTGCATTTTAAGAGGCCGAGCCTTAGGAGCAACATGGCACTCAGATTAAAAAAAAACAACAACAAAACTAAGTGTAAATCTTAGAAGAAATCATACTTATTCCTGTTGAATGTGTATTTTGCACACCTGGACCATAAAAACTATATGGAGATTTAAAAAAAAATAGTTGGCACATGATGAATTACTTAGCATATATTTTTGTAAAGAATGAAAATTTCCTGGCTGGCAAATAGGATTTGTGATCTGTATCGCAGTATTTAGAACAAGGCGATCTTTTATAAATGATGTCCTTGTATTTATGGAATGAATATGAGATGCAGCTGCAGGTTTTAATGGCTTTTCATAAAATATGCTATAAAATGCATTAGTAGTAACTGTCTAACTGATGAGAACCAAGACATTTTAAAACATCATTAGACATACATATTGGTTTGTTAAAGTAATATTTGTTCCTGTAATATTAGTGGCTTTGTAATTTTCTATGGTATTTTGAAGAAAATTTCAAGTCAAATAAATTTTAGTGATTCAGATTAGTACAGAGATGAAATCTGTTAAAAGCAATATAGTTTAAGATATACAAATGATAAAGGGTTGAAACAGTCAAATTTAAATAGTATGTAGAATTGTCAAATAATTTTCACACTTAACACACCAAAAATAATATTTCGGTAGTTTTGATTAATTAGTCTTTTCTTAAAAATGGATATACTAAATAAGAGAAAATAACTTACAAAAAGTCTCTGTTCAACAGTTGTCTTGCTTAGTTTACAACTCTTGCTTTCAACATCAAGTGGCCAGAATACTGATGAGATGGCAAGTACAATTTATCATTCCGAGACTTTTTTCTGTTAGTTATTTGCAACTGAGTAAAACCTAAGGTTTGCCACCAATTTGAAGAAGATTAGAGTGTAATGAAGTCTGGCAAAATCAAGATGGCATTACAAGACAGAGCTAGCTATGCGCTTATTGTTTGTAATATCCAGTTGACCATCCAAAAGTATTAGTTGGTGAATTCCTGAAAGATCATTATTACCATTGTCTAGCCTGGGTCTGAAAAAGCATGGGATAAAACCGGACTTACATAGCAGACAAGGAGGACTACTGAGAACTCAAGAGCAATGGCAATGGGTTTTTGATCCTACTGCACATACTGGCTTTGGGGGAGCCTAGGCAGTTTGGATGCTCAACTTACTAAACCTGGATGGAGGTGGGAGGTCCTTGGACTTCCCACAGGTCAGGGAACCCTGATGGCTCTTCAAGCTGATGAGGGAGAGGGACTTGATCGGGGGAGGGGGAGGGAAATGGGAGGCGGTGGCGGGGAGGAGGCAGAAATCCTTAATAAATAAATAAATTTTAAAAAAAGTATTAGTTGTTTGTTATGATTTTAAACTTTAGTTCATGCCTGAGTTTAAACAGAGCCATTTACTTCATGATTATATTTGAAGATCGGCGAGAGAGTTACCTATGGACATGTGATTTTAACTCCAGCATAAAAAAGGAAAATGAGTAAAGAGCTGGAAGAGAAGCAGGGCAGGGTTCAAGCTTTACTAAGGTATATAAATTTTGGATTTAGATAACGACTGTGTTTCATATGTTTTTATTTTGAGATCATTATGAACTTTAAGGGAACTGTAAAAATAGTTTCTTGTGGGACCTCATCCATCATGCCCTGATGTAACATCTTACAAAATTACAGTTTGGGGTTAAACCTAGGTATTGACAATTGTGCAATACAATAAAATAGAATATAGCCATTCTTTGTGTCTCACCATTGTTAACCTGAACTCATTTGTGACTGTGAGAATTAAAATAGGAGCTGTTCTTCAAAGCTGGTATGAAGATCCAGTAGTAGATCCCCTATCCTAAGACTGTTTGGGAGTTTCTTCTAAACATATGTTTACTAAAGATCCAGAAATCATACTGCATGACATGTATTGAATTGAAAACATTTGTCTGCACACCAAATTTGCCCAAGAATAGCTATAATGGGTTTATTCATAAATACCAAAATTGGGGCAACCAATATACCCTCCGTCTACTGTAGCACAGACAGACAACCTGCATCATGAGACATGAAAAAGTGCACATTTGTGTTTATATCCACAGACTGGTACAGCTCTTTACCCTTGACAGTAAAGTTTCTCAGTGTAGTGGGCAATGCTTATGGTAGAGGAACATTATGTCCATTGTGGAAAATAAAGAACTGTAAATCCTTCGCCTTAACTGTGGTATCTATATCAACTCCTCCAGCTTCACAGCTCAGGGAACACTGAGTAAGTGGGGCGGAAAGAATGGTAAGAGCTGGAGGAGATGTAGGAAGACTTTTCTTTCCTGACTGCCAGTTCCCAAGTAATGGACACAGAGACTTAATGTTAATTTTATTTGCTTGTCAATGGCTCAGGGTTATTACTAATTTAGCTCTTGCCGCTTAAACTAAGCCATTTCTATTAATCTATAGTCTGTCACATGGAGTTACCTCTCTTTCATCTTGCACCTACTGTTTGCTCTCTGCATCTTGCTGGCAACTCCTCTGACTCCGCCCTTCTTCTTCCCGGTCTCCTTAGTCTGGTTCTCCTGCCTAACCTTATCTTGTCCAGCCATTGGCCAGTCAGCTTTTTATTAAGCCAATCACAGTATAATTTCCACAGTATAGGAATATTTCACAAGTGGTACTGTGCCATGCTGTCATCCTAATATCACATGTCTATTTAACACATGAACTGATAGCCACAGAGATTACCTACCCAAGACCCGCATAAGATCCAGCATGCCAAAAATTACAAACACGGAGGAGGGATGGACTCCCAAAGCCACATCCACAGCTGAGAAGCTATTGACAGCTGATGACTGGTGTGTGAAGGGCAGCCACTTTTATTCAGGAGTATAGTCACTGGAAGGTCATCGATGCTCCACGGGATGGCCACATGTCCATTGGCTTGGCAAAAGGGGGACTTTTGAGAGCGGTGACACCAATTTATGGAATTGTGATTAAAGATACACATTTTCATACATTGACTAAGCCTATAAAATATGCAATAATAAGAACAAACCCTAGAAATCTGCATCAATTGTCACAAACAGTTGTGCTTTTTGATGGCAGACATCTATCACAGGAGGTCTGTGATAGGCGCAGGGCACTTACGAGAACTTTGTATTTTCTGATCAACTTTCTGTTGATGTAAACTGCTCAGTTGGTGGAATGACTGCCTAGCATGCACAGATCCCTACATTCAACCCTAGCACCGAACATTGCTATTATTCTGTACACTTGCAATACTATCACTTAGCAAGCAGTAGCAAGAAGATCAGGAGTTCAAGAGACTCTTGGGATACATGATACCCTATCTCAAAAAAGAGTCTTTAAAATTTTCAAAACTAGAGAATTCCAATATATTTAAAAATTAAGAAACATTTAACTGTATAATGACAAAATATTTTACATAGAACAATAATAAATACTACACACAAGATGTTGTAGAGCATAGATAATTTAAAGGTAAATTTCTAGCCTGAAATATTTTTTAGAAAGTAAAAAAGGTAAAAGTGATGAAGAACATTGATGTAAATTCTAAAGATATAAAAACATCACATTGCAAAATTAAAGTAAGGCTATAGTTAATATCTGAATGCAATTAGCATAAGCAAGAAAAACTTAGTATGGAAAAGTCAATAGTGTAAAAAATGGTTCTTTAACAATTTGTTGGCAGAATGCTGGACTTGTGGAACATTTGTGAGTAAGGACTGGGCGGAGTCAACAAGCATAGTGTTCATAGGTTTAGGAAGTATGTTTTTCAAACTTTATGGCATTCTCTGAGTTTATCTGTGGTTCTGGCGATAGCTGAGATATAAGGAATCAAGTGATTCATGCAGGAATAAAGCCAACTCATACTGGGGACCCTGCCTGCAGCTGTCATGGCTGTTGCTATTAGAGCTTGAATCTAGCCATGGGTATCTTATAAAGCAACCCATCCCTTTGTTTTACAAACCTAAAATAGTATTGCATGAAGAAGTAGAAAATTGAAAACCTAACCAAAGGAAAACAAAACTCAGAGCCGACAACAAGAAATTTCTGTGAGCAAATAAAGGACTTGAATTATTGACCCTCCTACATCATGGAAAAAGAAATAAATTCCACACAGCTTTAGAGTCAAGATGCACCGAGTAGTTAAACTATTCTAGAGAATATAAAAAAGGAAGGCTGTTGCAAATGCTATGCATGTATTATGGTTGACTATGAAATGTCTACAGCCGGTCTGGATGCTAGAATCTTGCTTCCCAGACAGTGGGGCTGCTTTCCTAGGTGATGGAAGCATTGAGAAGTGATGCCTTGCTTGAGCAAGTGTGTCATTGGGTTGTGCCTTGAGGATTATTTGTGGTCCTCAATCCCTTCCCCTTTCACCATGTCCTCTTCTCCCCGAGCTAATGTCTACCTGCCACATACTGCTTTGCCATGCGGCTCAGCTTCTCCAGATTCAGAGTAAGTAGGTCGAAGCGCTATAGACTGAACTTATGAAGACATTAACAAAACAAACCTTTCTTCTTTTTATGACTTTCTCCTATTAGTGAATTAATAGTGGCATAAAAGTGATGCATGCTTTAGATTCAAATTTTGTCTACTGATACATGAAAATAGTAAAATGCAAAGCACAGAACAAAAAATATTAACAAGCCACAAACAGAAACATTAAACACAACCATTAAGACTGAATCACCTGGGTAAAAGTAGCCAAAAGCATCTCAATTATTTATAAAGTCTCAGAGCTGTTAATAATTGGGAGAGGGCCAGCAAGATGGCCCAGAGGATTGAAGCACTTGTCTCCAAACCTGGTGACCTGAAACTGATCCCTGAGATTCCCATGGGGCAAGGAAAAAGCTTACTCAGCGTTGCTTGACCTCTACCAGTACATTGGCAAGTATGTGCCAACACATATTTATAAATAAGTGCACATGCATACAGAAATGAATAAATGTGCTTTCTCAACCTGAAGTATATGCAGATACATGTGTATATATGTATATTTAAGTTATTTGATAGTATGTCATATATGATTATCATATTCATAAATATTATTGAGAGTTTACTTTTATTAGTTTTTCATGCTACCTTTGTAAGTAATGGATTTCATTATGGTTTTCTACACATATGTCTCATTATACTTTGTTCTTATAAGGATACCTTCATTATTGTCTTTTTTTATGCCTTCTATCCTCCCATGGCTGTTTCTCATCTTCAAGTCCCATTTTCTGCTTTATTAAAATTTTTTTCCATTACCCTCATTTACCTTTTTCATTAAGCTTCTTCCTCCCAACTCATGAGCTTCACTTTATTTTCATGTCCCTCCTGATGAACACACATAGATCCCCCCACTTCTCTTTTAAAATAATTTTTATGGAAAATAATATTTTCTAACAATATATTCCAGTTATAATTTCCCATCCGCCTCCTCCCTGCTTCCCCATACATTCAATTCCATTTCTTTTTTGATAAACACAAAAAATCCAAACAAACCAAAACCACAAAATCAAAACAAAACAAACAAAAACCAAAGAAACACCCTCCCCCACACACATTGGAAACCATAATACATTAGCAAAAGACCTATAAGACCAAAAATGCCCAAACAAAGCAATATGATACAAAGTGTCTACAAATATACCATTGAATTAATTTGATTTGTGTTGGCCATCTAATGCTGGGTTTGAGGCCCACCCTGAACTATGGTTAATATACACATTTAGACTGCATTGGAAAAATCTGTTTTTTTTTGTTGTTGTTGTTTTTTTGGCAAAAGTGTATCAGTTAGAGATAGCTTCTTGGTTCATGTTGAGAGCACATGTCCATGCTCCTGTCTCAGGGCTTGGACCCAGTCTGCCTTGAACCTATAAAGGCCTTGTGCATACTGTCCCACTCTCAGTGAGTTCATATCATAAGGGTCTGACAATTGCTGAAAGCAGATGCCAGACTCAAATAGTATGTAAAAGCAAAGAACATTTACTCTACAGAAACAGCCAGCATGCGGGGTCAACCTCTTACAAAAACTGGTGACCCAGACAGGGACATGCAGGTTTCTTTTAAGCACAGCTATGGAAATTCCAGGAAAAGTTAGGTCATCTCAAACATGACTGGTCGACCAAGCAGCAGTTATACCAGTATAATGTTGATTGGCTGGTATTTTAGTTTTACCATGTTTAGACATACTTGGGCAAGATTGGGCAAATCCAGACATGTCTCGAAGAGGGTGCAGAAACTGTCCTTATCTGTTCACTGCCTTGAGATACTGGAGGGGCCTGGCACAAATGTGGTACATGCTGTTTCCTTTGTCCCTGTTATCATTGGCAGCAGATTAATGGTCCTTTGTCTGTTTTTTTTTTCTGAGAAAGCCTTGCTGCCCTTTCAAAAAACTGGAATTCAGTTCCAATGGTACAAAATTGGAAAATTTAAACCCTTCAATATGTGTATCATTGCTGTTGTGTTTGGAAGACACTGTTTCCCTGGCGTCATCCGTCACCGCTAACAATCTTTTTGTCTCCTCTTCTGCATAGATAGATTCCTGAACCCTGAGGGAAGGGGTTTGATGAAGACATCGTACTTAGTTAGGGTTGAATTCTCCAAAGACTCTGTTGCTCTACATATTTTCCCATTGTGGGTCTCTGTGATCATTCCTATCTACTTCAAGAAGGAGCTTCTCTGATGGTGGCTGAACAATGATCTATGGGTATAGCAAAAATGTCATTAGGAGTCACTTTATAGCAATAAAATGCTCATTTGCCAGAAAAATAGCATTTGGTTTTCTCTAGACCCATGTCTATCTAGACTCAGGTTCTTAGATACCCCAGCAATGTCAAGCATGGGTTTCATCTCATGGAATGGAGCTTTAATCCAACCAGAGTGGTGGGATAGTCTGAAAACTGTTTTTATTTGCATGTCTTGGATGGCTAATGATACGAAATGCTGTTTACCTATTTGTTGGCTATTTAAATGTCTTATTTATTTAATATTTTATCGTTTGACAGTTTCATTCATTTACAGGAGTTTTATTTATTTTCATCCCTTCAAGCTTATTATTCTACACCCCACCACCAGTGGAAACTTTCTTTTTGGCAAGCACACCTATTTTCATGTCGGTGAGTGTGTGTGTGTGTCTCAAATAGTTTAATTAGACTTTATTGCAGGGGCATATGTGGAGCAAAGAATCAGTGGCTATACCCCTGATGAAACTGACTGCACTTCCCCCAAAACTGTTAGGTGCCAATAGTCTCTAGAGAGGGGCGTGGCCTCACCGGCTCCTCTTCTGCCGATGATGAAGTGTCAATAGGCCCTATGAGGTGCACGTGTGTGTGGATAATAGCAGAGAAGCGCAATAGCCACGCCATGTCCACAGGCATTCTGTTGTACATCTCCCGTCCTGCAGCTCATACATTATTTCCACATCCTCTTTCCGAATGTTCGCGTACCTCGGAGGGAGTGAAAAAACTGCCCCGTTGTGCGAGGCGTACTTCACAATCACTGATTCTTGGGATTTTGGCCAGCTCTGGGTTGCTACTTCAACTGCCTCCCACTGCAGAAAGAAAAAAAGCTTCTCTGGGTCCCTAAAACAATGCAGGATATTTCCATTACTTTTGCTTGCCAACCGGAATTTTATGATAAGACCTTTTTACTGAAAACACTGTGCATTTTGGTGACGAGACATTGAGAAATTAAGCTAGATCTGAGCTGGAAATGTCTTCTTAGAGACATTTGATGACAATACTCACCAGAAAGCCAAATTCTACTCACGCCGTATAAGAACCTAACAACAGACCAAAGTACAGATTTTATCAAGGCCCTATTTGGAATATTGGAGTTACCTGCAGGAACAGAAACTTCTTAGGGACATTGGCATCACCAAGGCCCACCCCAGCATGGGCAACAAGCTCCAAAAAGCTGGGAACCTGGTGCCAAAGTTCTAGGCTTTCTGGGCTCAGCCGCTTCCAGGCAGCTCAGCTGGTCTTTCTTCTAGGTGATTTGATGGATCTTTTTCTTCCAGGCTGCTTCACTAGGCTCTGGTTTTCCAGGTGGCCTCTTCGGGCCCAGCTTCTTCTAGGCAGCTCAGTTTGCCTGAAGGTGTCTCTCAAAAGCCTTGATGCTTGTATCTACTTGGGGAGGAGGGGCCTAGTGAATCTCCTCCATTCCAGGGACTTTCTGAAGCCCTGTTACTTGTTTACCTCCTGGGGATAAACTGTTTCACTTTCCCTTAGAACATCCTGTTGTTTCACCTTCCTGTAAATATCCCGTCTTAAAATACTCTGTTTTTCAACCTCTTTTTCACATCCTATTCTTAAGTAGGTTTCCACAAATATGCAAGGTTTTAATCTTGGAGTGAACTATACCGCCTCTTAATGCCAGAAGAAGATTCACAGTCTTAACAAGCTGTGAACCACTTCCGAAGCTACTGCTGAGCGAGATGTGCCCTCTACTGCAGTAGTGGCTTGGCTGTTGTCCTGTTGTGGTATTGGTCTGGGGTCAATCAGAGATTCACCCAGTCTGGCTCAAATTTTGGTTTTAGTAAGTTGGAGGCTTTTTATTTAAAAGAGACTGGCCAGGAAGGAAACAGAAGGAGCCCCAGCTCTCATTAGCCAAAAGTTTATAAAAGTGGTTAACATTCGGGGGAGCCAAATTAACTTATCCTGTCTGGGTGTGGAAAAGGCTTGATTTTGTAACAGATATTCAGCAGGTGCCTCAGCCGTCCACGCAGCAATCATTCCATACAAAGGAGAAACCGTGCAGTTAGCCTGTTTGTGTGACACATTACCTTGGAGAAAAAGCTGAGGCAGTAAAATATAGTGCAACAATAAGCTATTTTCCAAGAACAGCCTAGCTTCACAAAGAAGAGGTCCATCTCGGGTCAGCTAACAGTGAAGATTCAAGGGAACAACCTCCTTATGGGTTATTATAGGCTAAAAATAATTTTGTTTGTACAAGGCTAGCACAGTAAATTTATCTTCTAAAAAAAATGTTCACCATCACAGTTGCGGGTTAACCAACCAACCACTTTATTTGAAGCCAATTGCACGAAAGAGATCTCATGATCGTTACTGAGAACCTGATCAAGGGGTTCCATGATTGGGGAACTCGTAGGCCTTAGTTAGCGGAAAGCTTTTGGGAACCTCTCTCTCCTCTTTTCCCTGTGGTATGCTTTGTTTTACTAAGTTTCTCTTAGTAACTCCTGTTTGGTTGGCATAAATGCTGCAAGAGTCAACAGTAATTAGCAGGAACAGCAGAGTCAAAGGCCCTGAAATGGCTGACATCAGAATTACTATCTACTAGGACCCTGGAAGTGAGAATGGGGGCCTGCCATTTATTTCATATCAGGTCATTCCCCA
This sequence comes from Microtus ochrogaster, assembly GCF_000317375.1. Lineage (NCBI taxonomy): Eukaryota > Metazoa > Chordata > Mammalia > Rodentia > Cricetidae > Microtus > Microtus ochrogaster. The sequence goes on from NC_022031.1 coordinate 52,616,231, forward strand.
TTTTTTTTTATAAGTACAGCCAAATTATCTCTAATCCTGAGTGGTTTGTATAGAAATAGCATTTTTTGAGCTACATATTAACCTCTCTGCATTATTTTTGTTTTTTTGAGACACTGTTTTACATAGAGCAGATAGAGCTTCCTATCATGTTATAGAACTATTTTAGATAATGAATCTACCCATATGTAGATCTGGACCTATTTGGTTTTTAACGGGTAGCTTTCTTGGTATTTCAATAGGAACCATAGGTAGCAAATCTCTCCCTTACGTAAGGGAGTCTCCTCCCAACCCAGTGTTGTAGCTTGTTAAGGACATGTGGCAATTTATTCTCCATAATTACTTCCTGCTGAAATTAGAGCATCATCACGATGTCCCAGGAAGGCTGGAGTATTAGTTAAAGGCTGGGAAGGGATTTAGGCAATGGAGCATTCATCAGAAGCATCTGGTTTATTTGCCCAACTGAAGAGACAGGGAGCAATCACATTGGCGGGACTGGTTCACAACAGCTTTGAACAAGTTCAGAGCTCACAGCAATTTGGAGCTATTTATTCCTGGATAGAGTCTGTCGGTCAAGTGGAAATCTGATGAAACAGATACCTACTAGGGACAGAAGTTCAAGTTTAGGAACTTAAGAGAAAGTCTTATATTTGGAACTTTCAGGCACATTGTCCTAGTAGATGTGTCAGAGAAAGAATCTCGAGACCAGGAGAGAGAGATGGAGAAAGAGAGAGAGAGAGAGAGAGAGAGAGAGAGAGAGAGAGAGAGAGAGAGAGAGAGACCATCCTCACGAATAGAAAGGTAGGGAAACTTACTTACCTGCAATCTATTTGACTCATGAGAGGTGGATACAAGTCTTATGTCTCCCTCAACTCCCTGAAGATGCAGGAGTTTTTAGTTTATAAAAAGAGATAAAATTATATATATATATAAGCTTTACCATTGCTGGTAATCTGTACTAACATCCGTATTGTAGAAAAGGCAGCTAACAGGTATGTATAAGAAACCTCAGTATAGCAATAGCACAAAGGGGGGGAAATCTTTAGCAAATTTTCATCTTTTTATATATCTGAAATCATTTTTATATCCTCAGAACTCTTTGAAACTTCGATATCCACAGATATTTATATACTTTAGAGTATTTCAGATACTTATAACTTCTATGGACTTTAAACTTGTTTTTAAATCTAATCATTTATTAGAGACATGAGTAGTTATTTAAATAAAGGAAGAGTAAAAAGAGTAAAAAGTTACATCCAAAACCTCTTTATCCTTTAATATAAAGCAAGGCAAACTGTCTGTTTTTTTTCAGCAGGATGCCTTGGAACTCTGGAAAGAAAGCAAGGCCTGATTTTTCTATCTGAATATGAAATGAACTAATAAGGTGGCTTAAGCTTTGGGGGAATGGACTGGTTGTCTGCTGCTTCCAAACTGACAAAGCTACCATTAGCCTAGTCAATAATGCTATCAGTTCTGAGAAGATTAAATTACAGCAAGAAGTATAATGCGAATGGCCTATTTGTCAATTGAATTGACAGAAACTTACCCATAACCTAGACAGACACCCCAGCAGGCTTCTGTGGTATTGATGGCTTCATTAGGAACAGAGGTCCCAAAGGCAGTGTAAGCCTTTTGTTGCCAAGGCCCACAAGGTTTAAGGGGCATTCCTGTGGAGGAGGATTATGGAAGGAAAAGTGGGGCAATCAATCCTTCAGTGTCCTGCGTGTCCGTAGTTTGGGTAAGGTCCTGGCAATGGATGAGCTATGGGGCAGTTTGTTTAGTGTTGAGCATTAGCATAACCTGTATGGAGGTGTCCCTTTCTTTCCCATCGTCTTCTTAGGAGAAACTGAGGTCAGCTCTAGGGGCTGGAGTTCTGTATGTCACAGCAAGCTTTTTCCACCAAACATTTTAAATGTCATATTAATCAGATCGCTGACAAGTTTGAGGTCAAGTATCTATTTGTGTCTTAATTATCTTTAAGAGTTTATAATATGATTCCTGCTGGGAAATGGAAAATCAGTTTTCTCTAATGCGGTGTTATTGAATATATCAACCACACTCGAGGGTAGGCCCTAACCAGGATTCCTTGACCAACACAAAATGGAACCCATAGTTTTTGGCATATTTTATTTGTTTTTTCTGCGTTTGTTGTTTGTTTTATGTTTTCAGAGAGAGAGTATGAAGTTGGGTATCTAAGGAACTGGGGAGGATCTGGGAGGAGTTGAGGAAAGGAAAAAATGTGATGAAAATATATTATATTAAAAATATTAATTAATCAAAAAGTGTTTATAATAAGTTATTGGCTTTTATAAGATTAGGGCTTAACAACTTTATCTCTGTTAAGTTTGAGGCTTAAAAATATCAGTTTCTGAGTTGATGCTCCTTTTAATATTAAAATAAAATTTTAAATCATGAATACAGGCAATTGGGAGACTGACAACTTTAACTTCTTGGTCCTTACATAGTGTACTATAAAAGAATATAAAAGTTTCTTGTCTGACTCTGTTTATCCAAATAACTAAAGCTTAACATTGTTAATAAGACAGAGAGGTAGGGATTCATGCTTAAGCCAGTCTCTGTTAGCCTGAATAGGCCTTAGGTTAGGAGAAACTCTTTGCCAGAGTGCTTAGGTAGGAACATCCTAGTCTCTGGGGTTTAGTGTTTGATGTTCATAGCTGTGGACTTATTTCTTTTAGCCTTTTCTTTATTCATTTTTAAGGATTCTATATCAACAAAGAAATCCTTTTAAGTTTAAAATCTCTTAACTGTGTGCTCCTGTAATTTTTTTTTTAAAAAATTAAGTACCATTTTTTACTTCCAGATGGAAGACGAAGGGCAGAACCACAGTCTGAACCAGGCAAAATCAAGCTCCAAGTGCAAAGGAGTCAATGTTCACTACCTGGGATTCATCTGTCATTCTCTGGGATTTCTCAAGGGACTCAGGTTGTTTCTTTGGCTCATCGTTGGCTGCATATATTGCCTGTTTTTTGGGTTCCAGCCAACTCAACTACATTGTGGCTGGTGTTTCTGGTGATTATTAGCTGGCACTAGCATCTCTGAAATTGTTAGGGCCTCCCATTGCATTTGGGCTCTCTTTAATAATTCCAGTCTGGCCCCACAATGACAAGCCTCAGCTGTACTCCATGACCCCTTGATGTCTTTAAAACTAGTATCATCTGATTTCAAACACCCATGTTAGGCCCTATTAGTCTCATTCTCTGTTTGCAGGTCAAGATATGTTAAGTAACCTTGACTTATTGCTATAGCACCACGAGTGCTTCTGTGATCCCACTGTGCCCTTGCCTTGGTGCTAATGGACTAACCCTCTGAAACTGCAAGCAAGCCTGCAATTAAATGTTTTGTTTTATAAGGTTCGCCTTGGTCATGGTGTCTCTTCACAGCAGTTAGCATTTGGACCTTTATAGAAAAACTGTGTGATTGTATGTTATTAGCCAATTAGGAAAGTCATCATATTTGATCAACATTATATTTAGATATTAAAAGTAATTCAATAAAATATTTCTATGATTAAAAAAAGTAAAGGCCATTATGAAACTAGGGGACAGAGTTAAAGGCAAAGTTGTGATTGACATGTCATGGGAAATCAGAACCTAAATGCTGTATATCTAATGATAGCTTCATTAGGAAAGTAAAATTCATGCTATATAAATATAATCATCATTGCCATGATCATGTGTAGAGATCATATAACTTTGCATCAAAAGCACAGGAACAGGTATAAGAATAATATATTTATGTGTGAATGCAAAGATGTCATACTGTTTTGATAGTTATGAAATTGATTTTGATCAATTTTGTATTATGGTCATAAGAAAATATAAAAATCCTCTCAGTCAAATAGTGTTGATAAAATTTATTACAAACACACACACATATATATATATATCCTTTCAAAGACAAATTTGTAATATATATGATACAGATATTATATGTAAATATAAACATATAGATATATAATACAAATGGGTTGTGAAAGGGTTAGACGAGGAAAACAGGGAGAATTCCCTTCCAGCCCCTGAAAAGGCAGAAGACCAGAACTGAGGTTTGCAGGACCATGTTGATATGCAGCTCAGGCCTGTCTTCCCTTTTACTCCTATAACTGTGTTACTCAAGACAAAAACCAAAGTTCCCCAAATTCTGACGCCTGGAAGAAGCTGATATACCTATCAGTGAAATGCCTGGCATGTGTTCATCTGTGAAAGGCCTGGCATGTGTTCATCTGTGAAAGGCCTGGCACGTGCTTATCTGTTAAAGTCCCAAGTCCTATTCTTTTTTCTCTTTACTCTTAGCTTCTCTGTTGGACTTTGAAGTATGCCTGTCCCTTTTCTGTTTTCTAATTGTAGTCATACCATTTGTTAATTCACTGGACAGATAGAGCAGTAGATTTGTCATTTACAATTCAAAGGGATTAATTGGTAATATATACGTAGTCCAACACAATCCAATAAATGTTGAAATTAAATTATAAGTACTAAAAGGAATCTGTACATAAAGGTATCACGTAGACTTAGATGGCAATGGTTGGCTCTTCAAAATGTAAGGAACCAGGGATCATTGCAAGCTAAGCCTTAAGGATCTTAACAGAAATAGGGAACACTACCAGACTTGATAAAGTTTTTGTCAGGTAACTGTATACCTTGTATAACTAAAATTAAACTTTGATGTAGACAAAACACTATGCAGAGTCATTATAATCAGGTTTTGTGGCATAAAGTTGCAGGTACAGTACTCAATAGATGAAGGCAGAATACACACAGGTTTTTGCCTATTCAGAGCTACATAGGAAGATCCTGTCTGTAAGGAATCATTACAGAAATTGTAATTTTAAAGGATTATAAAAATGCCATTTGTATATATAATTAAACAGCAATGTTTTAACTTATTCATGTAGGCTCATAAAAATATCATCAGAAAGATTTAAAATTAGCAATAACAATTTTTATAAAACTTACTTTGAAAATCTTTGTGATTTTTTAGAACATGATCTGTTCCATATATCTATATCTATATATATTGCATAGGTACAACATCTAGTAAAAACATATATACAGTATAACAAAAATAAGCTTAAATTTGTATCAATATTGAAAAGTCCATACCATTGTGAAATATTTAAGATAGTGGTTGTTCAAAGCAGACTCAACAATCCACCCTTTTATCCCATCATTTCTATATTATATCCACCTTTTTACGCTCAGAAAGAGATACCTAAATCAAATATGCATTGTTTAGCATTCTTCCTGACTATGATCAGTAACAACTTAGTACCACCCCCTAAATGATCACAAACACCCATAAACTACCCGATGACAAAAAACCCCACCCCCACCTCTTAAGAATGTGGGTGTCATGTTTTCTAGACAGCTTTCTGTTGTCTGGGGCAATGGAATCTTTAGGGTTCCCTGGGATAATTGGGATAATTGTCAAATCTTGGGAGAGATAGCTGTATCATTTATTTTCCAATCTCTATGTAAATGGGCAAGTGCAGGGTTTATCTGAATTCCCGGAGAGTAGGCTGAGAGGCTAGACCCTCTTAGATTACAGCTTGAAGATGTTCTAGATGCAGAATTTGGAGGAAACCGCAGCAGAGACTTTCTGAAAGGCTGGATCCCCTGGGCTAAATGTCTTCTTTGGTATCTGCTCCTTTTTTTTTTCTTTCTGAAAACACACAAACTACTCTTCCTCTCTCTTTCTCTTAACAGAAGTCCTGCCTAACCACTTCCAACCTAGCTGTTGGTCAGTCAGCTCTTTCTTTATTAAACCAATCAGAAGGAGCTTTGGAGAAGACACATCTTCACATTGTACATAAAGTTATACCACAACAGCAAGATGTTGTAATCTGATATAAAATCAACTTAAAAATCAGTAATCATGTTTTCTGCCAATAAGAAACATGCTGAAAAAGAGATTATAGAAACAATGCCATCTACAATAGCCTCAAAACAATCTTTAAAAAGGAAGTAAAAGACTTTTAATTTTAAATTCTGGGAAGAAAGAGATTGAAAAACACAATAGAAGATTGAATGACCTCACCTACTCATGGATTGGCAAAGTTAAAAATGTGAAAATAATTATTTTACTAAAAGTAATTTACAAATTCAGGATAATCCCAACAAAAATTTCTGGAATCATCTTCACAGAAAGAGGAAAAAAATTCTAAAATCCACTGAGAAGCACAAAATAGCCTGTATAGCCAAGGCAATCCTGAAAAAATAATAGTATTGAAGGGATCACTACAACAGATTTAAAGATTTATTGCACAGCTGTAGTAATAAAAACAGCATAGTACGGACACTAAAGCAGGCATGTAGATCAGCTGAAGAAAACAGAAGCCCCAACCACGATTCCATGCATTTATGTTTGACAGAGATGCCTAAAGCATGCATTCTAGCAAAGGCAGCATCTTCAATAAGTGGTTCTGTGCTCTTCATCCCAGGGTAGGGGGTTCGGGCCCCATGTTGGGCATCAGTTTGTTGGTGGAGACTGCTAGTTCATTCCTGGCCACCCAGACTCAAAACATTCACTCAGAAAACTATATTATTTGTAATAGTGTTTGGTCAATAGCTTAAGCGTATTTTTAGTTCACTTTTAAATTAACCCATTTTTATTAATCTGTGTATCAGAGTCAGCTCCCACTCCTACTGTTAGGAGTCCCACAAGAACATCAAGCTACATAACCATAAAATATACACATAAGATCTAGTTCATACCCACACAGGCTCCCTGATTGCCACTTTAGATTCTGTGGGTCCCTATGATCCCTGGTGAATTGATTCTGTGGGTTGGGTTCTTCTTTTTTTTTTTTTTTTGGTTTTTCGAGACAGGGTTTCTCTGTGGTTTTGGAGCCTGTCCTGGAACTAGCTCTTGTAGACCAGGCTGGACTCGAACTCCCAGAGATCCGTCTGCCTCTGCCTCCCGAGTGCTGGGATTAAAGGCGTGCGCCACCACCGCCCGGCGTGGGTTGGGTTCTTGTGATGTTTTTGACCCTTTGGCTCTTACAGTCCTACCAATTACAGGATGGATCCTCTCTAAGGATGATTATGCTAGGCTCGAGTTTGTGAGTATAGAAGTATGTCATTAGGAATCATTTCATTGATTTTTTTCCTTTCGCCCGTCATGTTTGGTTCTATCCTTGGTCCCTGCGATATCCAGCCAATGGTTCCTGGCCACACAGGCAATGTTGGGTGTGGGATCCCTCTTCTGACATGAGTCTCAAGTTGCAGCACGCATTGATTAGCCATTCCCACAGCTTCTGTGCCACATTTATGCCAATGCATCTTGCAGGCAGGACAAATTCTAAGTTGTAGGGTTTATGGTGGGGTTGGTAACCTAGTCCTACCACTAGAAGCCTTGCGTGGCTACAATGGGACCACCCTCATAGATTGAAGGACTCAGGCTCTGGCTCACTCACTCAGCAGTTGCTCCCTTGTACCTGTTCCTGTGGCGTTCGCTGTCTGAGGTCTGCTCCAGCCCGGGTTGCTTGCTCAGTCCTCTCATTAGAATTTTTGACAGCAGGTTACAGGTTAGGAAGAAATAGTCTAAGAAAATACCCGTGACAATTTCCACTTGTGTTCTCAGGTTTCTGATCAGTATTATAGCTTCATTAGCATTTTTCTATAAAGATCTACCATGACAACGTAAGTTTCAGGGGTTGAACGGTAAATCAGTAGAGAGACCCCTGGTCAGACCACAGCACTCTATCGCTCAGAACAACAGCTGCTCAGCACATCTGCACCACCTTCCCTTCTCACCTGCCTGTATCTGCAGTGGGTCACACAGATTTTCCCATCTAACACCTTCCTCCTCAACCTCATTGTTTTATCTCAGTCGTCTGCTCCGTCTGCTCCGTCATGCAACCTCTGGGAATGCTAGGCCACTCTGACCAAAGAAGGAAGTAGGCTAGCTACAGATCTCCACATTCCCTTCCGTTCCTTCAAGTCCAAACTCAATTCTCATCCTTAGCTCTGTAGGAAACCTTGTGCTATGGCCTCTCCTCATCCTCTGCCGCTATTGATAGGGCACTAACCAGATCTTGGTGGAACACCCTGCTTTCCTCCTTCCATGTACCACGTCAGACACCCACAGCCCACATCCATTGCTTTTTTCACTCATGTTTTATTGATTCTTTGTGGATTTCACCTCCTATCTCACTCCTCTGGCCTTCCCTCTCACTTCTGCCCTCTGCCCTTGCAAACTCCCCACCAAAGCAAAATTTAAAGGCAAGACCCAAAATACCCGAAACCAAAATTAACCAAAAAACAGATTAAAAAAAATTCCTGCCATGGATGCTGTAGTGTGGTCCAATGAGTCCCACGGTGTACCCCTTAGCCCACACATCTTTATTAGTAAGTATTCACTTCAGTGAGTCATTGGTCTGGCTTGAGCCTCTGGCTTCTGTTACACCCTCAAGACTGGGCTTTCTCCTGGACTCCCCTGGGATAGTCTATTGTTGCCTTGTGTCATGGAGAATCCTGTAGCTTAGGATGTTCAGGTTCATCCCCTTCACATGCTCCAGCAGTTCATTGACGAGATGGGTATTGGGGTGAGCTACCATGTAGCCCTGGTCCTGGACCTGGTTGGTAGCTGGGTTGGGCAGCCTGTAGCTTTTCCTGATTATCACCCAGGCGTTCTCTCCAGCACTGCCTTGGCTAGCTCACCCAATGAAGCAGACAGCAAGGAGCAGGGCCAGTTCTCCTGTTCTTACACCCTTGGGTCCAGCTCATCAGCAGTTACACCACCAGTCCAGCTCTACTGTTGCCCAGGGCAGGTGCAGGACTGGCTTTCTGGATTGCCTCACTTGGACAGGAGCAGCTCTTCTGTTCTCATGCCCCCAAGGTTGGCTCTCCTGCCTCGCAGATGACCATGGGTAGGGGGAAGGCTTATTTCTCTTACCCTTGTCATCCCATGGCACACAGGGAGCAATCAGTGACATCTCTCCTGCTCACGCCTTATAGACCTGGCCCACCTGGGCCCCCACCAACAGGGTCAGCTCTAATGTGCTGCCCAGGTGAGGTGCTGTGCCTGCTATCCCGAGTGCTAAAGCTGGTGAAGGGAAGGGCAGTTCTTTCACTCCTGTGGCCCACAGGTGGCAAGGGACAAGGGGAGGGAGGACATTTTTCTTCACCCATACCATCACATGACAGATGAGGTGTGGGGGGGAGGACCAGTACCCCTGTTCTCATGCCTCTCCTGGCCCCTTCACCTGTGCCCATACTAATAGGGTCAGCTCTATCATGCTGCCCTGGAGAGTGCAGGGCCGGCTGTATCTAAAGCTACTGTTGGCATCTCCCACTCTCATGAGCTCCGGTCCTGCTCTCTCATCCACCACAGGCAGGGAGGGGTGGAGGAGCGAGAAGGTCATCTCTCCCTCAATCACTCCACTATATGGCATATGAAGGATGGGGCCAGACCTCCCATGTATATTCCCGATCACTTGTACCTCTGTCAAAGGCATCAGCTTTACTATGCTGTCCGTGATAGGCACAGGGTTCAGTCTTCCAAGTGCTGCAGCCAGTGAGGGGCTGTATAAGCTCATCCATTGATATCACATCAGCTGTAGAGAATATGGTATTTCCTACTGGTTTTGCAATAATAAAAAGTCGTGATAGACTTGTTGGAATTTTAAAAATGGCAAGTTGAATGCCTGAAACTAGACAGTCCTTGGCAGCCCTCATTTTCCAGGAGCTCCTTTCCAGGTGATGTTCAGAATAGGAGAAAGTTTTGTGAATGTGCTGCTGATGCTGCAGGCACAGGGAAGATCTGCAGGGTAGGATGATGTTCCACAGCGCTTAGCAGAAGATGGGCTTAATGGCCCGATTGAAGTGGACAGGTTTGGGGTCACATGTGCCAGGCTTCCTGGGATATTTGCAGTGGGAAAGAGCAAACAAATTCCAGATACCACAGGGCACCCTCATGTTAGGTGCAGAGCAGGGCAGAATAGCAAGCATTTGCAGGCAACGTCTGTTTCTCTCTCTCTCTCTCTCTCTCTCTCTCTCTCTCTCTCTCTCTCTCTCTCTCACACACACACACACACACACATGTCTGTCACAGTTGTGTAGGTAAAAGAGTCAGTAAAGTTTAAGCGGATGGATAAATGTCCTAATCTCATGTTAGAAAACATCCGTTTTCCTCCTCTTTACTGCCTCCCTGTTTGGACCCACACACTCAGGACACGTGCCAGCCAAGAGCACACTGTGAACACCTTTCTGGAGCTTGAGTGACTCCTGGAAGAGGAATGAATTGGAACTGAAGCTAGGGAATGCCCAATTCTTAGGTGATTTGGGTTCTATTTTAGTCTTGGACTTTTCATAATTATTTATTCTTGAAAATGTTTTAATTATTTGCATTGTGTGTAAGTGCATGGGTGCATCATATCGTAATACACATGGATGTCAGAAAACAGGCTGGAATCTTCTTTTCTGTTTCTACCATGTGATTTCCAGGCAATAACCTTAGGAAGGCAGGTTTGGTACCCATTGGGGGGGTCTTGCTGGTGTTTGGTGTTGATCTTTATGTTTCCATTTCATGATCTTGTTTCTGCATTAAGTTTGCAAAGACAAGATTTATAATGTCTGAGTAGTTATTATTACAATACATAATTACAAGAGGGCATTTTAACTTCCCTAACCTTCCCTTTTTCCCTCGACTTCCTGTTATTTAGTATGTTTTCCAAAAAGAAATTAAGAGTCTTCGATCTTGTTTCTTTATTTTCTGGAGAATGTTTGTGACTGGCTGACCAGGCCTCTTTTCAGGTTGCAGAGAGGGATTCAGAGCCCACAGCGTGCGGTCTGGGTTTTCATTTGCAGGAAGATGCCGTTTCTGTACTTTACTCCTGATGCCTGTTTGAGCTCACAGGCCTGTTATAGTGCGAGGAACAGACCACCGTCCATCTAGAGATTCTAAAGATCTTTGCGGTATGGTGCCACAGCGACACTGCTTTCCCCTCTGTTTCCCAGGGACAATGAAACAAAACTTTAATCGTGAACTTTGCCAATATAAAAGACTTTCTACTTGGCTCCCCACAAATATTTAATTTTAAAAACTTATTTATGAAGATCAAACTGTGAAAGCGATATTAAGTCAAGTCAGTTATATGCCAGACTTTATGTGCCAGCACGGCTAAATGGACCCCGTTTCACAGATGCCACGGAGCCCTGTTCATTGCAGCTATGCCACGTGAGCCTGAATGCACAATGGCTGTCATCGCCCCTAGCTCTGTGATGTTTATCTCCTCCCTAACTCGTTGTGTTTTTTTGTTCTCCTGACCATTTTTCTTTCTTTTTTTTTTTTTTTTTTTTGTTTTTCGAG
>NC_022031.1:52627706-52638847 GCF_000317375.1 Microtus ochrogaster
GCCTGCCTCTGCCTCCCGAGTGCTGGGATTAAAGGCATGCGCCACCACCGCCCGCTCCTGACCATTTTTCATCACCGTTCATTTTCTTTCACTGGGACTGACATGGGCCACGTTCCTGAGATTTTGTTCTGGCTTTTGTGGAGACCCTCATCTCGAGTTTCCTTCCCCTTGCTCCTGCAGTTGAATCTGTGTAGTTTTGAATGTCATTCCCCAGCGTTTTCACCCTGTCACGTTCGCCTTAAAATATGTTAGACTTGTGAACTGGATGGCTCTTCACAATCGCATTTTGAATATTTAGCGACCATTATCATTTTTCTTGTTGAAAAGTCGATTTACTCTTCATCATCTTCAAAGAGTTTATTTTGTGTTCATTTCTGTGATAGATTTTTGTGATAAAAAAAGCAAATGAAGACTCTGGAAATTGTTTTCCTTACCCCTTAGTCATTTTTGTACATGTTATTTTTTGTGCACCTAGCACATGCTAAATTGTGAATGAATGTCTTAAGATTCTACCTTACCAAAAAATCGATGAATTATGGATTGTTTAAATTTAGCATCACAACGTGATTGTGCCAACAGATTTTTTTCAATATTTCTATAAATAATGCGGATGATCCTTTTTGTACTCCATTGAGTAGAAAGATGTACTCAAAGGTTAAATGACATGTTCCTATGTCACATGCCTAATGAAACAGCACAGAACGACATGAAGAATGAAAGCCTTGTTTGGTTTTATGTGTGTAATGATAATTCTATCCTTATGCCACATGTCAGAGCCCTTGTCTTCAGAAAGACTGCATTCTTCTCATGCTGTGATGTTTGTCATTACACAGCGTAACTCTTTACTGTTGTCATTTGCTCCACTATAAAAATCCATTTTTACTGCCATGATTCCTGATAAGTTTTCTTTGTTTAATTTTATTTCTGATATACAAATTCACTCATTGCTTGCTTACTGCATTTGTTAATTCATTACAGTGTATGGACTTTTGCAAAGGTTTTAAGGGCTGAAGTTTTTCCCTTCAGACCTTTTCTTTATTCTTCCGTTGCAGTATCTATTCTTTATTTCCCCGAAGATTTCCTTCTGTCATTCTTGATGTTTTCCTTCTAGAACATTTTAACTCTATCTTTATTCTGACCATAACAGCTTATTATACACCCCAGCAAAATCTCTCCGGCAACATGAAAAACACAATGTGGTTACATTTTGTTTTTCAAGTGAATGATTACAATGAATAAAACAGTAAAAATAGCATGTTTTCCATATCCCTTACAAGACTAAACATTTTACATTTTTTTTTTTGGTTTTTCGAGACAGGGTTTCTCTGTGGTTTTGGAGCCTGTCCTGGAACTAGCTCTTGTAGACCAGGCTGGTCTCGAACTCCCAGAGATCCGCCTGCCTCTGCCTCCCAAGTGCTGGGATTAAAGGCGTGCGCCACCAACCCCCCGCTAACATTTTACATATTACAGGTGAAAGATAAACTATCCTAAGACCCACATACATTCATACCCAAGCAAGACTTGTTATAGATTAACTGTGTGGGCAAGCAAAGTATTCTTCAGTCAGATCTTCTACTGGCAGGCTGCATTTCGCAGTTACAAAGAAATAGGCAATTATTTTAATATTTATCTTGAAAGGTAATCATATGTAATCTTAAAGGAATCACAATCCTAAACTTTTATATATGGAAAAGAATCAGTCAGCTCTATTTTAAACCTTTAGGGTACGTACCTACTCATTAATAGTTTCTTATATCAGGAGATTGAGGGCAGAAATGGGTATAAAGAATTAATAATCACATTTGGTCATCAACCAATTTTAGCAAGAAAAACATATCAGGCAATGATAACTGGGCTGCTTTGCTCTTGTTCCCTGACCTTAATGAGTTTTGTATTCAACTTTGTGACTCTTTAAACCTTTAGATTGCCTTCTTGGGTGTTTGGCTTCAAAGATGTTTGACAAAACATCTTAGTCTAAGTTTAATTTCTTTTTCAAAGTTTTGTTTCACTATGGTGCACTCTGAAACCTGTTGACCCATCTCCCAACGTTAAGGCTAAAAGAATTTAAGCTAGCTGAACTGCTGGTCTTGATTGTTTTTCTTAATCATTAAACTAAGCCACAGTTAATAGAAAGTCATGTGCTCTAGGTGTGTTACACTTTTTGTTTATGTATATTTTTTTATTTAAATAGCACTTTTTTTCATTTACTGTACACACCAACCAGTTTCCCATCCCCCCATCTATTCCCCCTCCATCTCCACTCAGAAATGGACAGGCCTCCCATGGGCCCACACATCAAATTTGATGCAAAATTGAGCTCCTCTGCCCTACATTGAGGCAAGGCCAGGCAGTCCAGCATGGGGAACAGGCTTCCAAAAGCCAGCTAAGTGCCAGGGAGAGGTCCGGCTCTCACTGTCGGAAGCCTTACTAAGAGACCAAGCCATGGGATTGTCACACACATGCAGAGGACCTAGGTCCATCCCATGCAGTCTCCCTGTCTGTTGGTCAAGCATGAGCTCCCACAAGCTCAGGTCAGCAGTCTCCATGGGTTCCCCTACCACGACTCCCAAAGGGTGAACTTAACAATGCAATTTCATGAGGCATAATTTCTATATGTTCTCAGTCTCCCTGTGCCATGTTAGTGGAAGATGTTCTTAGTTTGTCCCTTTCTCTGGAATATCCTTCATTTGTGGTGAAATCTACTGGGTGTTAATTACCACTGACAACAAGAGTAGATCTCCTAAGTGCCCCGTTCAGCACGAGAATCAAGGTGTTGGCATTTTGTGAAAGATTTTAAGCAAATATTGTAAGAATCCTTTATGATATTTTGCTATTAGCCTCTGGTGGTTTTTTTTTAAAAAAATAGCACCCATAGGCTCACAGGATGTGGCACGATTGGGAGGTGTGGCCTTGTTGGAATAGAAGTGACATTATTGGAGGAAGTGTGTCACCGATGGTGGGTTTTGAGTTCTCAGATGCTCAAGCTAGACCCAGTGTGGTATTCTCTTCCTGCTTCCTGCTGATCTGGATGTAGAATGTTCAGCTCTTTCTTTAGCAAAATGTTGGCCTGCATGCTAACATGCTTCCCACAATGATAGCAACAGACTAAATCTCTGAAACTGTAAGCCAGCCCAATTGAAATGTTTCTTTTTGTTGTTTATTAATTTTTAGTAATTTGCCACCATCATGTTGTCTTTTTACAGCAATAGAAACCCTAAGACAGCTTCTGTAGTTTATGAAGTGATGATTAAATTCTGATTTTCTTTTCTTTTTTTTTTTTTTTAGTTTTTTCAAGACAGGGTTTCTCTGTGGTTTTGGAGCCTGTCCTGGAACTCCCTTATGCTTCTCCGTCACTGTTATGTGGGAGGGCATTTCTTTGTGCCACATGTGTTCTTTAGCAGACAGCAAAATCATCCAACTGATGGTCAAGTCTCTTAGTACTCTCTATCCCTGGGAGAACATTTTAATTTTATACGAAAGAAATGGAATAGTACCTGTCCCATGTGTGTTTTCTTTTTCTCTCTGTAGCATTTCCTTTGGGAGCGAAAATGTCTCTGGCAGAAAAATAACTGGCTGATGTCTCTATTTCTACCTTATCTACGTCTAAATCATATCTCACACACTCCCCTGACACTGAAGATTTGGGATTTATTATTTATGTTGGTGGTGCTTAACAAAACATCACACGCTAACTTCTAGAATGTCAGCACTATTTTGTATCTAATTATCACAGAATAGAGATCTTAACCCTCCTTGTAACTCTTTTTCTCTTTGATAATTATTTTATAACTTGACAAAACCACTAACACACACACACACACACACACACACACACACACACACAAAACCAACTAAAACCAAAACTTCCAGTCAGGAAGTAAATACAATCAGTGAGATTACATGAAAATTTTACTCACCAATATTTCAAACAAAAACCAGATTAGTGGATAATAAGAAATATAAAGAAAAATTTTATGTTACTCATGTCTTGTAAGGAATTATAAAGTAAAGCATGTGAATTCCTCCAACCGAAGCCTTCTTCATAGCACAAAACATATTTTGTGTGCTCAGATGCAGCCTGATGGGCCAAGAAACACTGAATCTCGATCCGGGAGAACAAGGGCTATGTCTTCTTTGGAGACAGCCTCCTACCACATCAGAACATCATTATTCCCGTAATTTATAAAATTTTAATTCTTCCTCGAGATTTATGTCAATGTGCTGTCAAGAAGATGAGCAAATCCAAGGTACACGTGAGCTGGAGAAGCTTGGCTGTCAAGTGGAGGAGTTTGAACCACACTCTGCAGGAATGGAATTGGGGGAGGACATTTCCAGATTCCAAATATCAGTTGGAATATAACTCTTTAAGTGAATGGAAGCAGAATTAGAGACAAGGCTTATGATAATTTGTCCATCCTGGTAGCTCATAGAGTAGAGACTTGGATGGATTTTATATAACTCAGTTATTTATATTTTTATTTTTTTCTGTAATGAAAGAAATGAATTTTTTACAAACTCTGAGTCCACTTTTTAATTTTCTAATTTTAATTAATTTTAAGTCTACAAAACTCTTTGAGAAACATTAATTCATAGAAATTCTGGGATTGTTTAACTCAGGGCCCACAAGTTATGTATGGGGGATGTGAAGACATAAGAAACATTCTCAAGAGCAAATTTGTTTTTAAATCATCCGGTATTTCAAATTGACATATCAAGGGAATGGTCAAAGAAAGGAAACCACTGTAAAATCAAGACAGAGATGATACAGTAGTGTGGATTCAAGCTTTCAAAATTTGGAAAGTAGCCTTTTATTCTGCATCTCTCCTTTTCCAGTGTGGCAGACGCCATGCTTCTCCTGTCCAAGACTGACGCTGGTTAGACTCATGCTGGTAAGCCACAACCTCATGGTAAACATAGATTTAATAAAAATGGGTTAATCAAGATGTAAAAATTAGCCAAAAAGAGGCTAAAGCTTATGGGCCAAACAGTAATTAAATTAATACAATTTCTCTATGATTATTTCAGGGTTAAGCTAGCTGGGTGGCAGGACACCGCCCGTTCCCCTTCTACAACACCATCCACTCTCCTCATGCTGCCACAGAGCTATCTGCTAATCATGCTAGGGATGGGAGGAGCTATTTGTGTTTTTTAGATGACCAAACTTTTGCAAGGCAAGACTGACCTCAGATTTTTACTATTTATTTTAATTAAACTGCTATTCCATGTGCTGATTCATGAGAACACTGGCAACAATCTTGGGAAGCATAGCGGATGGGAAAGAGAAGGTTTGCAGCAATCATGGGAAGACCAGAGGATGGAAATAGAGGTAGAGAATGCACCTTCTTTTCTGCATGATGTCGTATTCTGAAAGGCTTCAATCATTTTAACAACTCCGGTAATAACATCTCCATTTCTCACTTTCTTGAAAAAGTTCCCAGTGGCTGTTTGATGAGGAACAGAGTCTGCATGGCCATTAGGCAATTGTGGTCACAAAGAACTTAAGCCACTGTTTACATCAGTGGATTCCACTGTAAACACTGGCATGTGGGATTGTTTCAAAAGAATGCACTTTCTGTTCCTTATTTCTGCTTCATTTAATAGCCAAACCTTGTTGATCATGTACTATCTGAGCCCCGGTTCTCTCCCAGGACACATAAAGTTGTGTCAGTTGATATATTTTTTTTTGTCCTTAAGCATCTCAAATAACCGTTATCAAACTGTTCATGTTATTAGAAACATAAACATTCACATCCCTAAGTTTCAAACTTACACAGTTCTTCGTTGTCCCTTGAGAATATTTTTTTCTGCCCTAGATTCTGCGGCTAGTGAACACCGAGAAGAGTTTATTTATAAATGCTACCAGCTCCTTGCTCCCACCTTGAGCACTTGGCAGCTGTGGTTAAGGAACGATGCCAAGTATGAGTAAAGTTGATTTAAAGGTACAGCAGATCTGGGGAAGCAAGCAGCGCAGGGAGGATTCAGCTCCCAGCTTGCTGTAGAGGTAAAGTACCTGGCTGTGCTTGGGAGGACATAAAACTCTCCGCTTCATTTTGATAAGTCTCAGATGGCATAAAACACGCAATGATATATCATAAAGAATTCAAATAATTCAAGAAAGGTCTTAAAAAGTATAAACAGTACACTGGAAATCAGACTGTTCTTTGAAATGACTTAGCATTTATCAACTCACTTGAATTTAACACTTTAGAATCTGAAGATTAGTGAAGAAGAGGGAGCAAAGGAAGATTTACAGACACTAGAAATGCAAATACCATAATAACTGACCCTATTTGATAACCTAAAATGGATTTCGTGTTGCAGTTGCTTTGCTATGTACATTGACTCTCAGTTTGCAACTGAAATATGAGAAGAGTCTTGACATTTATACTGTTATCTGCAGCACCATTTAGAGGAATCGGATTTCCTAAGAGCCTGCTTGGCTGCTTATACTTTGGATTCATTAATTTTATCTTCCAGTTCAAGTTTTTATACTTACACTAGTGTGTATGATGCTCTCCAAAGTGACTCAATGTATGCTCCAAAATTCCATTTTTTTCTGAGTTTTCTAATCTACACATACAACTTTATTACCAAGTAAAACAATAACTGTGGGTTGAGAATATTAATTACCAAAATTCATATCTTTATTTCCTTTCTTTTTTTCTTTCTGTTTTGTTTTGTTTTTCAAGACAGGGTTTCTCTGTAGCTTTGGTGCCTGTCCTGGAACTAGTTCTTGTAGATCAGGCTGGTCTCGAACTCACAGAGCTCCTCTTGTCTCTGTCTCCCGAGTGCTAGGATTAAAGGTGTGCACCACCACTGCCCAGCTCATATCTTTATTTCTTAAAGAGTGGAACTCAGTGAATTACTATGGCCTCCAAATTCTCAGAATGGGACAGTAATGCTTCCTGGCCTCATGCCATAATCAGGACTGATAAATTTTACTCATGTCTTTGGTCTTCTCAGGAACTATGTAAGAAGGATGATAAAAACACAGTAACTACTCATCAAAGTGAAGAAACTGTATATACCCAGCTTAATATATTTAACAAGGAGTAAAATTATCCTCAGGTCTTTTAAGTTCAAGTCTATCTCAACAGTGATGGCCTGGGAAGTTAAAGAGCCCAGCCCTTCTGTGTCAGTTCAGCGGTGTGACCTTGTGGTTACCCTTCAGTTGTAGAACGAACATTGTAAACCAAATTTTTAATTATTTGCGGCTATGTAATTCAGCAATTCTATTTAAAATTATGTTTCAGAAATTTTCAAATGTATTATTAGAGTGTCTTGCTCTGGCTTTCTCAGAATGTAATTGTAGACAATAACTAAATGTGTCTTCATATGTATTATGGGCATGAATGGGAACATAGGTCATGTGACTGAGGAATTCAGGGTAAAGAATGTAAAACCTGTCTCTCCCTAACATATGAATGATGTCTACTAGGAAGAATTTGATTTAGACATGGCATGTTCAGGGTGAACATCGAAAAGTAGCTAGAGGATGTGGGTCCTGGTGGTAGCTGAACTGGTCAGTCTGGGTCACTGGGATCACCCCGGTCATGGGAGGGGCAGAGCCTGCTTTTCTCGTCCTGCGGCCTTGGGACCAGTTCTCCAATGATGGTTATGAGGGGTGATGTTGTCTCTCCAGAGTTAGAGGGCCAGTTCTCCCATGGGGCTTGGGGCCACCTCTCTTGCTGTAGTGTACAGCAAGGGGCAGGACCAGCCAGCCCAGGGCCAGTGAGGGATGGTGATGGCTCAGCGTGGCCCTTGGATTTCAACAAGCATGATTCTTATGACCCCGCCCCTCACTGTGACATAGGCCATGGACATCATCATAGACCCCAGATGCAGCAGGAACATGATTCCAGACATGCAGGGGCCACACTCTTAATACTGGCTTTCCTTCCTCCATCTCCCGTACCTTGCCAATAACCCTTTGATTAGGGTGATATATCACAGCAACCTTCTTATTTATGATGAATTTTCATCTAGTTTCAACTTACACAGGTCTTGTAGCTGCTGTCATAGCAACTTTTGAGTAGAAAATGTCCCTGCAAATTTCACGTGCGTCCTAGTGAAAGCTCCCTGTTCTGTTCAGGGGACACTTATTTTTTTTTTTGGTCATAGTCATCTATCACCATTGGTTTTTACAACCTTTCCACAATTATCTGTGAGCCTGGGGAGGAGGATACGAGATATGGATGGTCCATTTAGAACTGGCCTCTTCACAGTTTTTATTTTGGTTAGTTGTATTTGTATTTGTACCAGTGTTGATTAACATCTGCTACAAACAGAACCTTCTCTGGTGACGATTGAGATATGCATCATTCTATGGGTATAATGATAAGTCACATGATCATGCCATTATTTCAGGAAGGGGTATGTCTTATCAGGCTAGCCACTATTTTAGCTTACAGGTTGATAACTGACAGATTAGCATCTGAAATATAAAAACTGAAATAATAGGAACTTTAACAACTCAATTAAAAAGGCAGTATGGAACTATAAATAGAAAGTTCTCAGAAGATGAACTACAAAAGGCTAAGAAACATTTTTTTTTTAATGTTCAGAATACCCAGCCCTATCAGTACAATGCAAATTGAAACTACTCTGAGATTTCATCTTTCTACAGTCAGAGTGGTTAAAATAAACAAAAACAAATAAAGAACAACAAACACTGCAACAACAGAAGATAGCTCTGCCGTGGATTCAGGGGAAGAGGAACCCTTATTTACTACATGTGGGAAAAGCAAATGGGGGCAGCCACTAAGGAAATCAGTGTGGGGATTTCTCAAAAAGCCGAACATAAATCTGCCACACGACCCAGCTATAATGTTCCTGGGCATACAACCAAAGAATTTTGTGCCTTCCTACAGAGATACATGCTCATCCTGTTTATTGCTCCTCTGTTCACAAACATCCATTAAATGGAAACAGCTAGATGTCCAGCAACTGATGAATGATGGAATGGTACATTTCACCACATGGTACCCTTCAGCTGTGAAGAAAATATGAAATTTGCTGGTGGATTGATGTTACTGGTCGATTGATGGAGCTGGAAACCATTATTCTGAATGGGGTTACCTAGAATAAAGTATTTTTTTAAATTAAATTCTTCAGTCTCCTTACATTTGTAACTCCTTTGTTGCTGCTGAATCTGGAGGATTAATGTTAGAATTTAAAGCATGTTCCTCATTTTATTTTCAACATTTTTTTAAAAAAAATTCATGGGGGCTGGAGAGATGGCTCAGTGGTTAAGAGCACTGATTGCTCTTCCAGAGGACCCAGGTTCAATTCCCAGCACCCACATGGCAGCTCACAACTGTCTGAAAAATCCAGTTACAGGGAATCTGACACCTTCACACCAATGCACATAAAATAAAGTTAAATAAACCATAAAAAATATTTAAAAAAAATACATGTTACAAAACACATACAAAATAAAATTTACCATCTGCACCATTTTAAGTGTCCTGTTAAGTGGTACAATTATATTCAAATCACCATACAATCAATTTCCAGAGATCATTATCTCACAAATGGAACACAGTGAAGAATCAATTCCTTTCCTACCTTTTCCTGAGAAGCTCCTAGAAACCAGGGTACTGCTTTCTGTCTTTGAATATTTATTCTTGTAGGTAGTCCTCAATGTGTGTGACTTCCTTTGGTCAAACAGTTGTTCTCCAACAAACAACTGTATACTCCAGGTACTACTAAAGAACTCCTAGTCTAAATTCTTTTCCCTTGACACACCCTTCTCTTCCCCAGCTTCTGCTTCCAGGTTTCATGTTTTGCCCTCTTTCTCTTCTCCCAGCTGACAGATGGGGGTTCGAGCTCTTGGTCTATATATGTGCTTCCTCTGCTCCTGGGCAGCTGGACTCATACTGAAGCACAGCTGTTGACAGGGGCTGCTCGTTTGTTTCCTGGCCACCCAGGTCTGAATAATAACATAGAAGCTGTATTAATTAAAACTCAGGCTTCTTATTAACTAACGCTTATATCTTAAATTGACCCATTCTTATTTTGTATTTTACCACAAGGCTCATGGTTTACCAGTAAGGTTCTGGGGTGTCTGTCTTCTTTGGCAGTTACATGGCATCTCTCTGACTCTGTCTTCTTGTCTCCTCCATCTCTGCTTAGAATTCCCACCTTGCTCTATTCTGTGCTACCATAGGCCCAAATCAGATTCTTTGTTAACCAATGGTAATTAAACATATTCACAGCATACAGAGGGGAACCACACATTATAACAGCAAGTGTTTTGAATTGTTCTCAGGAAAAAAAAAATAAAACTTAAACTGATATACTTATGCCTGGAAGTTATTTCTACCTTCATGTAGTTGAAATGGTACTAATAGTAGATATTCCTGAAATATAATATGACTGTATGGCTCACAACAAAAAGTCAAGATTCAATAAAAAAATTATTTAACAGAATGTGTTGCTGTACATTTTAGAGAAAATACACCTAAATTATGGTGTTGGCTACCTATCAAATATACAAATAAGATAGACACCTGATAAATATTGAATTGACTTTCCTGTGTCCCTGTAACAAAGAAGACTACAGTGCTTGAGACAAAGTTAGCAAAAAGTCTTAAAAATAAAGAGAAAATCAAACAGCAGAGACCCGTGTGTATAACTGGAGGGGCCAGTGGACAACTGAAAGCACAGAACCTTTCCTCTAAGCTCAATTCTTTGTCCCACGTTTCAAACTCCAGAATTTTGCCATTTCCATGCTAGACCCTAGAAGTCATCGTTCTGTTTATGTTGGAGGCAGCTGGATTAGGATCATGGAGAGCGAGGATACTATGACATCTAGGTTGACAATGCTAAAGGGTTGTTTTAAGGGCATTATTGATTAAAACAGGACAAAATGTCAAACCAGTATAATCTGGGTAAGTCTAACCTTCATCCATAGTTTGCATGGGTTGGTGCCAACTATGTTAAAAATCATCTAAAAAAATAATAATTTGGGGTGAGAATTAATAGTTGAAATAATATGATGGAGGAAGGTCATTGGTTAATTAAATAAAGAAGCTGCTTGCCCTGATAGGTTACAACAGGAGGGAGGAGTAAACAGAGCAGAATGCTGGGAGGAAGAGGAAGTGAGGTCAGACTCCACAGCTCTGCTCTCGGGAGCAGAT
>NC_022031.1:52641807-52657864 GCF_000317375.1 Microtus ochrogaster
GAACACAGTGTCCGTGTAATTATTTCGGGTAGAGCTAGCCATGTGGGCGGCCGGGTGCCGGGACGCAGCCCGCCGCTCCTATTTCTACAATAATATAATGAGTATGTTTATGTATATGGCAACTTATTTCTTAAGTCTATAGTAGAATATTTGCTTTCAAGTAAAAAAAAATACACTTTCCTGGCTTGATTTATGTCAACTTGATAAAAGTTAAAGTCATCTAAGAGAAGGGAACCTCTGCTAAGAAAATGCTTCCATAAGATTGACTTGTAGGCAGGCCCATTTTCTTAATTTCTGACTGATGGGGATGGGGAAGAACATTGTGGGTAGTGCCATCCTTGGACTGATTCTTTGATGTGGGATTTCCCTCTGTATGCTGTGAATACCATTGGTTGATAAAGAAACTGACTTAGGCCTGTGATAGGGTAGAGTAGAGCTAGGCAGGAAAAACTAAACTGAATGCTGGGAGAAAGGAGGCAAAGTCAGGGAGAAGCCATGGAGCTGCCTATGTTTGCCAGAGACAAACATGCTGAAACTTTGCCAGTAAGCCACTGCCATGTGGCAATACACAGGTTAATAGAAATGGGTTAAATTAGTATGTGAGAGTTAACCAATAAGAAGCTAAAGCTAATGGAACAAACAGTGATTTAATTAATACAGTTTCTGTGTGATTATTTTGGGAGTCTGGGCAGGCTAGCAAGCCATGATAAGCAAGCCAGTAAGCAGTGCTGCTCTGTGGCTTCTTCATTAGCTCTGATCATCATATTTGAATCCTGTTTGATTTCCTGTACTAACTTCCTTTGATGATGAACAACAATATGGCAGTATAAGCCAAATAAGCTCTTTCCTCCCCAAGTTGCTTTCAATCATGGTATTTCATTAGAGCAATAGAAACCATTACAAAGGAATACAGTATAAGCCAAATTTAATGCACAGGATTCTTAGGACATATAAAATTTCTAAATATCTTTGTAGTAAAATAATAGTAAGAAAATATGAAATTCCACCTTTAAAGTATCTACACGTTTGCTATAATTGATGTGTTTATTGGGATGTGGGTAGTGTTTACTACAGATCATTGTTAAATAAGATATACATTTCTTATCAAAAGCATACTAGTAGCACAGTTCTGTGTAGACATAATTTGTATCAGGAAAAGCATATCTGTGCTCTGGAGAATTGTGTAATGAACATTTAATGGTTTCAGTTCTAAGGAGAGTGAGTGTAAATCCTTCTCGCTGTTCAGCTGCTCAGCTTTTGGCAGTAGGATGCTTCACTTTGAGGGATCAAGGTATTTTATGGATTAGATTGAGTTTAGTTTTTAGTATACTTTTTACATAATTGCTAATTGCTAAGCCCTGTTCTAAGTTTTATCAATAGAAAAACATGGAATTAAGTCCTGGGTTTTATATAATATTGATGTCATTACTATATACATGCAAATATTTCCTATTCCAAAGTATTGTGTAAACATATTCACACAATATTGTTTGTGGTTGTAAGTATAAAGTTATTTTTATGTTACCTTAGCCTCTATTTGCCTTGAGACATCTGATGGCAAGTTTTAGATAATAAACAAATGGATATTTGTCTGGAAACACAGTGCCTACAAGTTTCTCATAACTATTCATATCCGGTTAGAATACTTAAGTCAGTGATTAAATAGCAAGAAAGGAATATCGAGTGTCATTGGTGTGGGTTAATTGAACTGAGTTGGAAAGTTTTTAATATAAAGTAAAACATTGAACAGTATGTACCACTGATATCATTTTAAAGCCTGAAATGCCTTACTAACAGTGTTTCATAGACACAGATCCCTCTCCTTAGCCAGAGAGTTCCGGAAAAGGATGATTTATGCTATGCTGTTTCAAGGACCATAAAGTCTTCAGTAGCTGCAGAGCTCTGTCATCACTCTGAGGCCTGGCTACTGTGTGTGATAGATACTTTTCCTTTATGGGAACTCAGCTGTAACTTACAAAGGAAAAATTTAAAAAAGAGAATTCTGACAAATCTTTATAAAGAAAGAGTTATCTACACATCAAGTAAATTTCAGATGACCTCAACAAAATAAAATATTTTCTATACCTTAAAAATGAAATAACCACTCTACAAAATTATGTTCATAGTGTGACCCTGTATAGAGGATGCTACTTATTTTGTGTTTGGTTCTAAAATATTGATCTCAGTCTTTAATAAGCTGAGTAAGAATTTTATATATGTAAAAATCTCTCTAACATTCTGTTTGGGTTTTCTCATACTTTTAAAATAATCTTATTTATCTTTTTCTGCTGGAAATTTATGTGATAGACTAATGCAAGTCTACCAATGAGACAGCATATATCAGAGCAAGAAGTGTAGCACAGAAATGTATAGACACTTGCTGTCTTCTTGGTGTTTCTAAAGTTAACTATGCCCTGAAGATCAATGCCAAGTTACAAGTATAGAAAAATGAGCATAATTCAACCACAGCTGCCAGGGTTGGGGAACTGCTTTAGTTCCCTCCATCTAGTTAGCTTGAGGTCTTTTTATAGGTTTGTATAACACAGCATAGAGAAGAGCTGGAGTGACACAGTCCTTCCTTCGTCCCCCTCTATAGAAAACAACACACACTGCTCCACAGAGCATCATTTCTCTGTGTTCAACCTTATTCACCTGTTGGTCACAGTTAGATGGGGTAGGACTGTGGACTCATGGCCATGCTAGGGTCTTAACTTAGGGCACATGCATTCTACTGGTTAGCCGTTCTTCCCCTCAGTGTTGCCAGTTTCCTTTGGGGGACATTTTATCTTCTAGATGGTAAATCGAAAATTTGACTTGACATACCGTCTAAACATGTACAAGTAAAACTCAGGGTGTGAGTAAAAATCATCCTTGTTTTTCCATAGCATTTTTCACTTCGAGAGGAGGGAGATCAGATAGGAATCATGTGCAACAATACCAAATGAAGGACTTTGTAGTCTCTGGAATGCCTCAATTCTCAGTGCATAGTCTTTATTATTCGGTTACTGTAGCAGTCAGTTCTCTTCTTTCAACAAGCATCCAGACATTCCATGAATGCAAACTGAAGAAGGGATACTTTCTCACAGGAACAGGTGATTATTCTAAATGAAGAGCAACTTGAAGAAATCCCTGCCTAACTTGTTTCATTACTGAAATGGCACAGCTTCTGCAAGACACCATCAACAATCTTTGGTGGAAGTTGTGGCAACAAGGTCTAGTTCACTCTGTAGTCTTAACCTTGTTAGCATCTAAAGTGCCAAGAACTCTAGCGTTCTGTTGGAGTACATTTTCTGACCCCTTCCTTTCCTCTTTCCAGATGGTAATTGTCACGAAGGCATATTTTATTGAGTTGTAACTAATCGGTGTTTCCTCTGGATTTCCAAGGAAACGAAACCCCATAATAACTCAGCATGAGGCACAGATGGATAGCTGGTGTATACACAATTTGATATGAAAGTGGAAGCAATCAGTGCTTTGTTCCATTAATAATATTACAAATGTTGTTATTTACTTTAACCAAAGGAAAGAAAATTTTATCCTTACACTTAAAAGTTGAGTAGTTAAAATCTCAAAATATTTCATATACAGTATATAAAAGAATAAAACAATGAAAGAACACACTTAGATGAATAGCATTTTTTGACAAAGTAAATCAACTATTTCTTTTTATTCTTTTCTAATTAATTAATCATTTTAAATTTTTTCTCTGCTTCCCCCTTTCTTTTTCTTTCCTCCTACCCTCCTCCATGGCCCCCATGCTCCAAATTTACTCAGGAGATCTTGTCTTTTTTCTACTTCCCATGTAGATTAGATCCATGTATGTCTTTCTTAGGGTCCTCATTGTTGTCTAGGTTCTCTGTGATTGTGATTTGTAGGCTGGTTTTCTTTGCTTTATGTCTAAAAGCCACTTATGAGTGAATGCATATGATATTTGTCTTTCTGGGTCTGAGTTACCTCACGCAGTATGATGTTTTCTAGATCCATCCATTTGTCTGCAAATCTCAAGATACCACTATTTTTTTCTGCTGTGTGGTACTCCATTGTGTAAATGTACCACATTTTTCTTATCCATTCTTCAGTCGAGGAGCATTTAGGTTGTTTCCAGGTTCTAGCTATGACAAACAAAACTGCTATGAACATAGTTGAGCACATGTCCTTGCGGCACGATTGAGCATCCTTTGGATATATACCCAAAAGTGGTATTTCTGGGTCTTGAGGAAGGTTGTTTCTGAATTTTCTGAGAAATCACCATACTGATATCCAAAGGGACTGTACACGTTTGCATTCCCACCGGCAATGCAGGAGTGTTCCTTTTACCCATATCCTCTCCAGCATAACTTGTTATCAGTGTTTTTGATTGGCCATTCTTACAGGTGTAAGATAGAACCTCAGAGTTGTTTTGATTTGCATTTCTCTAATGACTAAGAATGTTGAACATTTCCTTAACTGTCTTTCAGCCGTTTTAGATTTCTTTGTTGAGAGTTCTCTGTTTAAATCTGTACCCCATTTTTTTTATTGGATTATTTGTTCTTTCGATGACTAATTTCTTGAGTTCTTTGTATATTTTGGAGATCAGACCTCTGTCCGATGTGGGATGAAGATCTTTTCCCATTCTGTAGGCTGCCATTTTGTCTTGAAATCAACTATTTCTAATTGTCACACAGAAGGAGCACTGCATTCCAGTCTCAGTGATTTGTCCCTCACCCCAGGGGTGACGTTTTCATGAGTTTTTTTAAAAAACCTTACGGACAACTCCTTTTTTGGCATTTATTCCTCTGAATATAATATTGGTACCCTTAAATCTGTGTCAGTCTGTTTTATAAGTAAGAATTTTTATCTTAAAAATTTTGTGACTCTCATTAAAATAATTCATTTTAATAACATGGACTCCATCAGAAAAAATTAGATTGTTATATGATTTAGAATCATTTATAGTTACTGAAGTGAATTTTAATTTGGGGTCTGTTGTAACCTGCTATTTTATGTTCTAAAACACACCAAGAAGATTCTAAACAGGTGTATTGAAAGATATCTAGAAATAATTTTCTAGAATTCTGTTGTGTAGGGCTCTTATTTATTTCTACTAGTGACTTTATTTCAGCCAAGAAACCCTAATTATATATAGAGGTGTGTGTTTGTATGTTTGGAAAATGTATACAAATTAAGCATATGCTGATGAATTAATAATTTTTTTTCTTTTTTTTTTATTGAGAAAAAAAAATTTCCGCCTCCTCCCAGCCTCCCACTCCTCCCACCCTCCCCCCACTCCTCTCCCCCTCCCTCTCGAGTCTGAAGAGCAGTCAGGGTTCCCTGCCCTGTGGAAAGTCCAAAGTCCTCCCCCCTCCATCCTGGTCTAGGAAGGTGAACATCCAAACTGGCTAGGCCCCCACAAAGCCAGAACAAGAAGTAGGATCAAGACCCAGTGCCATTGTCCTTGGCTTCTTAGCAACCCTCATTGTCCACCATATTCAGAGAGTCCGGGTTTATGAAAGAAAATTTATATACTAATATGATATGTATGCTTTTATTATTATGCAATGACTTATCTTTTGGTAGAATATTTGGTGCTTTGGGATACAGGTTGTCTTCAACATTTTTCAGAACTGACTGAGATTTTTTTTTATATCTATGCTAACTGCATTTTCACATGAATATGTTGCAGGAGATGGCAGAAGCATATTCAGAGAAATTTCAGAAATACTAGAGTTTGGCCATAGTGTTACAAGTGCTTAATGTCAATATCTAGGCGTAGAGCACAGAGACAGACAGATTGCTTTTTTTTTTAATTTAAAAGGTTTTTTCATTTTACATACCAATGACAGTACCCGCCCTCCCCCGCTGCCTCCTGTTCCGTCTCCTCCTTCCCCCACTCAATCCCTATCCACTACTCAGAAAGGGTAAGGCTTCTCATGGGGAATCAACAAAGTCTGGCATATCAAGTTGAGGCAGGACCAAGGCCCTACCCACTGTATCAAGGCTGAGGAAGGTATCCCTCCATAGGGAATGGATTTCCAAAAACTCAGTTCATGCACTAGAGATGAATCCTGGTACCACAGCCAGTGGCACTGAAAACTGCCCAAGCTACAGAATTGTCACCCACATTCAGAGGGCCTAGTTCATTCCTATGCAGGTTCCCCAGCTGTCAGTTTACGGTCAGTAAGCTCCCACTAGCTTGGGTAAGCTGTCTCTGTGGATTTACCCATCACGATCTTTACCCCTTTGTTCTTATAATCTCTCCTCCATCTCCTTGAGTGGACTGTGGGAACTTCGGCCAGTGCTTAGCTGTGGAGGTCTACATTTGCTTCCATCAGTTACTGGATGAACAGTCTATCATGACAATTAGGGTCGTCATCAATCTGATTACAGGGAAAGGGCAGATTTACTCACCTTCTCCACTATTGCTTGGAGTTTTAGCTGGGGTCATCATTGTGGATTCCTGGGAATTTCCCTGGTACCAGGTTTATCCCTAACTCTGTAACTGCTCCCTCTGTTACGTTATCTCTTTCCTTGTTCTCCCTCTCTGTCCGTCCCCACCCCATTCCCTCTTGTTCTCCTTACTTTTCTCTTCACCCCTACCTGCTCCCCCACTCCTTATATATTCAGGAGGCTTTATCTATTTCCCCTTCCCAAGGGCATCCATGTATGCCTTGCTTAGGGTCCTCCTTATTACTTACCTTCTCAGGAGTTGTGGATTGTAGCCTGATCACCCCTTTCTTTACATCGAATATCCATTTACGAGTGAGTACATACCATGTTTGTCTGTCTTTCTGGGTCTGGGTTACCTTGCTCAGGATGGTTTTCTTCTAGTTCCATCCATTTGTCTGCAAATTTCAAGATATCTTTTTTCTTTTTTTACTACCACATTTTCTTTATTCATTCTTGAGTTGTGAAGCATCTAGGTTGTTTCCAGGTTCTAGCTACTACAAATAATGCTGCAACGAACATAGTTGAGCAAATGTCCTTGATTTCTGAGAATTTGAAGCTGGTCTGATATACTTGGTGAATATAACTTATATACTGTATATTTTTATTATTTCATATATAAGTTAAAAATAAACTTAAATTTTGTTAATTTGAATAAGATCCCAAACTTTGATCAGATCAGCGACTACTTAACTAATTGTGTCATGTGTATTCTGAACAGACAAAATAAGTCACTATTGTCAGTGAGATTCAGGTCTATCGTCCTAGCACATATGATTCACCATCTCAAAATTATGATTTTTGAGGCCAGACTGCATTATAATCAATTCAAATCTCAAAAAAATCCTCATGGAAGGGTTTTCATCAGAATAAAGGAAGTGGCTGTAGCACATACTAAAATAGCTTACAATAAATGGTATTTAATTTGACTCTAGAAATAGAGAAAAGTCTTTTGTATTAAATATTGAAGTTAAGATTCAAAAATTTTCATAATTGAAAAATTAAGTAAGTAATTCCATTTGCCCTTAGTTTATTCTGGAAAATCAGAAGTGGGCTAGGTTTAGGGAGGCGTAAAAAAATTACAATGAGGGAACATTGAACTTGAGTCACAGGTTGGTATCCATGAGGAGACAGAGTCACTCTGAAGTGATGTACTTGGCCCAGAGGAAGCTGAGTCGTTTCTATGCAGAATGACTATATAAACAGAAAATAAGTTAGTGGAGCACGTAATGAAAAAGCATGAGATGTATGAAATTTGGTGTGCATAAAGTCATGAAACTTAGAATGTTATGACAATGACTTCCACATGGCACCATAGGGGAAAGAATGAAATAAACAATCAAAAACAATAAGAACTTTAAAGTTTCTGGAAATTATCCTAAATGCCATAAATCCAGCGAATAAAGATTTCAGAAATTTACTAGATGTTGGGAACAAAATTGGGAGTCTACATATGGGCTACAACCAACTACACCACCACTCACTGCAGTGTAGCAAATGCTTTACCTTCCCTGGTGTACCCAGAAATACAGAACCCACTTTCTATGTAGCTCCAAGTCTAGGCCACATGTTTTTTCCTTTTTGGAGACACAAGCAAACCATATTTCTCATCATTTGTAGACTTTTTCTGTAGCAGCTCTATTCTAGTATTGTAAAACTTCGTATCTGGGCATCATCTTATTCACCCAAATAGATGTGGGCTAGAAACTCTATGCAAAATATTGCTGGTCATAAATCCTGGTACTAATTTTCTTAGTTTCAGTGTGTAAATGGCCCTAAGCTAGGAGAGAATAGTAAGGCCAACACTTCGTTCATATACCCATAAGGCCTCAAAGAACAGAATATATCAAAAGGAAACAGCTGTCTCAACCTAAATTCTGGTCCTGTGGCACATAGGATTTCACAGGAAGACATGAAGCCTTAAGATAGCATTCCCTCAGATTCTTTTAAAGGAAACGGTTTAATTTGGTGCAGAACAGGAGAAACATGTTATAAATGATTAAAAAAATGCACGAAGACCTTAGTTGTAAGCAATTAAGTGAGAATTGGCAGATCTACAATGACAGCTGGATCCTGTTTTACTTAAAACACAGAGAACTAATGACTCAGAAGAGCCTGCCTGGATAAGAATAATGTGGAAATTTTTATTTCCTAAAAATTTATTGCTGCTGATTTGTTCGAGGTAAGCATATATGAAAATGTCACAATGAAATCCATTTATTTGTGTAATTATTATATACCAATAAAGACTATGCCTTTTCAAATTTAATTGGAACAAATAAAGGAGCAATTGGTGCCCAGGGAATTTTTGCTTTCTTTATTTTTGCATAATAGAGTGATCAATCTAAAATGAAATGCTTTCTTTAATTAGCTGCCTTGGTCATGGTCTTTTATCACAGCAATAGAAAAGTAAGCAATTAATTAGTCAGAAGTTGCTACCAGAAGTAGGGTTTGATTTGCAGTTTACAGTGTCAGAGTCAATGAAGACAGAGCAAAGGCGAGGTGTGGCAGCAGGAACAGATGAAAGTTTGCAACTTAATCTCCAACCTAGAGGCAAAGGGGGTGCAGGTGGGAATGATACAAATTTTTCAAAACTTCAAAACCCACCCTCAGTAATATACACCTCCCAACAAGGCCATATTTCCAATGGTTCCCAAGGTGTTTTACCAGCTGGGAAATAGCTGCTGAAATATTCGAGCATATGAGTCGGTGGAGGCCATTCTCGTTGAAGCCACCAGATGCGCTCTGCATTTTTCAAATGCGGAGGGGTGTTGTGGGAGACATTTTATACCGTAGAGCCTACAATTCCTGTTTTTTTATTTTTATTTTTTTCACCTTTGATATCGTGAGTACCATTCTGTGGCACAGTCACTTTTTCAGGTGACTTAACAGGAAAATACCAAGGGGATGAAAAGAAAGAGACATGTGGGTAAAGCTGTAGCTCATCTAAATTGTTGAATGGAGCCCATTGGAACTCCCACTGGTTAGAGACATGCCCGCTAAAATGGAGGGAGTCGTTAGTATAAATATATATGGAGGATATAACCAAGTTACGATAAGGAAAAGTGGCTGCCAGGAAATGTAGGGTCCATAGTTTTTTTCCCCAGATCAGACTTGTCAACATGGCTATAATTAAAAGACACATCAAAAATGTAGTCACTGTTTTATTCCTTGTTCTTTCCAGTTTTATGTCAACTTAAAACAGGTTAGAGTCATTTCTGAGAGGGAGCTTTAATTGAGAAAATGCCCTCAACACATTGGCTTGTATGAAAGCCTATGGTATATTTTGTCTTTTTAAATATATTCTTTGAGATTATAATTTGATTAAAATATTTCTACCTTCTCTTCACTCCTTCTATACCTTCTATATATCCTTCCCAACTTTCCATGAAATTCATGGCCTTACTTTTTTTACTAATTGTTTTTCTTTCATGTATGTATATACATATGTATTCCTAAATGTAACCTGTTGAATCTATATATTTTTACCTGTTTGTTTGTTTTCAAGTCTGACCATTTGGCACTAGCAGCCAATAGGTGTTCTTTTCCCTAGAGAAGATCACCTCTCCCATTCCCAGCTTTTCTCACATGCCTGTAGCTCTTTGTGTTTGACCACAGCTTCATGGACTTTTCTCTGGCCAATCTGGGATGTTCATTGTTGTCATCTTTGGTACACTTTCTCCATTGAGGATTGGTGTCAGTGTGACCATTGCACACGTTAGTGATGCCATCTCTGGGTTAGTGATGGCATCCTGGACTGTATAATAAAGCAGGCTGAGCAAACCCTTGGGAACATGTCAGTGAACAGCACTCCCCCGTGGTAGGTTTCTGCTTCAGTTATTGCCTCCATGGTCCTGCTTTGAGTTCCTACCCTGACATCTCTCAGTGATGAACTGTCACCTGAGAGTTGTAAGCTGAAATAAATCCTTTCCTCCCCAAGTTGCTTGATGGTCATGGTGGTTTACTGTTGCAATAAAAACCTGAGCTAGGACACCCCTTAAAACAAGGCCTCATGTCCCTTCTGTCATTTGATCTGGATTCTGGGGATCAGCTCACTCAATCATGGGAAATCAGTTAAAACTATCAGTTTTGCCCCAAATCTCTCATGCTAAGTATGGTTAGATATAAAGAAGTGAATTTATTTTCCCTTAAATATCCTGGAAGTCCAGAAATAAGGTACCATGTGGCCATGAGTTGGGTGACAATGTCCGTGCCCAGGATACGGGGCAGGTCAAGCCAATCGTGACATACCAATTCAACATTGCATCTTTGTTTCTGCAGGTCCCACGGGTACTGTCAGAGCTACACTTGTCCCCTTTTTAATCACTGTCGTGACTGTCTTCTGGAGACGAGGGCTCAGTCTTTGTACTCAATGGGCAAGAAGTGTGGAGACAAGGTGCCTCTGGGCCCAATTTGGCAGAGTCCTTTGTGAGAAAACAGCTGCAAACTTATAGCATAATGTATAAGGCCCACTCTGTATATTAAAAGTAAAAGTCAGAGTATTTTTGGATCCTTCAAAAATTTGTCTGTCTCTCAATTTTCTCAGTTAATACCAAGCAGTCCACCTTCCTATTCTTTGTCTGGAAACTGAAAACATGTCTCCTGACCACAGTCTAAGAACTGACAAAGCTGTATTATTTTTTTTCCTTATGTCAATGGCTCCTCAACCTCTCCTTCTTTCCTTTTTATTCTTTTATATTCCATTTTTTTAAAAACAATCTTTTTTTATATGCCAATTCCAGTTTCCTCTCCCTCTCCTCCTCCTGCTCCCCCATCTTCCCCCTACCCCACTCTCCATCTATTCCTCAAAGATGGTGAGCCCTCCCTTGGGGAGTCAACAAATTCTGTCACATCACTTAAGGAGGGACCAAGACCCTCCTACCTGTATCTAGACTGAGGAATGCATCCCTCCATAAGGAATGGGAACCAGAAAGTCAGTTCAAGCACTAGGGATAAATACTGATTACACGGCAAGTGGTCCAAAAACTACACAATTGTCCACGGCTACACAATTGTCATCCACATTCAAAATACCTATTTCGGTCCTATGTAGGCTCCCCAGCTGTCAGTCCAGTCCAGAGTCAGTGAGCTCCCACTAGCTCAGGGCAGCTGTTTCTGTGGGTTTTCCCATCACGGTCTTGACCTCTTTGCTCATATTATCACTCCCCCCTTTGTCCAACTGGGCTCTAGGAGCTAGACTCAGTGCTTGGCTGTGGATTTTTGCCTCTGCTTCCATCGGTTACTGGATGAAGGTCCTATAATGACAATTAAGTAGACGTCAATCTGATTGTGGGAAGGGAAGTTTAGGCACCCTCTTCACTATTGCTTAGGTTCTTAGCTGGGGTCATTGTTGTGGATTCCTGGGAATTTCCCTAGTGTCAGTCAACCTCTCTTTCAAATACTAACACATAGCTACCGTTCCCTATCTCTGAAAGATCAGAGAAGCAAAGGAGCAGCCAGTCTCTGACTTCTCTGATCTAAAAGGGCGAGCTCCTTATAAGCTTGTAAAATTTTGAGAGAATGCTGCCAGTAGTCGAGACAAGGGCAGTTTCTTTCCCAGTGGCTTACTTTTGCTACACATCATCCTCTCGGAAGTAGATTGGTGCTGCCTGGAGCAGACATGTCTCCTTGTCATAAAAAGAATCTGTGTTATTAAAACTTCTTAAATGTCATATTCTTTAGATCTCTGAAGTGTTTGAAAAGCATCTGTCTATCTAAAATCTATCTCCGAACTAAAAACATCTAACATGACAAGTTTTGATTGTAATATGTGACTAACTAGTAACCCACATTTTTATAGTATCCTAAAAATTTTGTAATAATAACTTTCAAGGACGAAAATTTGCATTACACTGTTAAATGAGATGTATATGTACACTACCTTGAACAAAATTAGAAGTGTATACACAGTAGGTTCTAACAAAATAACCTTAAATTTGTATCAATATATAAAAATTTATATCCACGTAAAAATATTTAAAACTAGTAATTGCTTTTTTTGGTTTAAAAGTGGATTTAGTAATCTATCCTTTTATCCTATTATTTCTATAGCATATTTACAGTGTATCAAAAATAACCTCAATATACAAAACTCTAAGCCAATGTAAGATATTTAAAACTAATTGTTTTTATGGTTTAAAAGACGATCCAATAATCTACCCATTTACCCTATTTCTATACCCACTTTGCTTTTCAGAGCAAGATACATGTATCTGAACTGCTTTGTTCAGCTTTTTCCTGACCACTACCAATAACAACTTGTAATCAACCTCCCTAAATGATGACAAACATCCGTAATCCACTGATAAGCAAGAAACCACTTGCTCAACCTCTTGGGAATGTGGGCATTGTATTCTTAAAAATTACTTTCTGATGTCTGAGGGTCTGAGGGTGGTGGCATCTTTAGGTGACCCTGAAAAAAATTAGGAGAATTATCAAGTCCTGGGAGAGCCAACTGTATCATTTATCATTTGTTGTCCATTCTCTGTGTAATGGGAAAATTCAGGGCTTGTCTTAAGTCCTGGCTAGAGTAGTCTTGAGGCTGGAACATCTGAGCTAGCAAACTTGAAATTGTCCTGAGCAGTTTGTAGTCCAAAGGTGACTGTTCCATGTTGTTTGTTGGCTTAGTGACATTACTGGAGTCCAGATAGAATCATTGTTCAGCTATGATTCAAAGGTCACTGGCAGGCATGGTCTTGGTTCATTGAAGAAAACATAAGCATTTTAAATGTCATATGCAGCAGATCTGGAAGAGGCTAAATGATTGTAATTTGTTATATACATCCAGAGTACAAAAACTTAATTTCTAGTTACCTGATAGAGACTCAAACTTGAAATCATGTACAGGAGCTAGATGAAGCCTTTTCCTAGAATCAGTTAGTACTCCATATAATCATTAATATCATGACAAAAGTTAAAAAGTTGTGTACATTGTATATATTATTAAGTTATATATATCTTAGGAATTTTGAGATAATATTTATACCTTAATAAAAGCTTTAAAGAGAAGCCGGGTGGTGGTGGCGCACGCCTTTAATCCCAGCACTCGGGAGGCAGAGGCAGGCAGATCTCTGTGAGTTCGAGACCAGCCTGGTCTACAAGAGCTAGTTCCAGGACAGGCTCCAAAACCACAGAGAAACCCTGTCTCGAAAAACAAAAAACAAAAACAAAAAAAAAACAAACAAAAAAAAAATAAAAACTTTAAAGAGTAAAATTAAAACCAAAGAATTATGAGATCAGTGGCAATAAAATAATTCCTAATTTTGGTTTTTCTTCTGTCCCATGTCAGGTGGTTCCTCTGACATGGTACAAAGTTTTTTTTTTTTAATTTTCTTTTAACAAGGATTTAAGAGTAGGAGTTTAAAGCAGGAGAGAACCATGCTCCAACTTTAAAGCCAGATTTAATTTTTAATTGAACTGGGACTACAAAAAAGACCATTTGCATTGTGTGTTGATAAAGAACAGGAGAAGGAACATTTGGGAAGATTTATAAATTTTTCTCCTGTTAAAGATGTGATATACCAATAGGCTAATTTACTCTTTTTTGGGGGGGGCATTATTTCTGGATGATTTGTCCTTTTCCTTCAGGTGTCTCATTTTCTCAGTCATTTTCAGATTCTTTAGTTGGATGTCCTCATTCTTGTAGAAAGACAAAACCAAAACCTTGCCCCAATCCTAACTTTTGGGAGGTTCCCTTTTGGCTAGTTATGTCTGATCAAACAAAAAGCATTTGTTAGTTTCATAAGCTAGTTTAGATTGAACGGTTACTCTGTTTGATGAACTAGCACATATTCTAATCATGAGGTCTCTTGTTTGAATCTAATTTTTATAATATTTGCTTTCTGGTTTCTCATAATTTTTTTATTTTCTAAAGTTGTTCTATCATACGGAACAGTATAGTTTTTAAAAATAGGCATTAGGTTCTTTAATTGCTCTGAGAAGGAGTTTTCCCAATTGTGAAAGGGAATGATTGTATCTAATTTGATACAGGGGCCTGCAAGAGGATCCCTAAGGCATCTCCTGATTGTAAAGGGTTAAAACCTGTCATTTGTTGATCTATATTCATTCGTCCAATGTTGGCCTTTGCTGCACTTTCTACACACTCCCAGAAGGGAGGGAGGGGTGTTGTGGTACTTCATTCAGCCAATAACTTTTGGGGCACTGGCTCATTCAGGTGGAGTCTGAGGTACTACATGTGGACTTGATAAGCACAGACAGGAAGTTTGCTCCCTCTCTTGTGTGGTGGTTGGAGATCTGATCACAGCTTCCTGCACCCCCAGGGCAGAAGACCGAGGTATCTCTCTACCTTTATTGTGTAAGTGCTCCCCAAATAAATATTTGTTATCTTTTATTCTGAGCTCTCATGGACTTCCTTAGTTATGCTTACAGAGGGGCATTCTGTTTGGATTTTTCTTAGAAAAGACAGTTTTTCTAGGAATGTTCTGTCTACAATCTCTTTTTAAGTGACCTTATTTACTGCAATTAAAACACCTGACTTGATGTTTCTTCATGCCTCTGGAAATCACCTCTTGTATCCAAGCATCATCAGGGCTATGAGATTCAATATTGACTATATCTCGGATCTATTCCTCTGTAGATGCTGATCTTGCCTTTAAAGGCCTAATTATTATTTTACATTGTGAATTAGTATTTTCAAAAGCTAGAGATTCAATTGCTATTTGCCTAGCTTCTTAATTTGGTATCATTCTATTTACCTCTTAAGTCAATCTTTGTAAAAAAAAAAAATCAGTGATTTTTTTTTTTCGAGTCCTGTATAACTTTAGTAAATGACTCAATTCTCTTTCCAACTCTTTCAGTTCTGTCCCAAGCATTCAAAGCTGCTGCATGGCATAGAGCCAAGGTGTGGTCATCATATATAGAATGTCTTTGTACGTCAGCATATTCATCCTCTCCAAGAAGCTGGTCTTAGAACATTTCAAAATTCAATTTCAACCTCTAGCCTTACTTGGTTTTTCAATGGCCCTAGCCTCATCTTTCCACCCTAATTGAGGGCCAGGCTCCAAAAATGCTGTAATCAAGTCTCTCCAATCTTTTTTTTTTTTTGTTGGTAAATGCTAACTGTCTGTATTCACATAGACACAGTGTAATCTCTGAGCCCAATATACAGAGAAAGGAAAAAAGCTAGAATTCTATGCACTACTACACAGGGGCCTAGCACCCTCCAGCCTCCAGCAGAGCCAAAGGGGCTGGAGGGCTTTTCTTTTTTCCCACAGAGCACGGTGGTGGTGGTATTGAATCTACAGTTCAAGACAAGAAAAGATAAAAATGAATGTAGAACAGAGTAGTGGAGATTCTTTCTTTTCCCATTGTATTTTGCTCAAGACATTTCCCCCCAAATAAGTTGAGAACCATGGTATTGAGAAGTGAGACCTCAGAAACAGGGTGACTGAGCACAAGAGGGATTGGGGATGGGAGGGAAATGACTGCAACTTGCTCCCAGGGACTGGAGAAATTTAATAAAAAGAAAATAAAAAAGAGAGTCGGAATCCATCAGTCTTCTCTGCTAGTCATCCTCCTCTCCTTCTTCCCCTTCATCATCATCTTCATCTTCATCTTCTTCACCTTCATCTCCTTCTTCATCAATATCTTCCAAGCCTCCTCCTCCTCCTCCTCC
>NC_022031.1:52658409-52676978 GCF_000317375.1 Microtus ochrogaster
AAACGGTTGGCGGAGTTTGTTATATTTTTGTTCTACTTTTAGTATTTCCTCACTTGCTTGTTCATTAAGTCTGTCTATTTCATTTTGTACTTCGTCAATGTGTTCAATTGCTTCTTGCTGTTCTTTTTCTCCCTTCGGCAGGCCGGGAGAGGCAGATTTGTCCTCCAGTTTCGGGGACGGAGCCGATTTGGGTTTCTTGGACTGAGTCAGAAGCGCAGATTGCCGTTTAGGGGCCATGACACGAGGGAGGTGGCTAGAGGCCAGAGGCCAGATGCAGAGAGCAGGAAGAAACTCGCAGGAACCAAGTCTCTCCAATCTTGTGTGATAATTCTGGTTACAAGTTGACCATGAGTTTGACATCTGCTTCACAAAAGGTGAATACATACTTTATAAGACTATCACTTCCTTAAATCTTTTGAAATCTAACATTTATATGGGAGTACAGTCAGCTCTTACATAGTCTTGGAAAGACCTGTCATTTGGAAGTTCCTCTAAGGTGACTGGATAAACTAAGGTTGGCTGTTTAAAAACCCTGGGCTGTTCTTCTATAACCTTAAAATGTAATGTAAAATGTGAAACCAGTACTGAGATTGGTTCTCCTTTAAATTCCTGTCTGGATCTGAATATCTCTATTATCTGTTTTAATGAGTTTTTCTAAGACTTGTATTTTGACACTCATATCAACCAACTTTTCTAGGGATAAAATAAGAATGATCAAACCAATAATGTCTATAATTGACATTACATAAATCCTAAGTTAATTATGCCCTCATATAACTGTTCTATTTTAAACTACCCATTGTGTAATCATACAGAGACCTAACTCTCTCCATCGTAATGGTGTTTTCCATTTTCAAGTGGGAAAAACTCTCTCTTCTTAAAATGAATTCCACCTTGTAAGAATTCCCAATTGTCCCACCAAATCTGCTGATGATGTCAGTGAAGATGACAGTGAGGATGTTGGTGAAGTGTGAGGCTGGCTTCTGCTGCACAGTAGATGTCTGAGTGGGTCTTCAAGGCAGCTACCTACTTTGGCAGCAGTCCTAGCTAAGCCCACAATTCACGCTTAGAGGAAGCTCTCTGTCTGAAAAATGCACACATGGGATTGTGGGGCAGAAGCACATGTGGCAGGAACTGCCAAAAGACAGAGCTGCCTGGTGGTGAGGAGCTAAGTCAGGGAGCATTTGGAGCCCAAGTACCTGTGGACTTTGCTACAAAGAGGCTGCAACCAAAAAATCCCAGACTCGTGCAGAGTGCCTGGGGAAAGAAAAGAAAAACCTAGCCCGAAGTGTGATGCCTCTGGCCCTGTGCAGCACCAGCCTGTGCCAGGGGCTGCAAAACTCCACGCTAATGGCTTTTTCAGGAGTCTGTGCCCCAAAAGTTGGATGCCAGATGAAGCATGATCCTAATTGGTTTTATCAATAAAAACCTGGAGTCAGATATTGGGGGTAAAAGCTTAAAGATCAGAGAACCTAAGGAGCAGTGATAGTCACTTCTTACCAATTTCATTCCTCTGACCCAGAAGGATGAGCTCCTGTCTACAACCTACCTTACCACTTCCTGTCTCATGAAGTGTTGTCACTTCCTGTCTCCTCTCTGTACTGACCTTCAGACCTCTATGGTGGCTATCTAGTGGTTAGCTTTGGCCTCTGATTTCCAGGCAAGCTTTATTTGTCAGAACACAAAGAAAATATCACAACACAGAAAAGGGGAATTCTAAGTAGGAATTTCCCTGATTTTAATACGTTTTTCATTCTGGTGGAATAAAAGTAGGTTTCATCTAATCATTAGCCCCTTGTGTACAGTTAAGTTTTGTTTACTTTGGCAGCCCCTAATTTATATATGTAATACAAGGTTTAATTTAAAAAATATATTCCTAGCCCTCACTCGCTGCCGACGGCCTGCTTCGCCTCGTGGGCTCCCGCCGCCGCCCCGCAGAAATGCTTCGACTACCCACAGTCCTTCGCCAGATGAGACCAGTGTCCCGGGCACTGGCTCCTCATCTCACTCGGGCCTATGGCAAAGATGTAAAATTTGGTGCGGATGCTCGAGCCTTAATGCTTTAAGGTGTAGACCTTTTAGCTGATGCTGTAGCTGTTACCATGGGGCCAAAGGGAAGAACGGTGATTATTGAGCAGAGCTGGGGGAGTCCCAAAGTAACGAAAGATGGGGTCACTGTTGCAAAGTCAATTGATTTGAAGGACAAATACAAAAACATCGGAGCCAAACTTGTTCAAGATGTTGCCAACAACACAAATGAAGAGGCCAGGGATGGCACTACCACGGCTAC
This sequence comes from Microtus ochrogaster, assembly GCF_000317375.1. NCBI lineage: Eukaryota > Metazoa > Chordata > Mammalia > Rodentia > Cricetidae > Microtus > Microtus ochrogaster. Next base: position 52,660,700 of record NC_022031.1, read on the forward strand.
CGTTCTGGCACGTTCTATTGCCAAGGAGGGCTTTGAGAAGATCAGCAAAGGGGCCAACCCAGTAGAAATCCGGAGAGGTGTGATGTTGGCTGTTGATGTTGTAATTGCTGAACTGAAAAAACAGTCTAAACCCGTGACAACCCCTGAAGAAATTGCTCAGGTTGCTACAATTTCTGCAAATGGAGACAAAGACATTGGAAACATCATTTCTGATGCGATGAAGAAGGTGGGAAGGAAGGGTGTCATCACAGTGAAGGATGGGAAAACCCTGAATGATGAGTTAGAAATTATTGAAGGCATGAAGTTTGACAGAGGATATATTTCCCCGTATTTTATTAACACATCAAAAGGTCAGAAATGTGAATTCCAAGATGCCTATGTTCTGTTGAGTGAAAAGAAGATTTCTAGCGTGCAGTCCATCGTGCCCGCTCTGGAAATTGCCAATGCTCATCGGAAGCCCTTGGTCATCATTGCTGAGGACGTTGATGGAGAGGCTCTAAGCACACTGGTCTTGAACAGGCTGAAAGTGGGTCTTCAGGTTGTGGCAGTCAAAGCACCAGGGTTTGGGGACAACAGGAAGAACCAGCTTAAAGATATGGCTATTGCTACTGGTGGTGCGGTGTTTGGAGAAGAGGGGTTGAATCTAAACCTTGAAGATGTTCAAGCTCATGACTTAGGGAAAGTTGGAGAGGTCATTGTCACTAAAGATGATGCCATGCTTTTGAAAGGAAAAGGTGACAAGGCTCAAATTGAGAAGCGCATTCAGGAGATCACTGAGCAGCTCGACATCACCACTAGTGAATACGAAAAGGAGAAGCTGAATGAGCGGCTCGCAAAACTCTCAGATGGCATAGCTGTATTGAAGGTTGGAGGAACAAGCGATGTGGAGGTGAATGAGAAGAAAGACAGAGTTACAGACGCGCTCAATGCCACGCGAGCAGCTGTGGAAGAAGGCATCATGCTAGGCGGGGGCTGTGCCCTGCTCCGCTGCATCCCAGCCTTGGATTCCCTAAAGCCTTCCAATGAGGATCAGAAAATAGGTATAGACATTATTAAAAGAGCACTCAAAATCCCCGCGATGACCATTGCCAAGAGTGCGGGTGTTGAAGGGTCTTTGATAGTTGAGAAGATTCTGCAGAGTTCCTCGGAAGTTGGGTACGATGCCATGCTCGGGGAATTTGTGAACATGGTGGAAAAGGGAATCATTGATCCAACAAAGGTCGTAAGAACTGCTTTACTGGATGCTGCTGGGGTGGCCTCCTTGCTAACGACAGCAGAAGCTGTAGTGACCGAAATTCCTAAAGAAGAGAAGGACCCTGGAATGGGCGCAATGGGGGGAGTGGGAGGGGGAATGGGAGGTGGCATGTTCTAATTCCTAGAATAGCGCTTTGCCCTTACCAATGAACTGTGACAGGAAGCTCAAGGCAGGTTCCTCACTGTACCTTCAGAGAAGCCCCTGAAGAGAATGAAGAGAAGGCTGGCTGATCACCATAACCATCAGTTAGTGGTTCCCATTGACAATACATAATGGTTTACTGCTGTCATTGTCCATGCCTACAGATAATTTATTTTGTATTTTTGAATAAAGACATTTGTACATTCCTGATACTGGGTGCAAGAGCCATATACCAGTGTCCTGCTTTCAACTTGAGTCACCGATGCAGGCTTGCTGGTCCATCCGCTACGGTCAGGACTGTGGCGCTTGTGCCACCAGACAAGAGGTCAGAGGCAGCCTTTCTGTGGAGCGAGATAACTGTACAAAGTAGGGAAGTATCCAATTATGTGACAACCTTTGTGTAATAAAATTCTGTTTAAAGTTAAAAAAAAATATATTCCTAGTGAATAAAACTCCCACAGAAATAGTTCAGCCTGGCTTATGTAAATGTAGCTGATGGTGTTACATTATGGTTTTGAATTTACTCATTTTCTGGGCCAGCTATTAACTATACATCGAGGTATTGAAAATGAAATGATGTATCTTCAAAAATTTCCATGTGTAATATTTTAATATTTACATGTTAGAAATATCTAGATTGAAAAAACACTAGTCATTGTATGTATACATAGATACACATATAGATATACATGCATACACACACACACACACACATATATATACATATATATATGTTGAAAATGAAGTGATATTTCTTCCATCTTTGGGTTCCAGAAAAAGTCCTACTCATTTACATGTGTGTATGTGTGTGTGTTTGCTGTGGTTCACAGTGTTATATAGTGAAGGTTCAACTGATAATCTCTAGGCTGACCCACAGGAATCACATATTCCATTGGAGAAAACCCAACTTGCAAAGCTTTGGGAACATTTGCCTTTGGAATGGTTGCTCTCATTTCTGTAAAACCCTTGTGAAACTGTGTGTTCACCTTTCCACGGTGGGATTTGTCTCAGATACCTCTAGCAGTGAATTAATCAATTACCGGGCATAACTCCCTAAAGCATGGTTACACTGTATGACTTCTCATTTGGCTGTAAAATCTTGATATATAGAATATATACTGGATGCCTTGAATTCACGAAAGTCCCCAAAGAAAGGAAGTTCTTCTCCCTTGGACATCAGCAGAAACAAAGCCATCACTTAGCCTGGAGGCTGGAAATACCAGGTTCTGGATTTTATACTACCACAGATTCCCCTTTAATCTGGGCACCTTAGATGTTATCTCTAGGGCCTGGAGAGTTGCTTTATTTAAGCTTTATTGGCAAAAATAACAGTGCGGATCAAGTGGCATCCACTTCATTTCTGCAGCTTACGCTGGTTACCATGACTTCCACAAACACTGGGTTCCCGGCTGGCACTGGAGAGGAAGTACTTGGAGACAGCACAGCAGTGCTTTGTTTGCCTTCAGTCTTTGTTTGCCGACATTTCTCAACTACAGCTTCTAGCTTAACTGACCACACACATTGATGGCTTCTGTTGGAGGGGGAGGGGGAGGAATAACTGGTGTGGGTATGGGGCGGAGGTGGGGGATGACAACAATTTATCTTTCTTTAAGGGGTTGGACACTGGGCCTGGTCATTACTACAGCTCCCTTGCTAGATGCCCAGTATTGTTCTTGTCTACATCCTTACCCACCTATTTCCACCATTTGATACATTTGCACACCCAGCAGAAGACAACTTCTGACATTGGAATGAGTTTGGCTGCTCATCTCTTCTTTCTTTCTGGACACACCTTTACCCAGAACCCCATGCTCTTCTTGTGTAGCCTCATGGTCTCTCCATGTGGCACTCCGCACTTACTGTCCCTTCACACCTGACACTTTGCTCTGACATCTTTGTGACTTTCACCCTCCCCTCCTCAGGCAGACTTCAGTGCCAACTACACACACATGACTACCTGGCCCCTCTTCTGAAACTAGGCTTTACTTCTCTGCCACACCATGGCATACCATCCTCAGATTGTGGAATATTTTCTTCTTTGCTCTTATCATTACTTTGTATGTTAGTAGAGGAACACATGTTCTTCAAGACCTGGGATGACTTTTGTTCTCTTGTCATTGTGTAGCATACACAGGGCTACATCAGGTCTGAGGAGCAGGGCACCTTAGATATTGATCCACACTCATGCCCATCATTCATGCAGTGTTGTGTTTGTGTATAGCTATGTGGACCTTCTTGAAGACTTGACATCAACCATGAACACCCATATACCTCACATGACGCCTACACTTCTGCCCCTGTTAGGGTTTCTATTGCTGGGAAGAAAACACTATGACCCAAATAAATCCTAGTGCCGGGCGATGGTGGCGCATGCCTTTAATCCCAGCACTTGGGAGGCAGAGGCAGGCGGATCTCTGTGAGTTCGAGACCAGCCTGGTCTACAGAGCTAGTTCCAGGACAGGTTCCAAAGCCACAGAGAAACCCTGTCTCAAAAAAACAAACAAAAAAAAATCCTAGTGAAAAGGGATTTTGTCCTACACTTCCATATCATGGTCTATCACTGAAGGAAGTCAAGATAAAAATTCAATAGGGTAGGAACCAAGAGTCAGGAGCTGATATAGAGGAGGCCATGGAGAAGTACTCTTTACTGGCTTGCTCCTCAAGGCTTTTCTGTCTGCTTTCTTACAGAACTCAGGAGTACTAATCCAGGCAAATCACCATCCACAATGGGCTGGGTTCTCCCCGACCAATCACTAATTAAGAAAACAACTTACAGCAGGGTCTTATGGGGGAATTCTCTCAAATGAGGCTACCTCCTTTCCCAGTGACTTTAGCTTGTGTCAAGTTGACTCAAAACTGGCCAGCACAGCAGGGAAATAGTTGTAGTTTTGTTTTTGAAACATGGATAACAATGTCCACATGCATTGAAGTAAATACTCTATAAATAGACTGATGGAGGCCCGCTGTGTTTTGTTCTCAGCTCTATCCCAAGACCCATTACACTGCTTGAATAAACATAACCGGTGTTAACTTTGAATCATTCGTCTCTGCTGAAGAAATAAGGTCTACTCCTAGTCTGCTTAAGGAATGCAAGCATTCAGCTTATGTCTTTGTCTTGAAGTACTGGTTTTAATAACCGGCTCTTGCCAAGCAAGCCCGACTGCCATTTGTTCTTGCATTGAGCTTCATGAACTGCTTTTTCTTCTTGATTCCTCCAATTTGTGCTGAAATGGTTGCCTGTCAGCCAGCGTTAGTGCTTAGAGGAAAGCGTATCAGTCCTTTCCTAGGATGCTTTCCTGGTACTGGTTTTAGGCACAGATGTTATCTGTATATAAAATGTTGTCAGCTTCAGTTTCCCCAGGTTTTTAAATCAGCAAGATAATAATATTCCCAGGACCTCTTTGTTCACTACTAATCCCTGCTCTTCTCTGCGATTCTATAGTGGTTTCCCTTCTCATTACATTAAAATTTCCCTCTGAAGGCCTTTCTTGCAGATATGCCTCTTCTTGCTAAAGTGAAATCTTGAGGAAAAAACTCTTTCCATTCAACCAAAAACAAAACAACAACAACAAAAAAACTTGAATGTTGAGACTGACCTGAGAGAAGCTAGCTTGCAGCCCATACCACAGACTCTGTGCTGCTTCTTATGAGCAGTTTCAAACATTGTACTTGGTTCAGGCGTACTGAGCTTTGATTTGACTGCCCCTAACTATCACATGAGAGAACAGGGAACATACTCTGAAAACAGGCCTCACCATCTGCCCCTGCTGCTAATGGAAAGTCTTCCATTCTGTTTTGTTAAAGCCCCAAAGATAAGGACCCGAGATTAGCCTCAATCCAGTGGCCGACAAATTTGTCTCAGGTGTCTGAATGATATTGTTTAGCTATATCTGAATATCTAGCTCTTTGAAAGGAGCAGAGATTCCTTGCTGACCATATGAGCACAAGAACTCTTTTGTCCCTGGTTTTCTTTCCAAGAAATTTTTATTAGCTGTAAGAACAGAACGCTGTGTGAAGTTGAAACACAGACTTTAATGAACAGCATGCCACTGAACTGCTGAACTCAATCTCGAATTGCGCAGGGATGATGAGGACTACAGCCAGAGTTCAGGAGACTCACGTGTATGTATCAGCTTCTTATTTCTGTGAAAAAAGATAGCTGATTTTTTGGAGTTGATCTTGTATCCTGCCATATTACTAAAGGTGTTTATCAGCTATAGGAATTCTTTGGTAGAGTTTTTGGGGTTGCTTAGGTACACTATCATATCATCTGCAAATAAAGAAAGTTTAACTTCTTCCTTTCCAATTCGAATCTCCTTGATCTCCTTATCGTGTCTTATTGCTATTGCTAGAACTTCAGGCACTATATTGAAGAGGTATGGAGAGAGTGGACAGCCTTGTCTTGTTCCTGATTTTAGTGGAATGGCTTTGAGTTTCTCTCCATTTAATTTGATGTTAGCTGTCGGCTTGCTGTATATAGTTTTTTATTATATTTAGGTATAAACCTTGTATCCCTAATCTCTCCAAGACCTTTATCATAAAGGGGTGTTGAATTTTTTCGAATGCTTTTTCAGCATCTAATGAAATGATCATATGTTTTTTTCTTTCATTTTATTTATATGATGGATTACATTGATAGATTTACATATGTTGAACCAGCCCTCCATCTCTGGGATGAAGCCTACTTGATCATAATAGATAATTTTTCTAATGTGTTCTTGGATTCGGTTTGCCAGTATTTTATTGAGAATTTTTGCATCGTTGTTCATGAGTGAGATTGGCTAGTAATTCTCTTTTTTGGTTGAGTCTTTGTGTGGTTTTGGTATCAGGGTAACTATAGCTTCATAAAAGGAGTTTGGCAATGACTCTTCTGTTTCTATTTTGTGAAATACATTAAGGAGTATAGGTATTAGCTCTGGGGTGTGTCCACCCACTGAGACATTGGGGGCTGATCTAATGGGAGCTCACCAAGGCCAGCTGGACTGGGATTGATGGAGCATGTGATCAAACTGGACTCTCTGAATGTGGCTGACAATGAGGGCTGACTGAGAAGCCAAAGACAATGGCACTGAGTTTTGATTCTACTGCATGGACTGGCCTTGTGGGAGCCTAGGCTGTTTGGATGGAGGGAGGAGGACCTTGGACTTCCCACAGGGCAGGAAACCCTGACTGCTCTTAGGTCTGGAGAGGGAGGGAGAGAGGGAGTGGGAGGAGTGGGAGAGAAATGGGAGGAGGGGAGGAAGTGGAAATTTTTAATAAATAAATAAATTAATTTAAAAAAGATAGCTGAAGCAAATCATCTTAGGGAGAGGAAAGGTTTAGTTTGAGTCCCAGTTCCCAAGGTTCAGTTCACCTTCATTTTGCCCATTGAAGTCAGCATCACCTTGACTCATAGTGGGAACACATGTCATGCTAGAGAATACTCTAGCCTTATGGTGCACAAGAAACAGAGAAGAGGGCAGTTTGGTTGGGTATTCCATAAAAACTTTCAAGAGCCTATCTCCCCTGACCATGTAACTTACTTCCTACCACTATGCTCCACCTCTTAAGAGGTCCATAACCTTCTAAGTATCAGAGACTGAGGACCGAGTCTTTTTATTTTTTTTTCTCCTTTTGTTTTTGTTTGTCAAGACAGAGTTTCTCTGTGTAACAGCCCAAGCTCTCTTAGAACTATCTCTGTAGACCAGTCTGGCCTTGAACTCCCAGAGATCCACCTGCTTCTGCCTCCTGAGTCCTGTGATTAATTGTGTGTGCCATCACCATCCAGCTCTGAGGACCAAGTCTTAACTCACAAGCTGATCCAAGCTACAGAATGGGACATGAAAAGTTACCCAAGCAAAGTAGTTGGAAGAGTTCGGTTCATGTCATGGCTAGAATCTGGGGTACCCCTCATGGATTTATGCCCTGAAACTTTGATTTCAACTACTGGCTATTTCATGAAGGCTCTGGAGGCTTTCAGAGATGGGGCCCAATTGGCAGCAGTGGTTCACAGTAGGAGCGGGTCTCTGAAGGATATCTGAGCTTTTATTTCTGGCCTGCTTTGTCTGCTTCTGAATCTGCCACAAGAGGATGCTGCACCGCACATGCTCCTCCCATAGAGAAATTCTTCACACCAGCAGGGCTTGACTGGGCAATGTTCAGGGGGCAATTGGTTTCCCTTGCCGCCATGTATGTTTGACACTGCTGCTCTCTACTTCCACTGAGGAACTAGTTGCCCTGGATTTTCTGAAGTTTCTGGCAAGTCTGTTCTATAAGAAGAGAGGTCTCCTGGACCTAAGAGCTAGGCTGCAAGACCCCTGTGCTAAGTCCTCCTGGTGCACTGAAAGTCTTCAAATCCTTTACCTTTTATAAAAATGCAGTTTTCACCTCCCTTTCCATTGCACGGAACAAACCTTCTCGAAGTTGAACAGTGGGTTATCATCCAAATTTGTGGTTTTTAAAGGTGATTTTTCATGCGTCAGTGCATGTAATTTAATCGAGATTCCTGGAGAAAGACTATGTTTTGTAGCAAAGAACACTCACTGAGGTGAAAGCAAGTGACTCGGCTCCTGAGTGGGAACAGCTAGGGAGATAGAATCTAGGTTCTATGGGTCACGGTGTCTCCAAAGTGGCATCAGTCTCATCCTGTGCTTGGCCTCTCCATCCTGAGATGCTGTTGGTTGTAGCTAAAGCTTCTGTTGCTTAATGATGTGGGGAAGCTATGGAAAAACTGCTGGTGAGTTGCATAACGTTATATAGTTTCTCCAAAGTGATATGTGACCCGAAGTGTTTTTAAAAGGTCCAACTTCAGTTCTTTCCTTCCTCCTCTAAACTCAGAACCACAGGGACAGTTCTGTTAAGCCTACATAATAATTCTCTCCCTTTCCCCTTTGTTTCTCTTGCCTTCCTAACTATTTTAAGATCTGGGATATATAGGCTATATTTCTTTGTATGTTATTGCTATGGATTTATTTACAGTTTACACATATTTTTAGGAGTAGCAATTTCTCTTTAGGACTATTTAATGATGAATAATGTTGAATATAAATTATTTATGTTAAGCATAGTTTGTATAATAAGCATATAACACAACTTGAAAATATGTATCCAAGAAAAATTTAAAAACACATCCACATAAGAACTTGTACAAAACCTTATAGAAAGATATTATAACAGCATATGTTATAATAGGCATTGCAACAAACCAATGTCCATAAATGTATACTTCATAAGCAGATGCAGTATCTATCTATTATCTATCTATCTATCTATCTATCTATCTATCTATCATCTATCAATCTATCTATCCATCCATCTATCTATCTATCTATCTATCTATCTATCTATCTATCTATCTATCTATCTATCTATCTATCTATCTATCTCTGTCTATCTCTCAAATGGGATATTATAAAGCCACAAAAATACAAGGAGCTGATGTGGTACAGTACTAGTAAACTTTACCAGCAATATACTGAGTGACAGAAGCAAATCACCAAGTGTTGGGAGCTGTGAACCCCCAGATCCTGAATTTCTTGTAAACAACTTGTTTTCCCCTGATCTGAGTGCCCACAGCTGCTCTGAGCACGAGACCCTCCGGAGTTCTGATGTCAGGGGAGTAATTTCTGGTGAGTTTGACTGGGGCGTGGCTATCCCTATATAAGCTGCCCCTGAACATAATAAAAGGGGCATTCTTGGGGAATTCAAGGATGACCCGTGTCTCTGTCTTTGTGTCTCAATCTCTAGCCCCTTGCCTAGTTCATGAACTGTATGGCAACGCATAGAGCGCAGACGGGCGTGGTGCGCCGCAACCAAGGATTATGTGATATAAAGCCCATTTGTATTTAGTGCGAAGAACACGCAAATCCAAGAAGATTAGGTGTAGATTTATGTGGGGAGTACAAGATGTGATTATTTTTTACTGTTTATGGATCATAATTGCTTTTGGGGGTTGATAAATTTTCTGGGATTAAGTTGTAGTAATAGCTACACAATTTTGTGAATTTAATGGTATTTTAATTGCAATGCTGACATTCAAAAGATAGTTATATTGTATATCTGCTGTGATGGTTTGAAAGAAAATGGTCCCCAAAAGGGGTGGCACTATTAGGAGGTGTGGCTGTTTTGGAATATGGATGACATTGTTGGGGAAAGTGTGTCATTGGGGAGGCAGGCTTTGAGGTCTCATTATGTGCTCATCCGGTGGGACAGACCATTTTCTTGCCTGGACAAGACCTAGCAACTCTCAGCTTTGTCCAGCACCATCTCTGCCTGCAGACCACCATGTTCTGCCCTGAGGATAATGGACTAAACCTCTGAAGCTTCAAGTCACCCCAGTTGAATGTTTTCCTTTAAACAAGTTTCTGTGGTCATAGTGTCTCATCACAGCAATGGAAACTCTAACTGAGACATCTTTTTAAGCGAAAAGAAAATAACTGCTTGCTTTTATTTAAAATATAAATGAAAGATAAACACCAGAGCTATATTCCAAGCAGATCTATGGATCTTTTGGGAAATGAATTTTAGGAAAATGTCACAGAAGTTAGACAATATTGATCTCTAATTAAGTGCCCAAACCAAATGTGTACATTTTAGTTAAAATTTGAATTTTTTTTTTTTTTTGGTTTTTCGAGACAGGGTTTCTTTGTAGCTTTGGAGCCTGTCCTGGAACTAGCTCTTGTAGACCAGGCTGGCCTCGAACTCACAGAGATCCGCCTGCCTCTGCCTCCCGAGTGCTGGGATTAAAGGCGTGCGCCACCACCGCCCGGCTAAATTTAGGGATTAATTAATATCTCACACATTAATTATATCTCAAACATTGATGTAATTGCAAAAATATTTAATTTCATTTTAGTCAAGTTTGGAAGTTGTTTTTAATTAAAGGGCGTGCTTATAGTATTAAATTGCCATTTCCCTAAAGAGTCTCTGAGGAGAAAAAAAAATCTATTTTACAGCTTTAATTGATAGATCACTTTTTTTTTGAGAGAAGCTGTCTGTGCATATAATTAAACATTGTGCTCATGTGTTTAGAGGGAATAAAAATGATTTGGTCTTTTTTTTTTTCTAAAATCACCCAAGTGAGAGCTGCTTGTTCACTTGGCACTAGCGGTTAGGATTAAGCCATGCCACCATGGGCTTGCTTTTTGCTGGAACCGCATCAGGACCCAGAACCAAGAGAGTGTGTGACTCTTGGGAGGGATGCAGCAGTGTAGGGGGGGGGGGAGGTGACTGTCACTATATTAGCCTAGAGTTTTTGTAGTTATTGCTCCAGCTCAGATATTTTGCCAAGGAGCCAAATAAAAATTTGGACGTTTGTTCATATTTTGATCTTGGAGATTTGCAAAAGGATGGAGTGGATGCTGGATGAGCTTTGAGAATTCTGGGGGCTCCTGTGTCATCATGGGGGTGTCGCTCAGTTAGTGGATGTAAAATGAAGCTATTGGTAAATATTTTTTAAGGTCTAAAAGGCAAAATGTACTAGAAGCATTATCACCTTAATACGAAGTGCGGAGTGGGGGAGAGGCAAACACTTAGACTCTATCCATTTTTCTACAAGGGACTCTTATTTTTCCAGACAAACTCACTTCGTGTAAATCAGATTCCAAAGGTATAAAAGTGTCTGAAACTCAGAGTGATCTGTGGAAGCACAGTCAGACAAAATTATTACAGGAAAAGTAAACAGACGGTTTCAAATCCTAATAAAGAGGAAAAGACAACCTATGCTCACAAGGCTCTCAGGGTTTCAGAGTCCTAGGAGCTAAGCTCGCTACAGCTTGCCAGACTCCTCTTTGCTTCTCTTTGGTTAGTCTTCCACACCTCCCCCTGCCCGCGCAGCAATTTTTCACGAAGCACACTGTCTCCTGTCCCTATAGAGCAGGTCACACTGCTGAGGTCTAATGTTTGCTGCGCTGGCAGATCTTGTTTACATTGTTATTTGCATGTGATCCAATAACATCTAATATTCGCCACAGAGAGATTTCCAGGGCCTATGGGTAAAAACTCCCTTTGGTCTCCTCAAATAAGTTCCAGAAGACACACTCAAGTCACAAGCAGCCCTATGTCCACTGAGAACTAAGAGAGACCAATAGTAAAACGAGTAATTCTGGAAGCTGAGCAGAGCTCGAAGCCCAGACTGAAGTGCTCATGCCTTATTGTAACCCACATTAAGTCATGCGAGTCCTCTTCCTGAAGATTATTTGCAGGATTGGAAGATAATCCCTTCATTGCAAAGACAGCTTGAATTTGACTTTATTTTGTTTCTGTGACCAAAAATATATTGAGATAGTTAAGAGTGATATGCTTTTATGTTATGGATACTGCGACATTGCTTTGTAAAAGGCTGAACTTCATTTCTTCATTTTGGTAGTGATGAGATGAAATAACACATTTAAGAAGTTAAAAGTTCACTCTAAACATAGGGACCAATGAATGTGGAGTGAAATGTAATGTTGCTGTGATTGTTTTGGGCTAAATGCAGTCAACTTATTTTTTTCTGGTAAAATACAGTGTTTCCTCCCAGGATTAAGGAAATAATCTGTCTTTGTGCTGTGATATGATGTCACCTTTAACTGAATGTCCTTAAGAGGTTTATTTTTTTCTGTTTTTCATCTTGTCACAAAGAGGAAATTGTTAAGGGTGCAACAAAAGTGGAAATTAATCATATGACGATGAATTACAGTAGGGTATATATTTGTCAGGATTCTCTAAAACAGTGGTTCTCAACCTTTCTAATGTTTTGAGCCATTAATACAGTTCCTCATGTTGTGGTGTGGTGACCCTCAATCACAAAATTATTTTTGTTGCTACTTCATAACTGTAATATTGCTACTGTTATGAATTGTAATGTAAATATCTGATATGCAGGATATCTGATATGGGACCCCCGTGAAAGGATCGGGGTTGACTTTCCCAGGGGATCAAGACCCAGAGGTTGAGAACCACTGCTCTCAGGGAACAGAAGTGATAGATTGAATATATGTAAGTATGTATATATTAATGTATATATTTATGTATGTATAAAGGGGATTTATTAGAGTAGCTAACAGTCTGTGGTCTGAGTAGCCCAACAACGGCTGTCTCCTGACAGAAAGGCCAAGCATCTGGACGTTTTTCACTTTATGAGCCTGGATATCTCAATAGTACCAGGCTGGTGCCTGAGTACCAGGGGAGTTCCAGAGCGCTCCCAAGGTTCAGTCTGCATTGATATCTTGAGAAGTAGGTTCTAACACCAGAGAAGGGATGCCTCAGCAAGAGGGTAGATGAATTTTCCAGAAAGCATGAGAGCAATGATGCCAAAAGCAGAAGACTTTTGTTCCGTGTTCCTTTATGTGGGCTACAATAAAAAAATGTTGGTGGAGATTTAAAGAGGATATTCCCACCTTAAATGCAACAATCAAGGAAATCCATCACTAGTGTGTCTGCTTGGGTTTTAGTTAATCCCAGGTGTAATGTAGCTGACAACCAATATTAACCATCACACTTGTTAAACAAATATTATTAAAATGTGTCTTCATTCAAAACAAATGCAAAATATACAGTATGAAATACAACACAATAATCATGTTTCTTTATGCCACCATCTCTGAAATGTAATGAGAGTGTGGTTTATGTTCACAGGCTTTCAGTTCGATACCACATGGTAACTACGTGTAGCACCCAGTACAGAGTAACTTGGATGGTAGGTGTTGATTCGCTTCCTGGGTGGTTGATGTCAGTACCATTGAGTTGCTGAGTCTGCATATACCTTTACACAGGGATAAGTCCTGCCTGGCTGAGGGAGGCCTCCATTTACTTCTAATTCTACCCTGTCGTTTCATTCAGACACTGAGACCTTCCATCGTGGTGTGAACATTTCCATTATTCAGTCTCAATTTCATAATGACGCATTTTATAATCTATCTTCTTTGTTGGAATGTTCTATTTCAAGGGAACTTGCAATAACTTTTATGAAAGCTTTTTTTTAAAAATATTTATTTATTTATACAATATTCTGTCTGTGTGTATGCCTGCAGGCCAGAAGAGGGCACTAGACCTCATTACAGATGGTTGTGAGCCACCATGTGGTTGCTGGGAATTGGACTCAGGACCTTTGGAAGAGCAGGCAATGCTCTTAACCTCTGAGCCATCTCTCCAGCCCCTATGAAAGCTCTTTAAGCTGTTCTTTAAGATCTTTAAGTCTGACAATGAATCAATGTGTGGTTCTAACAGTCTTTTAGATGACCACTTCCTTTTGCCTCCACAGTTCCCCCTTTTCAATCTAATTATTAATGTCCACACTTCTGTCACAGGACAGACGACTTGGCCTATCTTTGGTTGCCTTGTTCAACTTTCATTGGTACACATATTCCAGCATGCATGTTCTATCTTAGATTGACAGGAGGCAAAAAAGATCTTACCCATCTTTGATTACCAACCTCTGTTTATCAAGGGTTAAGGGAGAGTGTGCAGCTCAACACCGTGTACCTCTGAGCCTACTTTCTATCAAGAGTTCACAATTAACTTGATAATCATAGGCAAGTAGATAATACCAAGAAATACACATGTTCCAATGGCTATAATAACTCCTGATAAAGGAGTAAAGGATGACCAAGATGTAGTGGCCTATTTTTAAATTGGTACAGGATGTCTCCTGAATTTTTAGCTGCAATCAAAATCCAAAGCTGCCTTATTAAACAATCAAATCTAAGACTCTTTAGCATCATGCCAAATTTCTCTCAGATAAGCCCTAACCTTTAATCAACCAGTAACATTTTCATAGTGAACAGAAGTGGCTAACATTAAGAGGTCAATACCATAATTCTAGTATGAATATTAACAATGAACATACAATTGACTAAACTGCAATTTATATAGCTTTGTTCTAATCAATAGAAATGTTTTATGGTGGGTGAGGTATGAGTCTTATTCCTCTCCTAAAGTCCAATTGCATTGCTGCTACCAACTTCAAAAGATGTGTTTGAGCTGGTACAGTCCCTGAGTATGGAACACCACCAGCAAAACCTTTAATCCACTCCTCCTCGTATACTGAATATGGGTTTCAGTCTCTCATTGCCTCCAAAATAGTGTTTGATTCCTTCAACAAGTCTTTTTCCCGCAGAGGGGAAATTTCTGAGGTTCCAGTTCTCCAGGCCCTCTACTTCAGCAGCACATGAAACACTGCACTGGCAAAGTTAACCATCTCAAGATATAGTGTAGATATTTGGCCAATCACTCAATGTTTCTCGGCCAGATCCAGAGTAATAAAAGTCACAGAGGTCTGGGCGGTCTGTGCAGGAGGTTTGCCAAGAAACTGGGAATCATTAACTATTGCCATAATCTTTTTCCCTTCTTGGACTGCAGAGTGATGACATCAGAGGGTCAGGAAGATAGGTTCAGCAAATCTTACTCCAACTTCTCTGGGAGGGCCTCAGTAGCTATGATGTCATCAGGGTTGGTATTCCTTTCTCTCATGCACTGCACCAAATGTTCAGAAAGGCATCAAGCTTCATTTTCTTCCTGTGAGGAAAAGCCCCACAAACATGCCCCCAACCCCCCTTTAAAACAAGGTCAGGGCCCTTCCATAAACCAGTAGCTGCCTCTTTCTATTTGACCTGAACAAATTTTGTGGGGGTTCTTTCATGCCAAAATCAATGACTTGCAGATTTTACAGGAGCATCCATGTTAAAATATTTAGAATAAAAAGGGTATGATTCAGTGCTTTATGTGGTGACTGGGGGTATAACTCCTCTTATTTGTTTTTTGAAGATGTATTTTCAAGGAGCCATGGTCATACTCCACAATTCTTTGTCCTTGAGGATGATAAGGAATTCCTGTTTTATGTTCAATATTCCATTGAGAACAAAATTGCTGAAATGCTTTACTAACAAATCTGGACCCATTATCTGATTTTATAGTTTTAGGAATTCCCATATATAAAAAACATTTATGTTATCACATATAAATGAGTTATCACATGTTTAATGGCTTTTCCAGCTTGTTCACTGGCCATCAAAAAACCTGAATCTGTATCAACTACCATACACACACGTGTATGTATGTATGTGTATATATATATATATATATATATATATATATATATATATATATTTATCTTAATTTGCTAAATTTTAAAAAATGAGTAACACCAATTTGCTATAAATGATTAGGAAGCAGGCCTTGAGGATTTACCACTAAGTTAGGCACAAGTAAATACTGTGGGCATATATCATATTGCTAAACAATCTGATGAGCAATTTCTCTTGTAAGTCTACATTGTCTTCTTAAGCTTCTGCTATTCTGATGTTGAAGGACACGTGACTGCTGAGCCAGTTCTACTTGTGATAAAGTGACCATCTTTGTTAATTTATTAGCTGGCTCATTACTGTCAGCTAGTGGGCCAGGAAGTTTCGTATGAGCTCTAGCATGACCCATAAAGCATCGTAATTTTCTTTGATGAATGGCATCTCAAATTCACTGAAATGGTATTCTGACTTAATTATTACAAGTTCGAATGAAGAGACTGGTCTCTGTGACTTGAAGAACTCTAAAATTATCATGACTGCCAGTACACAAATTAAATGAACTCTTTATTAAAAGCTGGAAAACCATAACTACAGCTCATAATTCTACTAACTGAGTTGAAACTGCATCCATTTGTACCACACAACCTCTATCGTTAGCAATATAAGTAGCTCGTCCATTGGAAGAACCATCTGTAAAAACCAACATAGCATCTTTTAAAGGATCTTTTGTTACAATTTTAGGGAATATAAAAGGATGCACTTATACAAATATCAACAATTGATCAGCTGGAAAATGATTATCAATTTGGCCCAAAAAATGAGCAATGATCCAAGAATCATCATTTTGAAATTATCTGTTTTTTTTTTTTTTTTTTTTTTTTTTTTTTTTTTTTTTTTAAGCATG